>NC_064554.1:17591128-17905362 GCF_023856365.1 Brienomyrus brachyistius
CTTACCTGCTTGCTGTCAGTATTGCCGGACGCCTTGGTGATGCCCTCCAGGCACTTGCCGATGATAGGCAGCACCTGCTTCTCTGTGTCAGCAAACAGGGCGTATCCCTCCGCAAGCCGGCGGACGCGTCTCTCATCCATGTCCTGCAGCTTCTGTGGGCAGCAAAATTTGTGTCCCGCAGGCGGACATTTTACACGAGCACATAAACCTTCAAACCACCCTTCCACCCGCTGCCCCCGTTCAAGCTGTCCCTTCCTAGCCTCCTTTCAACCCCCCCGGGAGAAGAACCAGCCACGTTCAGGGCCCCTCAGGCACCAATGAAACACAGCGTCTCCAGCGTAGGGGCGTGTCCTGGCACGTAGTTGGGCGGGGCTACTCACGTTGAAGACCTGTGGGATGCTACTGTAGTAGAACTGGTTCTGCTCCTTGTTAAACTTCTGCAGCTGGGAGGCGTACTCGTTCTTGCACTCCTCTGCTAGGTGCGTGCGCAGGTGCGCCTGCTGCTTGGCCTGCACGTGGGGGTGGGGGGGGATCACAGGGCAGGAGAGAGGGGACCAACAGACAGTACTGTCACTTTCTACTTGTTCGAAAACCAGTTTTTATTCTATTCGATCAATTAACTAAATGAACAATAGACTTAAAAATGAAATCATGACAGGGGGACTTTATCCATCATACTGCTGGAACCTTCCGGGTGATTCATCTCTTATCAGGTGGTAATTAAAGGGACTGGCGCACATCATCTCAGGTCCGGCACTTTCCGGTACCTTCTCCACGTCGGCTTTGGTGGCGTTGATGTCCTGGTCCGTCTTCTCTGCGTACTGGGCTGCCCTTTCCGCCTCCCGCCACTCCCGCTCAAAGCGCTTCTTACTCTGCACAAGAGGGGGCGCCAACATTCACCTACCAGCAGCCAATCGCACGCCTCCTGCGCCATGTGACTACGAAGCGGCAGATGAAACAGACAGACGGTCGAATCGTCACTCACGCTTTCCAGCTGCTTGTAGCCGTTTTCCAGGCTTTGCTGGGCTCTCTTTGCCTCCAGTAGATACTGCAGAGGTCAAAGGTCACGGTTGTACATGGTCAGAGGTGAAAGGAACCAGACAAACGATGACAGTGGGCGAATCTCGGCACCAAGAATGCAAAGATCATACTTGCAGTATTGGCAAGACCTTGTTAACACGCCTTCCAAGAACTAATTGGGGTACAATGAGTCATGGGATTGGTCTCGTTCGGCAAGGATGTAACTGATGTATCCTTGATATTTGGGGCGGAGCAAGGCCAAGATCCAGGGATTTTTACCATCCTCTGTACTTTTTTTTCTTAAATATAGGAACTGGTCTTCGACAATGGAAGATGACATAAAACGGGCACATGACAACACAAGTACGGTCAAGCACATTGAGATTCACTCAATGTTAGTCTCAGGCAGAAGACCAGTGTCCATGTTGGTTGGAAATCCCCATGATGCACTGTAACGCAGTCATGTGACCTTTACAAGGAGGCACACAAAGGAGGGCAGTGGGGTGAGGGCAAAAATAATCCCCCCACCCCCATCTGCACTCTTCTTTCCCCACCCCTCGATCTCCTGCTCAGATCTCTCACTCCCTCACCGACTTGCGCTCCTGCTTCAGCTCCTGTAGGTACTTTGTCAGCTCGCAGCAGATCCTGACCATCATGTTCTCAGCGATGACCTCTCGCTGCCCGGCGTAGTCGTTCATCTCGTTCAGGATGTCCTGGAAGGACTGGTGGTTGGTGAACCTGGAGGTGAAGTGTTTGGAAGAAGGATCAGCGAGAGGAGAATCTCGGCACATTAGCTGTAATCTGATATATGCTGTAGCCCATTTTCCACCCAAACCGGCACGGCACCAAGCTCCAGCCGCTTGAGGGACAGAAGACACGGCCCCTCCCCACAACAGGCCAGCGGCACCCCCGTGATACACGAGGAGTACGCAGCCCACCTAGCGCTGAATCAACTCCAGGATGACAAAAAGAAAAACCTACATTCCAGCTGTCCTGCTTCTAATCTGGGCGAGAACTACCACAAGAACCGTCGGTTCCAGGCCTTTGGAGCGGCCCAGAGTCCTTCCAGAAGATTCTTTAGCCCCCAAAAGCTGCCATAAGTCCCATGATTGGCGTAGAAGTGATGAAAATGCAAATTTATTTTTTGTTTTTTGCAATACTTGTAAAATTTCCTGGTGGCACTTTGCATTTGGTTAACCGGTATCCCTAAATTATCCACAGAGTATGCCTGCATGTGTAAAGCCCATTGAGGTTGTGCCCCAGCTCTGTGCCAAGCGCTGCCAAGGACAGGCACCAGGGCCCCACGCCACCCTGACCAGGATAAGTATGGACAGATCTCCTGCCGCTTGTTCCCAGCTTTCTCCCGGTGGGCCTGAAGCACCAGCTCCTCTCACCTGTTCTCCTGATCGTCCTTGCCTCGCTTTGACGCGTACTTCTTAACCAGGTTCCTGCAAGAGGGACAATCCAGTCAGAACAGGTCAGCAGGAATCAACACCAAGGACACGACGTCCATGCCCTCTCCTGAGAAAACCAGCACACCCCTGCCTCGCGCCAACCGTTAACTGAGATCGAGGGTTGGGATGCAACAGGCGCGAGTTGGAGGGGGGGTGGCAAGTTGTAGCGCAATTAATAGCAAAAATTTTAAGTGAAAACGTGCAAGTTCACACTTCTACACAGTTGGGGCCACCATCCAGCTCGCTGTCGCGTAGCGAAATCAAGATTCGGACCGATAACCCGTGCAAACCAGGGGAAAAATTCACAGTTCATATCCGCAACATCCAAAAGCACTTAGTAATTAATTAGCAATCAGGAATCAGTTAACAACAAGGAGGATGTAGCAAATGCATGACTTTCCTTTGAATACCGAGAGGATTGTGAAAAGTTAGCGATCAATTAAAAAAAAAGGCAGAAATGTAAATGCCACCCCCTGCCCTCAATCTGCAACAACTCTGCTGTTTACGCAGCCGATACGAGCCCCTGCACAGCCAACGCTGACGTACAAAAAGCAGCACATTCTCAAAAACCCGTCACACAAAGGAAAGAAAATTTAATTAATGGGTTCTGCATGTATCCAACTCCGCTGTTCAACACCCACTTGGGCACGACTGCGAAAGCCTTCCAGAGGGTCATGGGTCATCACACACCCCTGGGGAACAGGGCCACCGCTGCCACCTTCTCCAAACCACAACTGCAGCGTTTGTCATTTTTCCCTCGCTACATCCTCTTTGTCAGACGTTTAGCCACTCCCACTTCCTCCAAGGAAGGAGCAAAAGATAGTGCCATTTATGGGAAACAACAGGAAGAGGGCGAGAGTGTGAAAGAATGAAAGGGAACTTCAAGCTGGCCGGAGATCACCATCGAGGTCCGGCATAGTGGCCTCGCGGACACAGGCTCAGGGCTGGGAGCCTCACCTCAGCTGCTTGGCGTACTGCTGCTCGATCTCCGTCCGCTCCTTCACAAACTTCACATACTTCTCCACCAGCTCCAGGCCGGACTGCGTGTGCTTATCGATCGTGTCGCATTGGTCCTGTGGGGAAAGATGGCATTAAGATGGGTGGGGCTTATTACCCACCACAGTAATGAGAGCCCACCCCTGGCAGCCACACACACCCCCAAGAACCAGTCTGCAGCCTAAGTAGTAGGTAAACACAGTTATATCCACTGGTCTAGGAAGGGGGAGAAAAAAAAACTACAAATCTGCACCACGGAACTACATATACCAGGCAACCGAGCGAGCGTTCCACATGACAGACACGTCGGCACCACTGCCTGAAGGCCAGGACCGAAATCCCCGGAGGAACGCACTGATACTGAGGATATGCAGAGCATGCGTATTCACCCTTATAACGGAGGGAGCTGGTAATTATAGGTGTCATCAATCTGGAGCAGACACAGAAAAGCACAGGACATGGAGCAGGGTACACACTGCACTGGAGGATAGGGCAGAGCACTGCAGAGCACGGATGGAACACCTGAATCAATCTGAATATCATGAGAAACCAGAAGCAAGTATACTGACAAAAAAGTGGAAGGAAAATATAAGCTCCATCCATCCACCCATCTTCTGTACCCACATGTCCTATGCAGGGTCGCTAAGATCTGGAGCCTCTCCCAGACGCTATGGGCACAAAGCAGGGAACAACACTGGACTGGGGGGGGGGGGCACCCCAGAAACGTTAACTCGACAAAACAGAACTCCTGCCAGATCCGAACCCGGCTCCCACAACATCCACCCCTGCTGAGCCACCCATGCACACAGCGCGTCAGAGTTGCGGCGAGCGCATCCCAAACCATGCGACTGTCAACTCTACCCTCAAATTCTCCACCAATGAGGAAAGGGGGGTGGGGCAAAGCACCTACCCTGCTCCGATACATTTTTGGTTTGCAAATAGACAAGAAAAAAAACAAAAAAACAAAAAAAACACAACCACTGTCACTCTTGCACAGACAATCCCTGACCCCAAACTGACCTGCAATGTGTCACACCCATCACCCTAATGGTTTATAAAAGGCAAGAGGATTCTCTCCCTACAGATCAACGAAGATCAAGTCTACCTAAAGGAACTGGCGGATACAAATAGATCATAATTACCCCCCTCCACCCTCACCCACAAGGGTGAATCCTCCTCTCATCACACTGGGTTCCGATTCCTCGTGTGTGGACATGCTGCGCCCCTTCGACACTAACTACCTGGCATACAGACCAAGGGAGGGGGAGTCAGGAATCCCTCCCCGAACGTGTTCAGCCACGTCGATCCCCGACACTCCACCCGGTGGTGTTAGACGGGGTTACTCAGTTAACACTAAAGACGGTTTCAAACTGACAACGGAGGCCGATTCGTAACAAGAATCAAGAAACGAGAGCTGGCACGGGGGGGGGGGGGGGGGGGGCACCCCAGTCTCTGTGCCCGTCGGTGATGCGAAAGAAGCCTCCATAAAAAGTTCCCTTTTCGGTAATAAGCCACTTTTCCCTATAAGCAGAACAATAATAGAGCTGTCAGGAACTCAACTGGCTGCGCGAGACCAAACCCAAACCAGTCTGCCTGCATTTCCTCGTTTAAATCCACCTGTAGAAACAACGGCTTCAGAAAGGGGGTCAGTTTTGCAACACAAACCAGTTTAAGAAGTAAAACAAAAATAAAATCGACCTTAAAGTTTAACTCCCGTGCATTTGTTTATCCTGGTTAGAGCACCCGTCCGAGGCGGAACAGACCGCAAGGCTGTACAGGATCAGCTGTCCAAAGTGCATCTTTGGACAGAGGGGGAAAGCCACCTGACTTGGCAGAGAGCATGCAACCAGCGCAGAAACAGCGGAAGTGGGATTCGAACCCCTGCCACTACAGGACTGAGGCGACAGCACTACCCACCGAGCCGCCCACGTGACTCCCTGCACTAATCCTGATTTCAGATTATAGTCAAATAATTTCTAACTACCTGAGACACAGCTTCTCAAATCAGATTCCCCGTTCCTGCACAGAGCAGCCAGCGGCATGTACGACAGGACTGTGGTATTGCTGTGTTCTGAATAGCAACTTGGCCAAGCCTTGCTAGTGACCACAGATCTCACACACCAACGGGAAACCCTACAGCACACGCTGAACGGTCAATGTGGGTCAGACCCATTTAAATCCCCTATTTCTGGACACCATTTCCCAAAGAGGCACCTAAAATCACATCTAAGTCTTTAAAGAAACTAACTTGGCATCACATTTTTAAACAAAGTCTGACTCCCATGTGAAAGCATCCACATCATAACATAAGGAAAAAGTATTCGATACTGGCCAGGGTAGGTAACACAGAGGTGCAGGTCACTACTGTCTGTCGCACTAATAACTAAATGGGACTAATAGGACACCCATAAGACTGTCCGGTTATCTACCTCTCACTGAACTAGATGTTCTATTCTTTTACTTTGTATATTGTTTACATTGTTTGTATATTGTTTACATCGCACTGTGTTTAGACCTATGCATGAATTCATAACTTTACTAGTATTCCTCATTCCACTGTAAGCATCTTAATTTGCCCTTGTGTTGTGTTTTTTTGTTTAATTTATGTTTACCGGGGACCAAAAGGACACGTTCACTTGCATGAACCACTTTTTACTAAGATGAATAAAAACCCCAGCAGGGTAAGATTTTCATTGCTTAATGTCACTGATTGTTTACTGGGCACGTGACAAACTCTCTGGAATCTCTTCAGCCCTGAGACTATCACCCCGCTTGATCAGGCACTGGATTGCTGTGAGGCAGTGGCGGATGGATCCACTGGACAGTGCCCAGCACAGAGGAAGCAGTGGCTCCACCAACCAGGACTTTCACTACAACGCGAGCCATCGTCTGTAAGGAAAACAGCCGGTAGAACTTAAATTTCATGAACACTCACCCTGCCTTTGAGGAGGAAAAGAAATCGAACTAGCAGGTTGCAAACCTGCAGATTTACTGCCAGAATTGCACTGCCAGTTGTATACGTGTAAGAACGACTAAATGAAAATAAAGGCCGCAGTGTCACACTGGGCCAGGCAAAGATTCAACCCAAAACTATTTCCCGAAAGTCGATGCCTTTAGTCGCCGTCACACAAAACCATTTATCCTTGCCCTGTCATGCTGTGTTGTCGAGGTCACAAACCAGGGATGGGCCTCACAGTCAGCAACAGCACAAAATGGCCCCAATCCCACCAGTCAGCGATGCAGGAAACAGGCTGCGTGTGACAAGAGCATGAGAATCGAGGCTAGTCTGGGCTCCAGTGCCCAGGGGGCACATTGCAGAGTAAGGAGCGACACACAAATACACACAAAGTTTGCTGGTTCAAAACCCAAAGCTCTTAGCTCCAGTAAACTTAAGTGACAAATGCCCGGAGCATGTGCAAAATCCACAGGTCACTTTGGAAGAAAACGATCAGATGAGCAGCTAATTTTATGGGCAAATGCTTTGGAAAAGCTTCCCATGAGGAAGTACGGAGCAAGCACTATCCCAGAAACAGGTTCTGGTGGAAATCTATGTAAATATTGCCTCTGCACCCTCCGAGACCACAAATCCTCTTCCTCATCAACCTGTCCCACCATGTCACAGGCACCGAACACACACTGAACAGCAAATCCTGATCATAAACACCATCAGTGTCACTAAACAGCCTGTCTTCAAACCGACTGGGGGTGTGCAGGGTTAACAGCAAGACAAAAGTGAACATAAAATTCACGAACAACACTGCATGTCCTGACTGCTGGAAATTGGGGCAGTACTAATTAGGCTGGCGTTCCTGTACAAGGAAGCAGCTGGGGTGGGACGGGCGGGGGGGGGGCATATTAATGAGGTCAGAAACTCTCTTCTACTTCCCCCTTGTCTAAACTAGAGCATCACCGACGGACGGGTCAGCGTGGACGCAGAAGCTGCAGAAAGACAGGGTCTGGAAAGCGGATCACTGAGATGCCCAAGGCAGCTGCAGGTGTACTTCATATGTTATGATCTAGCATGTGGGGTGGGTGGGGTCGAGACTTTATTCACAACGAGAACAACCAAGGAATACCGATACTGTTCATGTCTTGTGTGCGACCTAAGCCCAAGTGAGACCCCACCCGCCCGAAAATCCATCAGAGATAAAAAAAAAAACACTTTTACATACGCCGACGTTCACCCATCCAACTGCTGATACATCACCACTCACAGGTTCTCGCATGGCGGAATACGCAAATCATGGCAGCCCTCAACAAACTTACTAAGTAATATCCGAGTGACTGTTTCATTAAGCTTCTCATGAATCATACGCGTCGCCCCAAACGCCGTGACTCAGCACCCGAACAAAGGGTCCGATCGTCAATTAGTCCCAAATCAAGAGTCATCCAGAAAATCGGCACAGAACCTAACCGGACGTCCGCCTCAGTCACCACCGTCAATCGCCATCCTCACCGCGAACTTTTCCCCTAATTCCAAAATTTTAAAGCACCGACTTTCTCTCCTTCACCCACATATCTAAAGAAGTACTACGACTCTGCTATAGCCTAAGATCAACATTTTTTTCTCCCCGATTAAACATCTTATATTTACTAATTCTATATCCTATATGATACTCGAGAAACGCTACAATGAGTCTCATTACTCACTAAACTAAATGAAAGTTTACCAATTGTTTTTTTTTTCAATCTCATAAAAAAGCAGGACATTCAATTAAGGTAAAACGAAAACACTATTACCAAGCAACAGAGGGACGCATCCACACACACCCACGGTTATCCGCATACGTCGATCTACACCTTTCTTTTGAAACACTTATTGCATGTCTGTCCCATTACTATAACTCATCTTAATAATCATAACATACTATAACTCATGAGAAATTTCCTTGTACTGTAAATGACAAAGGAATTCTCTTCTATGCTCATTTAAAAATGTTTTTAAGCATTGCTGATTGAGAAATCCTTATTGTACTAGTTAAGCACCGCAGCCGCCTTTAACCCACTTCAGCGTGCCTGAAATGATCGTGCTATAACAGTCAAATAACTACTGCACAAATAAATGAAACAAATCGGTCACTTGTAAAATCATAGTTTTTAAGGGGGTATTACAAAGTACGCTTCTCTTTTTTCCATCCACACCCCCCGACATTGAGTTTGACCGCATGAAGGCAAAAGGATGGACCGGATAAGTTATTAACTTAACCGGCAGCCGGACTCGGTAACTTGGTGGGCGAAGGCCATACTGGAGCCACTCGGGGCGGCTTTAGCTGTAGATGTGTCACTTATAAACTGCGAAAAGGGAGGAGAACCGCACAAACAACACGGGGAAAAGGAGTGATCGGGGGCTCACGGGTGAAGAAGGGTAGGGAAAAATAACTTTTTAAAACTCACTAAACAGTTACATGTTTCACCAGGCAAGAGAAGTTAAAATGTTATAGCTACTACTAAGTGGCAGCCCGCTTAAAGCAATTGGCCACAGACGCAGATTAGAGAATCTGACCTGCATTTTTGCCTAAGGCTATTTTAGTTTCTTTTATTTTAATCCTGAACTTACCCACAGCTCTGTGCCCCAATCCATGCTGAAGTACCCGCCTCGTTACCAGCAATATCCCCCAACACAAAGAAACTCCGCGCAAACTTATCCCGAAATCCTGCGGACGTGTTGTTCTCAAACGATGATATGCAGTCGACGCTCAGACTCCTCCCATAAGTGTCCTTTTTCGTGTGATGGCAAATGTTTCGTGCCCCCCGCCCCCGTCTAGCAAGCAGTCTATCCAGCCGACTAGGTTTTCTTTGCAAAGCAAAGAAGGATAAACTGTCTTTCATAACCGCGTCACTCCCAAATCCTAATTCTTAAAGGAGCCGAGCCTCATTTACTTAACTTATTGTAACGTTAAGGTCAAACGATAACGCCTTCCACTGTTTTATCCTCACACTTACGCGTCCCTCGAATGTAATTTCTGCGCGGCAGTATCATAAAGTATTCCGATTTTACTGGGAATATGATGACTGACCTCACGGTGGCGCTATAAAGTCTGGTGAAATCGCTGATTATATTTGCTAACTAATGAGTCGTTTAATGTGAGCGGCGACCAGCGAAACCAAGTTAGATATCTCAGCTATTCACCTCTGTGGAGTCATGGAGCCTATAACAGGCAACAAAGGGCACAAGGCAGAGGTACATCCTGGACAGGATGCCAGTCCACCACAAGCAAGTTAGGGACACCAATTTTTATAGATGATGCACATCTTCAGACTGCTGGTGGAAGCTGGGATCACATAGAGCAGGGGTGTCAAACTGCAGTCCTGGGGGGCTGGAACCCTGCACATTTTTGGGTTTGCCCTCATCTAACACACTTGCAACTCCTTGTGCTAATTACCACACAGCTCTTGAGCCGAATCATTTGTGGGGTAACAGGGAAAGAACTAAGCTACACAGGGCTCCGACCCCCCAGGACTGGAGTTTGACACCCCTGACGTCGAAAGAGAGAGAGAGAGAGAGAGAGAGAGAGAACATGCAAATTCCATAAACACAGGGTGGAGGTGGGGGCAGTGATGTAAAATTAGTCATTTATGTGGCATGTTTCTGAAATTTTTAGTTCAGGCGCAAGGAAAACGGGGCTAAAGTAAAGAACGTCAGCCGGTTAATGTATTTCCTATATCCTAAACCACGATGGAACAAAAGAAAGTTCAAATATAGTGTTTAGGGTGTCAGCCTACATATAATGTGTATTATAATCTATAATGCAGGCAGTGCTGCTGCTTTCATTCATCTTCCCGTTTGTCTTTTGGTGTCTTATTACTATTATGATATAATCCGACAGAGGTGATTGTGTTATGCCTTTCTGGACAACTTGCCGACTCATCATCTTGATAACTATTAAATTAACAGAAGAAAGAATGAAACACAGAAGAAAACTGGATATGGGATTGGTCACCCTTCCGTACCACAGCCGTGTCACCTGATGCCAGGCTTCAGCTAGATAAGACAATTTGTTATTGAAATACTTACACTGATCGCTGGTCATGACAAGTGCTTGTAGTTGACTGATCGTTATGACGCTAAAATGTAAAATACCCGGGGAAACTTTAGTGGTTTTGATGATACTATGTAGATTGTTCTAGCTTAAATTATGGTTTTGCTATTCTTAGGTTCCTACTGCAGAATCAGATACTTCCCCATCCTCCATAATCAAACATTTTCACATGGGGTCTTGATGGACCTGGAACATATCATAGTGAAGGAGGGAACTCCCAGGATAGTATGATATCCCATAACTACACACTGAGGCATCAAAAAAAAAACGAAGTCTATCTTCTAGCTTGAATGTTTGTTTTCACGGTTGTTTATTATAACGCAGTCCTGATAATATATAAGAATGTCGAATATGAAATAATGTGACTTTTTATATCTCACGAGAGTTAGACTGGAACTCACTGCCCCCTCTGGTGGTGACACTGCCGGACTGCACCCCAAAAGCTTTTACAAACTTAACACCATTTAACACCTTATTCACCTGTAAATATACGTGGGAGGGTTAAGAACACCTCAAGCTTCAGTGTAATTTCGCCCATTGTATAGCGTTACACTTGCAAGTCAAAAATTTGCAGGTACACGAATTTTCATTCGTTTCTTCGTTTACATTTCGGTCCACTTATGTTACAAGATCAGACAAATCTTTTCTTTAGTGCAGCATTTTTGTCTTACAAAAAATGTAAATCACATCATAAATGATTTTAACATATGATAAAAATGTAAACCTACTATTATCCAACATAACTGAGCTATATGTCAAAATCTTCCGCAGGACAATATAGGTATAAGATTTATATACATTTCAGATCAACTTACCCTTACCGACTAATATCCACAGTTGCCGATTATTTTGCTCAGGGCTTTATGTTTAATCACACAGTACCAAAAAGAGGAAAGTCCAAAGCCACATAATAAGTAATTTGGCGTCCAGGCTAATTGCAGATGTGGATTTTGACAGTGGCCAGTTCTCCCGTTCGCTGTATCCCAGAAGCTACCAGTTATAAGTTTGCTGGAGAACAAACCATGCACGCGCAAAGCGGAGGCTTAGGTATTCAAACATCTGCCCCTTTTCTCCTCGATAGCCATGGAGCCCTTTTTGTCAAAGCATTTCTTTTTGTCTGTACTTATAAATAAGATTTTTACTAACAAATGATACTTATATTATAAAATAGTAACGTCATCCATACAGCCCCGTGGGGTCATGACGTCATCGGATTGATCACGCCCCTCTTTGAACGATGGGCCTGTCGGCCAATTAAAGTGAAGCGCCCATCCAACAGCAGCAGTCAGTGACAGATCCTAACGATATCAATCCTATGAAGTGTTGTTCTCCATAACAGCAATTGAGAATCTGAACCGTTATAATAGCTTAAGCAAAACGAGTGCGATATAAGCAACAGCTTATTTTGTTTATCATTTGCTTCACTATATATTACATACAGTACAGATTCACAAGGTCACAGCCTCAGCTAACTAATCTGTGTCTGCTCTGTGTACAACAGTGCTTTCTGGTGTAAATGCTCGTCTGCTTACAGCCCTAGCAGACATTGACAAGAAAAAGCCATTTCCAGGCACAGCAGCTGATCACGTCCTCCGGCTGCCCGAGAGCAAGCTGCAAAGAATAAGGGTTCCTATAATAATTACTTTGAGATGTTGATGAAATACTTCTAAGATGTAATGACGAAGTATTATGCGATTTGTATAGGGCTCCATATTCTTCTTGAATATTGGTTACTATGGTTCGCCAGGGAACGCTGCAATAGCTGTTCTGAGATCTTAATCCATCTGGTCTTTTTGAAATTTGAGCACCTGCCCCCTCTAAAGGCCTTTACACAGCACTGGGACAGATGTGGGCTGATTCCTATATGACTAAGTTACAAATTGTTGGACATTATCCCTGTCACTCTTTTCAGAAATCAAGCTCGAATGAATTTCAAATGTCAAGCAATTTGTTCATATAGATATAAGTACTTGTCACCCCCCTCCCAAAAAAAAACGCAACACATTATCATTATTTTCAGTATTTTATTTACAGTCTGTACAGTGTCATATTTGACAACAATCATATTACAACAAACAGTCTAATCCACTTTTAGGCTAAAGTGACACTATAATTTTAATGGGTTAATTATAGTTTGAATCAGAATATTTCACGTCATATTTGAATGAATGTTCGAATATCAGTTAAAAAGTGGATGTGCAAAGTCAGTTAAACACTCCTTAAAAATGTCCTGTTATTCTGTTTTTTCTTGCAAATAAAAATATCCTTCGCTTCATATCCCCGGGTATTGCTTCCTCAGGGTTGCCAGCTCTCACTCATCTGGTGTGAAACTCACGCTTTCAGACTCTCACGCTCATGCAAGAAATCTTACGGTAAATCTGTATTATTACATTATAAATTAGCTATGTCAAATGTGTTGGGCTAGTTTGCAAACTCCACAGACTATTTACAAGATAATAAAACTATAACATTAATGTAAATGAGGGTGTGGGCTTCTCTCGAATTGAAAATCTCACTGCGGACAGCTGACCAAACCTGGCAACCCTGCTTCCTCCGCTATCCCATGGATGAGGTCTTTGGAAAAACTTAGTTCTGTGTCCCGTTAGCAACAGGCAGACTCGTCGCTGCTCCATTTGTTTCTGTGATAATCTGCTGCATTCTGATAACGGAGTATGATCCTCTCCGTTTATTCGTTTTGTAAGTTATAAGGATACATAGAAAAATTCCGATGGCGATGACGATGGGGAGGATGATGTAACCTGGGAGAGACGTAGTGAGAATTTCAGACATTAGAAAGAGTTGTGTCTTGTCATATTAAATTAGTATTGAAAAGCAGCAAAAACCAAAAGTTTTGGGGACCAAGACACAAAGAACAAGTTCAATGTACTTTGAAAAATTAATATAACAGAATATATGTACTGGCTATGTTGCTGGTGCTGGTCACGGTGACAAACGCTGTTGTTGTGTCACTCCCCAGCCTGTTGGTGGCAGTGCAGTTGTAAACCCCTTCATTGGCAGACGAGGCTTCTCTGATGACAGCAGTGCTGATGCTCCATGAGCTGGTGATCCTCACATTCTCAGCATCTCTGTAGCTCCATTGGACCTGAGGAGGGGGGTTCCCCTCAGCGCTGCAGTACAGAGACACCGTCCCACCCTGGGGTACAGTCACACTGACGTTCCCTTCTTTGATTACTGGTGGGTCTGTGGGATAAAAAACATAAACTAATATAAATATAAAGAAATACAAATCTGTAACTGAAATAGTAACACACAGTGAGGTCTCTACTTCATCCATTTAAATTGTTGAGCAGATTATGAAACACAGGAGTGTTTTGGGTGGACGGCGTGGTCCCACCAGTCCTGGTACCCAAGCGCAACCGATCAGAAGCTCAATCTGTTTGTGTGTGAGGGAGAGAGCTGGGGAAGCAGCAGGCTGACTCCCTGCTGTCATGGGTGCATGTTTAGGGTGGGGAGCAAATTGTGTGACTGAAAGTCACTGGCCAGGAAGCCATATTCCTACAGGCACAGAGTGATGCTGCTGCTACAGGCAGCCAGTGATAAGATTTATACTGCAGGTATTTCAGGAAGAGACGGACAATTCTGACTCTCACTGCGATGTTGCTGATATAGACTGTAGTACTTCGATTCCTACAGACACTGATAATTCACTCTGAATAACATGTTATAATGTTGGTGACGCAGGCTGACTGAAGTTAAATACTCACAGTGTACAGTGATATTGAGGGGTGTTGATTTCACTGCAAGGGGGGGTTGTGGTCCTTCTGCTCCCAGGTCCAGCTCTGCCTCACAGCTGTACTCTGCTCCATCATCAGCTCTGCTGGGGATGATCAGGAGGGTGGAGGACACATTCACAGGTGCCTTTTCTCTGTCAGACTTTCCATCTTCTATGACATAGTCTCTGTCTTCATGTACTAATGTGTCCCCTTTGTACCACTTCACAGTGAGGTTCTGAACAGGAGCGATGTTCTGGATCTCACACTTCAGCGGGTACCGACTCCCCTCCACCATGCGGACCATAGAACTGACAGAAACACTGTCTGGGGGATCTGTGAGGGAAAATGAGGAGCATTATTTCTCAAAGGTAACAAGAGACAGCTGTGCCTTATAGGGACAGAGACACACAGAGACATCCATGCCTTACAGTGAAATATTCTGCTGGGTTTTACTGATGTTTTAAGGCGATGCTCAGGTTGAATATTTCCCAGCTGTATGAGAGCTGACAGCTGCAGTAGCTCCATCAGAAGAGACACACTTACTGTACACAGTGACTGAGAGACGTTCTCTACATTGAGGTTTTCCTGGACCTTGGTTTGCATAGCACAGAGGCTTTACATCCCAGATTGTCAGACTTTCCACCCTCCAAGTGAGAAACTTCACACCACGTGTATTAGGTACGTCATCTACTGGAGCTACCCAGCCCATCCCACTGTGATCTGTGGACGTGGTGCAGTTCACTGATACTGGGTCTCCATGTCTCACCACCACTCTGGGAGGATGGAGCTCAGGACAGCCATCATCAGCAGCTGCAAACCAGAAAAGGAACATTATAAATGGTTGCTATATCTCAATTTCAATCTTCTTTTTCCACATACCTACTGTATATCCTCATCACTGTGTGCTGGCAATAATACTGCCATCATTGTCTTGGGTACAACTGTTATCATCAACTATGTTATCAGGCTCCACTGATGCATCATGCTTTCTTAACAGCGAGTGGAAGACGGCGACTGTGCTGTCCTCAGGTCTAATTCAGTCTGGATATTCACTATAGTAATTACTAAAACTTCATTACTACACAGCAGCGTGGAGACATGCATCTTTGTTGACAATGGTTACAGTTTCCATAGTGACCCACTATCAGCTGCATTAGAGACACATTGTCATTCTCATGAGCCCCACAAGTGGAGATTGAATGAGAATGAGACAGATTTGTGAATCTATATCCTGTATTCAGGGAGCAGCGTGTGGATCTGTGGGCTAAGCCTGTGTGCCTGTAATCAGAAGGTCGCAGGTTCAAACCCCGCCTCAGACTGTGGCTACTTGAGCAAGGCCCTTAACTCCCAGCTCCCTGGGCGCCGCTACGGGTGGCAGCCCTTCGCAGACAACTTCCTCTATGAAAAAAGAGCAAGTTGTGGGAGGCGTTAAGACAATTTCCCTACGGGGACAATAAAAGTATCGATTATTATTATGGCATCAGTGTCTTGGTTACGGAGTTAACCATATTTTAAGGTGATAACATTTCAAGTACAGAGTAACAGCTAGCATCTTTTTTAACTGTAGGGAGATGTGTTAACAGAACTTCCTACGAGACGAAATGGAAACTGAAATTTGTGATTCTCATTATGAAGCTGAACCGTCTAGAAACTGGTGTACATACTTCGCCACTAGAGGGCACTGCTGAGCTTGCGATGAGTTCCCTCTGTGGGAGTGAAAAGGTTGTGGCGTGTACTGTACAGAGTATTTATTTATAGTAATATATTCATATTAACCCTTTTATACAGCACGATATTTTGCTGTAACGATTCAGATTAGTTACCAAGGCTACAACATCAGCTCTTTTTACAGTGAGCTAGCAATCTTCAACTGCTGCACTGTACCCCACTGTCGCTACATCTATCCACCTCTTCTGTAATGGATTGCCATCCCAATGAATATACCCCAGCCCGAGAATGGGCTCCAGTGCCCCCCACCCCCAAACCACCCTGCTGAGAATTATTGGTTGGAACATCCTTCGATCCATTTTCAGTAACCACTAGGGCGAGTGGTTACTGAAAATGGATTGAAGGATGTTCCAACCAATAATTCTCAGCAGGGTGGTTTGGGGGTGGGGGGCACTGGGTTCAGGGTTATGCGGGGGTCCAGAGCCTATGGGTGCAAGACAGGAAATAACCCAGGACAGGGAGCACACACACACACACACACACATACACCATTCACAGACTCACATGTTCGGGAAGCTTGAGGCAACAGTGCTAATCACTGCACCACTGTGCTCCCCCCAGATAGCAGGATAGATAGATTTACATTCAGCCACTTCAGTAGGTACCTCTCTGTACTACAATACTAGGTAGGGCATCCTTTTGCCCCAGACTGCTTTTGCAAGTAAAGGCATCTTCCTGCACGCCAGTGTTATACTGAGTGGTTCTTATTTCACTTGTCACCTCCCTGTTAGCGTTAAAGTGTCTGGTCGTTCTGCTCTATCATTGACAAAGAGTTTTCATTAACACGACTACTATCGACCGAAGGGCGGGTTTTTTTTCTTCTTCTGAGAAGCTGGAACCACCATGACAGCAGCAGGTCTCGCCACGTGCAAAATCACTCCAGTTATGCTTCGTAATGGTTCCCGCGTTTAGTCACAAAGTAAGCGAAGCTCTTGACCCTAACGTACTTGGGTAAAACGCGTAAGTCTTCTTATTCCTGGGCAGATACAGAGGTTATCGGTTCACCCTGTGCAGCAGAAACGTGTGTGAATTCTGCGCTCACACCCACCCCACCCAAAGCTCGCATCTAAAGACCAAGGGCTTCGCATGCGAGCCTCTAGCTGAGGTGCCACCACCCATGGATAACAATGAATATGGTTATAAGCTGGGGCTGATCTACCTCTGGTATGAGCTCAAAGGTACTAAACACATCCTGGTCACAGGTCTGGATTCACTATGGAAGTATCTTCGGTTTAAAATTGCAATATCTGCAATACAATTAGAAGGATTTTAATACGAACTCCCTGCATCAATCAACAAACAAAACAAAATTACCCCACCTGTGCCATCATTAATACTTCAAGTCCAGGTTCCATTCTGTTTTTTATATCAGACCAGATAAACGTAGACGGATGGAACACAGAAAGCAATCGCTCACAGCCGGATGAAGCTGAAGAGGAAAGCACTCAACCAAGAGATGAACCCTTCAAGAAAGTGTGTTTCGTCGCAACAGGAAGCACAAAGATTCAAACACACAGATCTCCGGACTCACCGCTGGCGAGCACAAAGGTTAGGAAAAACAACAGCATCTTCATCTTGAACCTCCGAAATGAGGACTCGGGCTCGGCCAACAGTTTGAGAACTACGTTTCAGGATGTGTGACGTCCAAAGGAAACCACAAATAGGAAGAATAAGAAATTCTGGTCCGGTAGCTTGCAGAAGACAAGTCTATACACAATGTGCGATGCAGAAAACATTCACAGAAAACGTTTGCAGTTCAACGGATGCCGTTGGATCATAGAAACTAGACGAACAGCATCGCTGTAGAAAACCAAAACAGAGAGTCATAGATTTTATTTTATATATACATTACAATATAAAGAAATCTAAATGCAGCAAAATCATTCATCCTGGGCTTGATGGAGGGCATGTATCCATGTCCTTGCTTAGCTCTTTGCTTCGATCCTGTAGACCTTCACCTCTGTGACCCAACACTGATTTCGGTTATTTAAAACTTTATGAGCCCCCACTGTGAAGGAGGACATGGTTTATTAGTACATATATTTCCACATTCTACAGAATACAGGTCTATTTGTGATGAATGACTAACTGCAATCATTACTACTACTTGACTAGCTGTCTAATTATATATAGGCTATAATGTATACTCTTAGGCAGCCAAACCAAATTGCATAGTGAGCATTTTTCAGATCTGCCCTATGATGAGGTCATATTGCTTGGTTAGTAATTGTCGCTAGCTTCCCAAACCCAGCTATGACCAGCTCCATGGTGTAATACACTTCATGGCTAAATAGCCTCCTTCTTGGCTTAGCTGTGTCATCTCCATGGCAACGCTCCAATCATCTCCATGGCAACAAACAGCCACGCCTCAGTCGGATCGAGCCGGTCAGCTGGGCTTGATCATCATGGTGACTTTCTTCAGGGAGTAGGAGCCTCCGTGGAATTCGGCCCAGTAGACCCCATCCTGGTAGCGGCTACGATAGTGGCCCCCCCGGTACCACACCCCATTGAGGTTAGAGTGGGCACACATGTGGTACCACCAGCCTCCCTTTTGGTAATGAGCACAATTTCCTGCAGGAGACAGGATAAGATGGGCCCCATTTACCCACACCGCAGAGACAGTAAGTAAAAGCTGTGTGCATGCATGGGAGCGCGAGAGCACGGCCACCTCAGGACGGCTCAGAGACGGATACGCGAGCCCGTGTGCCCCCCCACCTGAATAGCCATCTCTGTCACGGTCCAGTGTGGTGAAGGCTTTGTTGTTGTGCCAGGACAGAGAGTCGCCGGCGGTGCCGCGATACTCGCCGATCCGCAAGCGGTACGAGTCGCTCTCGGGCTCCAGGCGGAAGCTGTCGTACTCGGCAAACACCTGCCGTCCCTGCCAGTCCTCCAGCACCACCCGCAGGCGGTGGTCTGCCTGTGCGCTCAGCCAGTAGAGGTGCTCCAGACCCAGCCAGTACTCGCCGTCCAAATTGCCAAAGCCTTGCTGAAATGGGGGGGGGGGGGTGTGGGGGCCAGTAAGTGTGGTAGCATCTGTCACATGACCACAGAACCTGAGCTGACGCATCCTGCTTTCTGAGCTACTTCATGTGCGACATGTAGGAGGCTGGTGCTATCCTACTGCTCCAGGTCTGCCTGAGCTTAAGGGGAGACCGGCTGCCCTATTTAGAGAATGTCCCAGTCGTGGGCAGGAGGAGGGACTGTGCTTTACTTCTCTGTCCAGGGCCGGATTAAAGCTTCGACCGTCCTAGGCTATAGCCAAGGGCCCTGGCAAACGTCAGAGCCCCCCCTCGGGGAAAATGGGCCAGTTAGTTAAATGAACAAATGAGTTTCCATGATGATGTCAACCTAGGACTCCTATTTAAGCTCAATTCAATTCAATTCAATTTATATAGCGCCTTTCCTAGCAGTCGCCCCAAGACACATGACAAGAGTATGACTCTCTTTCTTTCTTTCTTCATTTCTTTTTTCTTTCTTTCTTAATCTCTTTTTTCTTTCTTTCTTTCCTTTTCCACATTTCATGCACTATTCTACATAAATGAGGCTCATGTATACAGTATGGCACATGCAGCATGAAAAAGGGAAGCAGAAAAGAAAGACAGACAGAGGTCAGGAACCGAAAACCCCCACGTATGGTGGGAAAAAATGCTGGGGCTCCAAGGTCAACTGGTTGCCCAACCGCCCCACACCCTGCCACCCCCCAGCCCATCTGAAGGATCAGGCCATTGGGTTTAACTCTTACCTTCATGCAGTTGCCGCCACATTACTGCAACTGAATATCAGACTAGGGAAAAACACCAACACTCAAAACAGTTCATAGTAATTATCACCGACAATTGTTTTATAGGGAGTTACAACGCTGGGTTTCACGGAAGGTTCCAGAACACACTTTGTACTGCTCCCAGGTTCTGAAGAAGTTGACGGATCCATCCTGCCTCCTCTGGATGACGGTCCAGCCACCGTAGCCTTGGTTCTGTTCACACCAGGCTTGCAGCAGCCTGCTGCTGTGACGTGGCTGAAGCAGGTAGATGCCACTGGTGAGTTGCCCTGAATCGAGAGCGTGCTGGCAGTCCCTCCACGGACCTGGAGGGAGGCATCATTCTCGCTCATTATTAAATTCACATTAGATTTATTTATATAGCCTGACAGGTAAGGCAGCTCATACACTCCTAGAAAACTGCTATCAAGGAGCATAAATGTAGGTATTTGACTTCCTATGAGCCACTGGTAACAAATACAAGTTATTTGTGGAGCAAGACGACAAACCATTGTTAGGACCCAACATCAGAAAAGCTTCTCAAATCAGAAGACCCTGAGGACTGAGCTCCTACTAAACAACTTCCAAATGAAAGCATCCAGTGTTGCCAAGAGACTATAGCCAGTGGACAGCCAATGAAGAAGGAGCAGGCCAGAGGTTGGATGAGTTAGCTGAGGTGTTACGGAAATGACAGGTCCTCTGGTGTTTCTTGAATGAGAGATTCTGCTGACCGGAAGTAATTTATTTCACCAATTCTGAACCATATATGAGAACTAGTTACTAGTTCTGGTTATAGTGTTATGATGGAGAACTGAAGCAGAATCTGATGGGTTTTGGGACCCTCGGGAGTCTGGAAGGTGGCAGCCTCCTTGTGACTCCTACCTATTGGATTGTTTCCAAATAAAAGCTCAACCACAGCGTAAGAAAAATGTAACAGAAATGTAATCCAACAAAGATGCTGACACACTGAATTCCATTGTACCTGCTGTGCACAATGACACTAAAACCATTCTATTCTATTCTATTCTATTCTACTCTATTCTATTAACACACATTACCATTATTTTAATAATCTGAATTCCAGAAGTTATTGCACTGTTTTTGAATAGCACACAGTGTTTAGTACAGTTCATCTGCATTCAGTCATACATTTAGCCCTGCATGAAGGACAATCCCCACTGTCAGTTATCAGAGATTTACACATCACCCTCTTTTGTAGCTCCGCACGCATCAGTGTGGGAGCTGGCTGGCCGCCCTGCGGCTCCTCCTGTCTCCTCTAATAAAAGCTGCTGGCGATCCTCGCTCACTGTTTACACATTTGCTAAGGAAGGCTTCCAGTGGCAGGTCACTGACACTCCGCGTCTGCTTTTACTCTTCAGTGTGAGACCGCTTATCATTCTCTGCTTTGTCCCTCCCTCACACACATGCCAATGTTTGAATTTCTGTGGGTTTTTTGAGAGCTTCCCACCACCGATTTTTAAACGTGAATAACAGATTTTTACTACTTTTTTGGGAACATTTGCTGCGACATTACAGAGCCATGGCAGCAGAGCTGGCTTTCACCTGGACTCTCAGTGATGGGGAAGCTGGCGGGGGGGGCTTTTAGGGCAGGACTGGGTGTGATGGCAGCTGGGTCGTCCCTGGAGACACTCTGGTCCTTCTGGATGTCACTGTCTACCTTCTTTATCTCTGGGCCCCCAGTCCGGGGCCCCTGTCCAGATCAAGCACAAAACAAATTCAAATCTACAGCACAAAGTCAGCAAAATCTGATAGAAACAAGGGGGGTCCAGCACTTTCCTTAGAAGAAAAAAAAAATTGATGAAGCTGTGAGAAAGGATGGATAAATTAAAGGAGGAATAAACAATCATCCCAAAGCAGGCGTGGCTACATCGCTGCCCCCTACCTGCTGAGGCAGGTCAGTGCTGCCCCTCTGACCTTGCTTTTCCAGGCGATTGATCAGTGCATTTTGGCTGTTCATCGTTGAGGTGAGAGTCTTGTAATTGTCTTCCAGCTCTCTGTAGCTGACTGTCAGCTGCTGCACCTGTGGACAGTTAAAGGGAATCAGGGGCTGGTGGCTTGCAGAGAAGATGGGGTGAGAGATCCCGGCTAGGGGACATGGGTAATGGAGAAAGGGTACATAGGTAAAGGGTATGAAACAGAGAGAGGGCTCTGTGGATGTCTGTGGATCAGAGAGGGGGGTGCAGGTTTATGAGTGGGGTGGGTAACAGTAAAACTTGCTGAGGGGTTAAAAATATATAACCGCTCCTCAAGTTAAGATGGTCCTTGTTGCGATATTTTGACTTTACGCTGCGTAAATGTTTCTCACTTTTAGTACATTATACGATGAATTACATGAGATGGTCAACACTAGAAATAGGCTTTGTGTTAAACATTTTACCCAACTGTAGGCCAATGTACGTGATCTAAGCATGTTTAAGGTAGGCTAGACTAGGCTATGATGTTTGTTAGGTTATGTGTATTAAAACTCATTTTCGCGTTACGATATTTTCGCCTTACGATGGGTTTATCGGAACGTAACCCCATTATAACCTGGGGTGAGGCTGTATTTTATTAAAGTTTGTTGAAGCCCCTTCTTACCGGTGTCCCCTGGGCTTCAGCCTGGGTAAACCTGTGCATTAAAGCGCACGAGGGAAAGAGGACACAAGACAAAAAATGAAGGTAAACAAATATAAAAGAAATGACAGTAGAAATGCCAAGAGGGACGGGAGCTGGGTCTACATCTGACCTGTGTGGTCGTGTTGAGCAGCAGCTCCTGCAGCCGCTGCTGTGCCAGGGCCTGTTCCTTGCTGTGGAGAACCTGCTGCAGCAGCTCTGCATTCAGCTGGGCGAGTCGCACATTCAGTCCAGCATTCTCACCCCGCAGCGCCCGCACCTCCTGAGCCAGGCCGCCCTCGCGCCCCACCAGCGCCTGCACTTCCTCCAGCTGCTGCTGTTGGTGGGTCAGGTCCCCGCGCAGCGCCGCTACATCCGAGCTGTTGGCCACACCCGACTGGCCCCCCCGTGAGGTAATGCACAACGAGCCTGTCAGCCGCTGTTGTGTCACGACGAAAGTGTAGGCGCAGCGGGCCGCCTTCGGCCCTGCCGGATCAGGCTGCCGCTTCTGCGTACCTTCCACCCCGGGCACTGTGGGATCAATACTCGTCTGCCCACATGTTCCTCTCTGGACCAGGAGCACAGTCAGGAACAGGAGGGACAAAGTCCAAGTTTCCATTGACTTCCCAGCTGGCTTCCGATATTCTTCCCAGCACGCATCAGCCTTTGTTGGAAAGAGGAAATAATCATAAACTATATCTGAGAATAGAGGTACATTTACAATCATGCAGAACATAAATGAGTATTTAGATGCATGCATAATGCTAAAGACCCAGTACATATATACCGCTGGTCTAATTCTGAGCCGTAGATGTTTGGTGATGTTTATTCTGTGAGGTAAACCCCAAAAAACCTCAGATGAGTCAGTTAATTATCAGGTGTCTTCGGTAAACAAAAGTCAGTCAAGCTGCAAACCACGCACACAAACCACTGTCACCATAAGAAAAGCTTCTAACTGACATGCACCACTATTCATACACAAATATTATACATAAATGCAGGCAGGAACTAAACGGATTAACTTGGGATTGAATTTATGTTTTTAGCTAACGGTGGATGCCTTTATCCAAAGCAACTTACATTTTAGACATTTTGCCGGACCAGCTGAGATTAAACAATTTATTCCGAGGTACACTGGGCAAGGCTGTGCCTGAAACCGGAACAGAAGAACCGTAATAGAGAACCTACGTTGCTACAGGTCGAGAATAGAAGTTGTGATAAAGCAGCGTATGTGGATGTTTCCTCTTTCACTCTGACCACGGTCGACACGGCAAAGAAATATCACTCCTCTCTCCTACTTTCGTGGCGATGCTCGCTACCGCCGCATATAACTCACCTTCGACTTGCACGCTGCTTCCGGCACTCAATCAGACACCCTGAGGAAGAGCCAGACAGCCCCACGCTTTGTCCACGCAGCTAACCGCAAACTGCACAGTAGCTTACAGTCTACCAGCCCCTCTTTCTAGTAACTGTGGTCCCTAAACTCGGCTGGGTCCTCTTTGAATTGTGAGTCGACGAGATCTTCTGCTCAGCCTGGTCCACGTTCTGGAGCTGCGGCCCGTGACTCGAACTGGAAGGAGAGAAACAGCCGGGGGTCCTGTGATTCACAGGTTTTAAGGCAGCGAGACCTCCCCCCGTAACCCTCCCCCCCAGTTAAAGGACATGTAAACAGAGAGAGGCATAATTACAAGTCCCATACTCCCTGCTTAGATGCCTCATGCTGACCTAGTTCTTGCCCCTTTTAACTGGCCCCTTCATTGTGGCCCCAATCTATGAATTAAAGTTACAGTCTCTAAATTGCCCGATAGATGATTTAGAAGCCAAGTTGTAAATTGTCAGACACAATAGATTTTAGTGCAGTTTAAGCTGCCACTTTAACCATAGCCAGCACTTCCTGCACTGATTACCCAGTGTTATGTAGTGTGTTTGTTCATTGTGTGTTTAATATGCTATAATTATTGCTACATAGAAATATTATTTTACATAGACAATATTTGTAGTTGCCGTGCCTCTGTCTCTCCTCCCTGTCAATTGTATGTTTTAATTGGATGCTTTGCACTATGTAAATAATTCCACGATGTCTTTAGCAATGTAATGTCTGTCCTGTCATGAATGTTGCACCATGGGTCCAGGAGGAACATGATTTTGCTTCGCTGTGTACAGTACATGTCTGATATGACACTAAAGCTTTACTTAATTTCAATTACCTTTGCTAGCAAAATACAGCCGCTCGCCTACATCGGTCAGACTGAACGACTCCCAGTCAAGATTCTGCATAACTATACAACTTTAAAGAAGTGTTGAAACAATCGGAAAAGATGTTTACTGTAAACAAGAATAATAAATATATGAAACTAAATAAAATAATTCGGAAGGCAAAGTATGGGTACTGCGTCCAAGTTGGGCTGAGCAACAGATTAATCTGATCTTGTGTGTGTGTGTGTGTGTGTGTGTGTGTGTGTGTCTATTGATATTCTGGTGTCTGACACCAGTCCTGAGAGCACCAGTAATGCAAAATGAAAAGCAGGGAATCTGTTTACATTGCAACACCCTGACCTCTGACCTGTTCTCCGTGGGCTGGTGTGTTGACCTCTTCATCCTTCTGTAGATGGTCTGGACAGCATCACTGTTGGAGAACATCCTTAACCGAGAGAGACCATCGCTAAAGATTCTTAAGTTTGGCAGGATGCTATTTATTTTTAAAAAAAAATCTGGATGCAATCAACTAAAAATTTGCTTTTAAAAATTGTGTTAAGACAATTGTTCTGTTTTATAAATACTTGAACATACAATGAATCATAAAAAAGTACTGTGTCCATGCTCTTCTAGTTAGCGCCACGACACTAGGTGGCAGTATGCCCAACTATAGCTGCTTTTTTTTCTCGACATATTCACCAACGAGAGAGAGTGAGGCAAGTTCAGTATAATCCGTAAGCCATGGTCTTACACGTGGTGATTCTTGGCCGGTAAAGCAGCAAGATGTGACTGTTATGCTTTTACTGTTTTAAGTGCATTAATATGCAAAAATTATAATTATTTTTTCTTCTAAGATTTGTAATAAATCGATGCTATGGGGAAAACAAAGGTAAGATCTTTTTGTCATATTAGCTTTCAGCTTGCAAATCACGTAGGTTGGCGTCAAACTCTTCACGGCGTTTAGACTCGGACAAACGTAAAAAGTTGTGAATATATTGTTTCTGTGTTAACCGATGTTAGTGTAATATGTTTTAAGTGTGGCCTGGCCACAGTCGGTGTGTTGCATTAGCCAACTAAACAGTTACTGGCGTGATCGGTGGACGTGATGGCGAATTAACCGGAGTTGGGGATTCGAGAATGGGGAAAAAAATCTACCGAGCTTTGAACTACTTTGAACCAATTTCCGGATCCTCGTGAACGCCGTGCGAGAACGCATGACGCATGAAAGACTACAAATTTCACCACTTTGAGGCAAATAGTCCAGGTATAGCTTAAAATGAGAGAAATATAGCCGTATTATTATTATTATTATTATTATTATTATTATTAGACGAAAAACCAGAAGAAGTCGCGTTTAAACGCGGTCCGCCAAGGAGAGGAGGACTTCGGCAAGGTACCGCACTCCTTCGTGTTCCACCGCGGACAGATCGGCAAGAACGTAGGCCAGCTAGTCATGGACATGCGGCGTGTGATGGAGCCTTTCACCGCCGAGAACCTAAAGGTTGGCTTCGCTCGCTGCTCCGTTGGGGGGAAAAAAAACATCGCATAATCATCTATCTTAGCGCTCCGGTCTCGGTGCATTAATGACACGCACGTGTTGCTTTGTAGGTGCGGAAGAAGAATGTCCTGAAAGATTTTGCAGCGGTGGCGGGACCACTGGGAGTCACCCATTTCATGATCTTCACCAAAACTCCCAGTAGCATCAATATGGTAAGTTGGTATATCCTTCCAGGACAGCATGATCGCTAGCTCTGACACAAGTTTTCTGACAGTAATTACCGGTTATCCCACCCTAAGAACCTCTTCCAGTGACAGAATAGTGACAGAAATCTCTTGGTCTCTCCAGCGGTTGGCCCGGCTCCCCAAAGGACCCACAATGTACTTTAAACTACTGAAGGTGTGTATCTGTGCAGGACTCGCCGGGAGATTACACCAAAGTTTAACCATGCAGGTATAGTCTGAGTTCTTCCACACGTCTCATGCCTTGATTTCGCTTCGTGCACCTCTCAGTACACCCTCGTCAAAGACATCGTCTCGTCGCTGAAGAGACACAGGATGCACCAGCAGCAGTTCACTCATCACCCACTGCTGGTGCTGAACAACTTCGGCTCGACGGGCATGCAGGTCAAGCTGATGGCCACCATGTTCCAGAACATGTTCCCTTCCATCAATGTGCACAAAGTGAGTTGGGAGTGAGCTGGCAGTCGAATGTTCGGGAAGCTTCTGGAAGAGAGTTCAACCGTGATGATTGTATAGTCTGCTGAGATTATCTGTGATCTTATTGATGGGAAATAATCTGATCTTGAATTCTCTTCCAGCTCCTATTTAAGATACACATGGATTGTCATGCTGTCTGGTACCAATGACTCCCTGAAACTGGACATTTGTGGCACTATATTGTTTTATTTAAGTATTACTGGTTTTGGGCAAATCCTTTGAGGGCCGATTTTTTTTTTTTTTTTTTTTGTGGCCGACAGCAACTAAACTTCGATAGTTGCTGTCGTATTTGCTGCGGGCGAAGCATCTTCCTTGGTCCAGCTGTATGACGGCCATTTCAACCGATATTCACATCCGCGTCTGCCAGTTGACATTTGCTCCACCAGACAGTAGATGACCTGTAGCTTTCGTTGCGTTTTATTTCTGATTGCAGGTGAACCTCAACTCCGTGAAGAGATGCGTGTTGCTAAATTATGACCCTCTGTCAGAAGAGATAGAATTCCGCCATTAGTAAGTATGACGCCTTTTCTGGGACAAATTTTAGCTTAAGCGGTAGCTGATCAAGGTGCAGGTGATGACAGTGTGATTGATTTGACTGACAGTGATTCATGATCAAAGTAAACGCCCTGATGCACGCAGACTGCAGAGCGCAGGCTGTGTTTGCTTGTAGGTGACCCTTGGAGAAATGCAGCCTCACTCCGTGCCCTTCTCTGCCCACAGTAGCCTGAAGGTGGTGCCCGTGGGGATGAGTCGTGGGGTGAAGAAGCTAATGCAGGAACGCTTCCCCAATATGAGCCGCTTCGATGACATCAGCGAGCTGCTCATGAAGTGAGAGGCCGCAGTGTGCTTTGCTTAAAGGGCAACCACGCCTCATGAAGAAAATACCATCTGGGGTGGGGCCCTTAACAACTGTAACACTGAACTCTGCACGCAGTTCTCTTTGGAGCACTGCTCCTCTGTAGGAGCATAGCCAGTGAGCAGTGCAGACTATCAGTGTAAGAGAGTAATTTAAGCATGAATGAATGCAAGCAAGGGTGTGTGACACCCCCCCCCCCCCCCCGTTTTTAAACTAAATCCGACTGCTTTCAGGATGCAGATGATGCCAGTTCATTACCCTGATTTTTCCAGTGATGTTTCAAAGTAAACGCTCTGATGCATCCAGTGGCGAGGCGACACTTGCCTGGTGTCATGGCTCCGCACGAGCTCTTACGCCGTTCAAATGCTCGCTTTTGCCACAGGGGAGCCAACCTGTCTGAGAGTGAAGCGGAGCAGGACGGGGATCACAATATCACCGAGCTGCCCCAGGCGTACTCGGGTCGGGGCAACATGTGCTTCCAGCAGAGTGCAGTGCGACTGACGGAGGTAGATGTCGCGTCTCGTGTAGGAACGGGCTGGGACCCAAGTGATGAAAGCAATTCTTACTGAATGCCGTGATGCAGTTCATAAAGTAAACGCTTTCTGATGTGCCCAGTCAAGTATTCCTGTGCCTAAATGTTTGCCTGTAGTGAGTAGGGTTGCAAAAATTGCAAAAAAGTTGGAAACTTTCCATTGGAAGTAACTGGAAATGTGCAAAATTCATGGGTTAGCTTATAACAGGGGAGTAAATGCACTGCTTATCCTACTTACCCCCGTATTCAGTGTTGCATTATTCATACAGTTTGCTTTATTGCTGTATCTGACAACTCGCACGAGTTCCACAGAGTTCAATATTTCCAAAATTGTCCATCTCTGTTTCCTGTGGAAATCTTCTGGAAGTTTTCCCCTCCGTTGCAGACCTAGCAGTGAGATGGGAAGTTCACGCAGCTTTTATTCTTGCAGATTGGCCCCAGGGTGACTATGAAGCTAGTGAAGATTGAGGAGGGCATGGGGGCGGGGAATGTTCTTTATCACTCTTTCAGTAAGTAGAGTCTGACTCTCTTGTCGTGCTAGCAAAGCGAAACAATGACTGGTGAAGGGTGCAGCGATTCTGTGGCGAGTGAGTCTCTCGCTCTCTCCGTCCTTTCTGCAGTTCATAAGAGTGAGGAGGACATTCGAGAGATATTGAAGAGGAAGGAGGCACAGTTGAAGCTGAAGCAGGAGCGCAAGAAAAAGCAGGAGCAGAACATCCTTCAGAAGAAGGAGAAACAGGAGGAGAACAAGTAAGTGGGCAGCTACGCTGCTGTAGAACAGGCATTGTGGGTGTGTGTGAGAGTATGTGTGTATTGTTATTGCTGTTTTTCCACGACCTGGAGTGTTTTTTTTTGTTTTCCCAACAGGAAGAAGAGCCTGGCAGGTATTAAAAGGAAGCACCAAGAGCAGGAGGGAGCTACAGACAGTGAAGTGGAAGATCCGGGGCAGCAGGATGACCAGGCTGCAGCTGAATCAGAGGATGAGGCGGAGTACTACAGACAGGCTGTAGGGGAGGAGCCAGATGAAGGTAAGTAAGGTGACTCTTATCCACATTCTCGGCCTCTTACTGTGCTCACTGCTGCGTCGCAAAACTTCAGACCGTTTCGTTTCTGCAGATATGTTCCCCAAGGCCAAAAAGAAGAAGAATGCGGACAAGTCGTTGAGGCCTTTTAAGAAGAGGAAGTTGTCAGAGGGCAAAGATCGTGGCCAAGGGGGAGCGCCCAAACTGGGAAGGAGAGCTGGGGGAGGCCCCAGCCCCAAACACTCTGGTAGGCCTGGTGCCAAGGCCCGCCCACAGAACCAAGACAGGAAACCGAGCAAAAAAGGTGCTAAGAACTTTGGAGTGAAGAAGGGAGAAAGGGGACTGAAGCTGAAAAGGCAGAACGGCAATCCTAGGCCTGGGTTTAAGAAAGGGGGAAAACAGGGGTTTAGACAGAAGAAAGGGAAAGGAAGACCATGAGCCTGTATTAGACCTGAGTGCTGTACAGAGGGACTTGTCTCTCGGAAGTCTTGGGCCCAGCAAAGACAGGGCTTCCCCCTTTCCCCGCCCACAGTCCCCCTTTCCCCGCCCACAGTCCCCCTTTCCCCGCCCACAGTCCCCCTTTCCCCGCCCACAGTCCCCCTTTCCCCGCCCACAGTCCCCCTTTCCCCGCCCACAGTCCCCCTTTCCCCGCCCACAGTCCCCCTTTCCCCGCCCACAGTCCCCCTTTCCCCGCCCACAGTCCCCCTTTCCCCGCCCACAGTCCCCCTTTCCCCGCCCACAGTCCCCCTTTCCCCGCCCACAGTCCCCCTTTCCCCGCCCACAGTCCCCCTTTCCCCGCCCACACGCCCTGTTAGCTGGATGGAGAAGCTCAGTGGTGCCCAGTCCTTGAGTTTACTGGCTACCTTAGTGTTGGTCTTGAATTTGGAAGCCCATCGACTAATAATACTTTTGTACCATAAAAATCTACTGTTTCTACGTTCAAATTTAATAAATGTATTTAAGTTGTTTAACATTTGATATTTTTTTTTTTTGTGGCTTTATTGAAACTTAAGTCTGCATATGAACTTTTATAAAGGATTTTGCCTGTAATGTTTGGATGCTTTTGATGTACAGCTATTCTACGAACATGTACAAATAAGCGTTGTGTGTAAGTATATGAATTGGCCAAATTTCATATTCTAATGTATAGAGCAGAAAGCATGTATAATATAAATGTCTGTTATATATTTAGAATTAATTTGAGTTGGTATTGGCTCTACTGTTCTTATTAAGGTGCTTGTACAACAGCACACCAGTGGAGAGGGCGTTTGTCGTGATGCGCCCTCTGTCTTGGAATCCTTCAGTCCTTTTTCTGAAGTATTATGTTTCGTTCCAGACGCACCACCTAACGTCCAATTTACATGCAGATTTTTCCCATTTTAAATCGCGTATGGTGGAAGATCACCAGATGCAGAAACGCATTCAGGCACAGTGATACTGTTACTCCCAGGACCATCCAGTTATTCTGTAGACACTTAATGTGCTTTTTCACAGATCACCTAATTTTTTGAAGGGTCCAGAGGCAAACCGGTCTCATCAACACTGTAAATTTTGTGAGGGTTGTTTTGGAGTTTCGGGGCGTTGATTGTTTTTTCCGTACAAACCAAACCGGTAGTCTGCCTCTTTGTCGCTGCCGTTTCTCAGTTCCCTGGATGTCGTTCAGGGGTTTTCTCGGACAGAATGGGGTGACGCTGCTTAAATGCAGGAAGCCAGTCCACACCAGGGACGTCATCTTTGAAGGGAGTTGACTCCTTGCAGTAGTTGCCAGTGGTCATACAAAGTTCTTCTCTCCTCGTCCCAAAGCCCCACTTTAAGGAGAAGGCTGTGCCCCCCCCCCCCCCCCCCAAACCTAAGGGCTCTCTGGATGATACCTCTTGCAATTTCTTTTGGAGAGTCGAACAGTCACCCCCCCAAAAACTGGGGCTTTTTTTGTCCTGGTTTGCTTGTGTCGCTCAGCATGTGCAGCCTTTTCCGTGTCTCCTTGGGAATAACACCTTCTGTCTTTTTTCCTCATACTTTCTGGGCATCTTGGACCTATAACAATGTTCATTAAATGTTTATTCTGCAGTCCAAAAGTTATCTGCAACTAATTACAAGGTTCCAATACTGCAGCACTGACTTTGAAAGCACTAGAATTACCCCATGGGACTGTGCTTATACATCTGGAGTATGCAGGATAATTGAGTAAGTCATTAGAAACAGCAGTTTCTTAAATCCAGTCACCAAAGATTATGTCTGAAAAGGAAATGACAGAATATTGATCCAAAAATCACCAGAAATACTGACAAAAAGGTCCACTGGTAGATTTTTCCGGATGTCTTCATCTGCACACTTTCTCTTGTCCAGTTCAGATACTTAAATGACTACTGACCCACTTCCATTATTTCTTCATGTTATATTTTTATAATTTGTTTGCAAGAAGGTCAGTTAATGGTGTCTCTGAGTACAAAGGCCCTGGGGACAGTATTACCCCAGGGCCATGGGACGGAATTACCCCAGGGCTATAGGATGGTAATACCCCAGGGCTAGGGGACAGTATTACCCCAGAGTTAGAATCCATCTTATCCCATAAAGCGTAATAAAACCAACCGTCATAACAATGATAAACTGCTGCCATTTAAGTGTTTGTGGTGAGAATGTGAAGATAAAAATAAATCATGTTTTTTCTTCATAGCTTTGGGGTCACAGCACAGGGTGAGCCAATGTGCAGCATCCCTGGAGATGGGGCGGCTGGGGGGAGTTTAAAGGCCTTGCTCAAGGGCCCACAGTGATGTGACTGTTCTGCTGACGGTGGGGCGTGGACCTTCCAGACATGGGCCCAGGGACTGCAGCTTACTGAGCCACTTGCCGCATATGGTTATAGAGTTCTGCCACTTGCTGCCTTCTACTCGTTTACTTTTACAGGCTTTGTAAATATAAATGTGTCATTAACACGACTGAAATGTAACCCTGCAAGCATGTTGTTTTTTACACTATGTTGCTGGTTGCTAATAAAATCCAAAGGCAATGTTGGGGAAGTTACTTACAAAAGTAATCCATTACAGACATGTTCAGATCCAGAAAGTACAAATCCAGGCCAAGGTTTTGTTTCAACCAACCAGCTGAGAACTCTGTGACTGACTTTTTATGCTCAGTTGGTTGGACCGCCCGTGCAGAAGGGGGCGCTGTAATGTAAACCTGAGCACCTTCTGTCTGAAGTTCGATGGTGTCTCCCTCATCGGGTCTTTCTGCGCGCTGAGAAACCGGGAGGATGCCGTCTGTGGAGTACGACGAGTAAGATAATATAGGGATGTTTTTAATGTGATTTGTTATACGGGGCTTTAAAAAATAAAATAAAAGTCTGTTATGCCAACTCTCTTTCTTTACAGTTCCAAGCCTAGCTGGGCCGACCAGGTTGAGGAGGAGGGCGATGAAGGTAACTACGTTGCTTTCTGGACTGAAATGAGCCCTCCAATCTAGGCCTAAATAGCAGTTTCCACGTGTTTTTTGTGCAAAAGGGATATTGATGGTAATTATCATGCTGCAACTAATAATTCAGCATTTATGTGACACCTGTTTCTTACTGACAGTTCAGTAGCGGGTTACTTTGTACTCGGTTTGAAAATGCGCGACGTCGCCGATTCACTGCAAACTATAATCGCGTATGAAGATGGTTACAAAAGATTGTACGGTTCTGCTCTAACAGTCGCTTATTTTCACTAAAATAAGAGCCTAATACCCTGTATAAGTGCATTAACTGATTAAGATCTTCATTCGAGTTACGCTGTCAATTGATATTTGACAATTGATGTCAAGCTTTAAAGTTGGCTAGGTAAAGGTCATATTTTAATTGCAGTATTTGCTTACCGGTAAGCAGTGGTCCATCAAACGACGTGTGAATACCGACATCACAAGAAGCTTCTTTATATTTATATACAACACACACGTATATAACGTGTATAGTTCAATATGTAATATATACTATATAATTTTATTGTTTCTTCACAACGGTATATCATTTTCGCTGTATGTCATAGGTACCCTTCCCTCACCGAAAGAAACGATTAAAGGAAATATCAAAACCGTCACAGAATATAAGATTGATGAAGATGGGAAGAAATTTAAAGTAAGTATTTTGATGCTTTTCTTAATGGGGTAGATGAAATGTCCTTGATCTATGGCAAAACTCTATTCTTAATATTTCTTAACATAAATATCGTAATATTATTCTTAATATTTACCAAAAACATGGCACTTAATTATGATTAAGCGTGTCAGTAAAACTTTGTCCTGCCACTGTGTGTCCCACAGATTGTCCGTACCTTTAAAATTGAGAAGATAAAGGCTTCAAAGGCTGTGGCCCGGCGAAAGGTTTGTCATTCTTACACAGTTTGAGGCCATTTCTACCTTTTCTGTAAATCCTGAAACACTGCAGGTCTGACATTCTCTGTGTGGTCCGTCTGTCCTGCTGTGATTTCCAGAACTGGAAGAAGTTTGGCAACTCCGAGTTTGATCCACCAGGCCCCAACGTGGCCACCACCACAGTCAGCGATGATGTTTTTATGACCTTCATCTCCAGCAAGGAGGTAAGGTCCTGCTGATTTGACATTAGCACATATGAAACTGCAATACTTTCTTCTGTAGACCATTCAGCTGGTTATATAGTGAAAAACTTATTGTATAATTATGTTTTTCTTGCTTTGAATCTTTTCATGTATGAATGTGGTCAGTCTGTGTGTTTAACTCTCCCTTTCAGGACCTTAATACCCAAGACCAAGATGAGGACCCTATGAACAAGCTAAAGGGGCAGAAAATCGTGTCTTGCCGTATCTGCAAAGGGGACCACTGGACCACGCGGTGTCCTTATAAGGACACACTGGGACCCATGCAGAAGGAGCTTGCTGAGCAGTTGGGTTTGTCCACTGGCGACAAGGAGAAGGCATCAGGTAGGCTTCCCCATTTTCCTCCTCACCTGTCTCCTCTAGCATAGACGTACATCTCTCTGAAATGAACCTTCCAAGAGAAGTTAATTAACAAGGTAGAAAAAGAAAGTTCATGCTAATGGCTTCCCGTTGATGGATAATTGACCGGTGTTGGAATTCAGAACCAGAACCTGCGCAACCAGTGCAGAGCAAGACGGGGAAGTACGTCCCCCCCAGCCTGCGTGACGGAGGAACTCGAAGAGGGGAGTCCATGCAGCCCAACCGCAGGGGTGCGTCTTTCCGCTTAGTCGTCCCTTCTGAAATCTGAGTGTAGTAGTTACTACCAGTAACCATGGTAACCTGCTGATTTCTGAATGTCCCTCCCCCCTTTAGCTGATGACAACGCCACGATCCGCGTGACCAACCTGTCGGAGGACACGAGGGAGACGGACCTGCAGGAGCTCTTCCGGCCCTTCGGCTCTATCTCCAGGATCTACTTGGCCAAGGACAAGAACACTGGCCAGTCCAAGGTGCTGTTCAGAGGCGTCGACCGCGAGCCGTTGCCTTGGGTCTTGCAAATGCGCTGTATTTCCCCCCCCGATGCCTTATTGTCTCTCCTGTGTCTCTTCAGGGTTTTGCATTCATCAGTTTCCATCGACGCGAGGATGCGGCCAGAGCCATCGCTGGTGTGTCTGGTTTCGGCTATGATCACCTGATCCTCAACGTAGAATGGGCCAAGTAAGTCATGTTCCTGTCTCACTCATGTGCTTGGATTATGACCTTTTGAAGTGCTATAATCGCTTGTCTTTTTCCCTCTTTTTTTAAGGCCATCAAACAACTGAGAACCCCAGAAAGACTGACACATCACCACTAAAGTTTATGAAGCCTGTTTTCAAAGGTTTTTTTCAGTATCTGGTTTTTGAATATGGGCAGCAAACTGGTGGTGGTTGGTGTCTGAAGGATAACAGGCATGGAAAGGGTATTTGTATGTCATGACAAGCGTAAAACTCACTTTGTGAAATAAATCTATCAATAAAGAATAGTGTGATTTGATTTCATGGTTATCCATTGCTTACTCCTTTAAATCTGTGGTTTGGATCAGCCCTAAGGGAGATGCTGAATAGCAGTTTAAACTTTCTGCCTACATTCTGTTAACTTAAACTGCTTGCTGTAATTCTTACATCGTAAAGAAAAACCTGCCCAGTTAACATTTTAGAATGAAGTTTTTTTTAACCATCTAATTTAGAACTTAATCAGTGGTTTTTGTTGACAGAACACAGCACAACAGAATGTCTTCTGCATATAACCCATATCTGAGGTGACTGAGCAGGGGCACCTGCAGAGCAGTACCTTGCTCAGGGTGGTGCATTGCTGGTTGGGGATGCAATCTTTCAATTACAAATGTGCTTCCCTAACCATTAAGCCACCACTGCCCACATCTAAGACTCCTGCTTATCTTAAATGCTGTAAACAGATACCCCAAACCTTGAGATTCCCTTAAATTCATAAAATACTGGAAGTTGAATTGTTTTAAGGATAGGAATGGAATTTTGCTGGTAATTATTTCATGGAGTCGTTTTGTCTACCCATGAGAAAATCACTTATCCATGAATCCCCATATTTCAGGTCAGTTTACCAGATAGTGATCTATAAAAAGCAAACTGAATAACTGTTAAAGTGGAATAGTAATTCATATGGTATGCCACACCCAGGAAGTCATGTAGACTGTCTCCAGATATGGCACTAACAATTTGCTCCATGAGTGGTACACCAGAATATCAGTGCTCAAGGGGAAGGATCTTTGCCCAGACTGGATTTAAGTCACTTTAGTGCTTGTATGAAGGATTACTAGGAGTAAGAGAAAGTCTAACATTCGAGATTCACTAGTACTTAAGTCATTTAATGACTTAAGACCTTATCACACTAGCATGGACTATTTAAAGCTTAAAGAAAAATTTAAAATCAGCAGTTAGAGAGGATCTGCCATGTAGTTAAGAATACAGGCACAAGGCACAGTATATGACCAGAAACATCTGATAAGAGCTTTATTTAATATTACAACATATAAAAACTACCATACAATTTATTCCACTTGAATCAAGTGAATCTGAAAATACATGGTTAAAATCACATAAAAAATGGCACTGCACAGACTGTCCATAAAAATGAGTCAAGCATCCTTTTCCCAGCAAGTAAACAGAATGAGATGGGGTGAGCATCTTGAAAAGGCTCCTGCCTTGGGCCAGTGGCCACTCTAGTCAGACAATTCTAGCTTCTCCTGCTTCACAGGGTCTGGGATTTGAGAAAGAGAGTGGGGGAGAGATTAGCTTATTTTGCACCTGTGTGACTATGCGTAAGCCCACAGCAAGAACAGGAAGCTACCTGCAAGGCCCCCAGAATTCTCCTTCATCTTCTCCAGGACGCATTTCTTTAGCTCCAGCCCGATGGCTTTGGACAGAGGAGGTGGCACAGCATTGCCCACCTGCAGAAGCGAGGAGCTGGATCAACATCTGAGCCAGCAAAGGCTTTAATAAAAGGATGACCGGAGCAGGGAGATAAAAGCCTGACCTGTCTGTGTTTGTCCAGGATGTTGCCAAAGAACCTGTAGGTATCAGGGAAACCCTGAGAGCGAGCACACTCCCTCACGCTCACCACACGGTGCTGCTCCGGGTGCAGCACACGGCCCTGAAAAACACCCATCGACGGCTGTTAAACCAGGAGCCTTCAGCGGACTCCGCACCAGTCTGCCCCATACGCAGGGCTGTGAGCCATTACCTGCTTGCCCATGGGCTCCGGGTTGGTGACAGTGGTGCTGAAGAAGCCGTCCCACTCCAGACGCCCGTAGAGCCCAGCCCAGTGGTTGTGTCGGTTGCCCGTGTGCGGCAGGCACCAGGGGATTAGCGTGTTGAACTGTCGGTCTGCTGGATCGCATGGTTTTCCTGTGGGAAAAGGCGGCCGGAAGAGCGTTAGTGCTGCAGGGCTTCCAGTAATCCACCTTTCCCCGGTGCAGGGAAAACTGTACCACTGACCTTCGGCGCACGTGCACACGCCCCTCAGTGCCCCGGTGCTGCTGCGGCCGTTCTTTTTGTCAGAGTGCGTGTACCGCAGCTTCTTGGTGGTGGTACCATCCGGCAGGCGCACCTCGATGTTGGGCAAGTCTCGCCAGTCAGAGCCGGGCGCCAGGGGCACGTGGCGCATGCGGGCTGCCACCAGTGCACTCATGTCCTGGGGAGGGGGGTTGGAAGGGGAGGTGTCATGAAGACAACTAGCTGGGTTCACTCACTCTACGCTCCATCTGGGTCAATGCTGACCAGTTTTACGGTGGGACCCAAGTGCAAGGCAATGAAATCGCTGTCATACAGCCAGTCAGCAGCATCTGAGCTACCAAGCACATCCGACGGCAAAGCAGTACGAGCATGACCCCCCCAGACCCCCCTCTCCATCCCACCTTGCAGATGTGGTCCCGCAGGATAGGTTGGTACTGAGAGCCACGGATCTGCCTCTGGAACCAGGACTGGGGCTCGCCGTTGTAGGAAATCTCCAGGGCCGACGCCCCATTCCGGATCTCCGGCAAGTCGGACATCGTGTCCCGCACTGTGATGGTTCGGTACACTCCCCCATTACCCCTAAAAAGACCAGGCAGGGCAATAAAAGCCTGTCCGTATCCCAAATGTGCATCTGAATTAGTGCACATTAAAACCTCATTTACCATGTGTCCAATACGTGTCCAACACAACTAGCAAATGCTGCCAATCGAACCCCCCTTAATTAGGAGTTAAGAGGTCCCCACAGACGAGATTCTTACCGCGTGACGTTGGTCACATATCTCTTCTCGTCCACCACCACATTCAGAGAGCAGGCTCGGGGGGCGAACACATGCAGTGGCTCAGGGTAACGAGGCAGTTTCTCGCCCGGGGCGGCTGCCAGGATGATGGCTCGGCGCCTGGTCTGAGCGACACCGTACTGCCCAGCCTGGAAGGCAGAACCAAGAAAGGAGCCATGATTGATAGATAAACGAGATTCAGTCTTTTCAAAAAGTGGGAAAGATTTTTGTATGCCTGAAACATCACCAAGTCTGGACTATTCAAAAAACATCACAGATGTCATCCCTGGTTCTCAGAGCCATGTTAAACCCCCCCTCCAACCTAATCATGAGCCCCCCCAATAAATCACTCCACTCAATCCTTACCTGCAGTACCCCGAAGGTGCACTGGTAGCCCATGCGCACCAAGCAGCGCAGTGTCAGCTTCAGCACCATGGAGCGCTTGAAAGAGACAAAGTTCCTCACGTTCTCCAGCAGGAAGAACTTGGGTCTGTAGTAGTCACAGTAACTGAGGGACAAAGGGATAAGCAAAACATCACCATAAAGCCTTCAATCTTGTATGGTTTTAAATCAAAATGCTACAATGTTTCTTGGACACCAGAAGACAATGCGTGTTGGTCTTGTCTGCATGCTTGCTCACCTGAGATAGGAGACCACCAAAGAGTTCTTGAACTTGGAGTAGGTGCGCGAGTTGAAGCGGTTCATCCCGCTGAAGCCTTGGCATGGCGGGCCTCCACACAGCATCTCCACGTCGCCTTTCTGCGGCAGCTTCTGGCCCAACGAGTTGGTCTTCTCGCCCGACATGACCAGCTTCAGCAGTACGTTGCAGTCCTCCGTGAAGACCGTGGAGCCGGGGTTGTTCAGCCTGAAGGCCTGGGCAGCCGGTTCCCACATTTCGATGGCCCACAGGGTCTCAGAGATGCCTGATAGAGGGAGGAACATTTAGGCACCTAAACTCAGACATGCTGCAAGAGAGAAATGTCATCCCACTCCCTTACCAGCCTGGTGGAAGCCCTCAGACAGACCGCCACATCCGGAGAACACATCCAGGGTACGGAGCTTGGGAACCTTAGGCTCGTGTAGTTCTTGCTCCTGCTGCTCCTGGGGGGAGGACTTGCCCTTCCCCTTTCCTAGGGAGGGGTATTCAGTCAGGTTTGTTTTTGTGTGCATGCACACGTACGAGTGAGAAAGGCTGTGATGGTTCTCTGTACCTTTGCCCTTGCCTTTTCCCTTCCCTTTGTGGGTAGCAGAACGTGCATGGTTTGGCGGGTCCTCGAAGCTCTTAGTCTTGGCATTATAAGCCTAAAGCGCAAGTCAGACAGATAGGAGTCAAGACTTGACGTCTAAACACATGGTTTGCAGCTTCCCTCTACTGCACCTTCGCCACTATGACTACAAGAGTAGGATTGGATGGCGCTTCAGGTCCGATTACTCGCTACAGGCCTCCCCAACCACATCTCACATTGTTCTTACCTCCAAGAAGTAGAAACGGTCAGGACCACCGTTCGAATACTCCTGCACGGTCTCAATGAGATCTTCTCCATACTCAACCCGACAGCGACCCTGGACCTCCGCCAGGTCCACAGTGACCTCTTCATCGCTCCAGTACAACTGGTTGATGTCTGCGTGGTAACCTGCCTTAACCCCCTTGTGGGTGTTCTCTGCCCTGTAAGAGAACATAGGGGTCAAAAACAGTTGCACATGGTCACTAGATGCAGCAACACACACGAAAACACTTGGTTCAGGAAGACAACTTCCTGGAGAATGTTACTCATTGTCAAACACTCCAGCAACTGCTAGCATTTCCAAAGGTTTACGAGCCTCTGACAAAAACCGACTGATTGGAAAGGCAATGGACCTGTAGAACTTGTACAGCCGCAGCTTGACCTCAGCCTGGTTGGCCTTGCCATTGCTGCGTTTAAGGCAGAAGATCTCCTTGATGCGGCCAATGCGGAAAGGCTCGGGGGCATCCAGGTTGGAGCCTTTGATGTAGTCTGAAGACTTCCTGTAGTACTCTGGGTACAGTTCCTCATCCACATCATCCTTCCTATGCGAGCGCTTCAAAGGGCTGGCAGCCTTCACCCTGGGGTTGAGGAAGAAACGATAAACCGGTCACGTGACCTATAAACCTGACACTGGCAAAAACGACAAATTTGCCAACTAGTATTGTAGCATAACATTGTCAAACAGACCTGCTCACCCAATTTAAAACCGACCATTTAAAAGTGCAAGCTTTTAAACCAGTAGACCAGTCTACCATGAACCCTGATTTTCCCATGAAAAATCCACAATGCTAACTGTGCCATCACCCAGCCTTCCATCCTATATTACCTAGTTTGCAGAAAGGGGAAACTAGATTAAAGGTCCAGTTCTTACCAGTTAAGGGACGCGTTTTTTTTTTAAATTGAAACTTGCACTACCAATCAAACTTTTTCTTAATTCCATTTCACAGCCTTCTAATGTATAACAATGGAGCTGACAGGCTTCTAATAAAATCTGATGCATACATGTAGATCACAGTGTTCAGCACCTTTTCGACACAGCTTGCAGTCTACCACTCACCCAAAGGAAAATGCCTCAGGCAACATGTACACACTGTCTCCCACACGGCACTGCACCCCCTTCAGGCAGGCCAGGCCATACAGCACTTTGGACTCATGTTCGTCATTCAGGGGTTCCAGTGCACAAGGAATCTCCTGCTCCTCACGCTCCTTGTTCCGAACGCAGCTGGCACAGAACCTGCAGGACCCGGTGCAGCAAGATGTGAAGACATCCATCAAAACGAGACAACGCACCAGGGAGAAAGACTCACCGGAACTTGCAGTCTTCAGAAGATGTGACCTTGGGTGGAGTCTCAAAACGGGCAAACTCGCCATCATACCACAACTGGTAGAAGAAACTCTTCCCATCATCCTCAATGACCTTCATGTCATCATCCATTCCACCCTGAAAAGAGCAGCTTTCATGCAAGGCTTCCATTTTGCACTGCAGTCCCAATTAAAAGGACTAGGACGAATGTGCATGCACAGGTACCTCCATGAACCAGTTGTTGGAAGGGGCCTTATAGAAGACGTTGACTTTGTCCTTAACATAGTTGAGCTGCATGTCCTCACACTCGTCCACCAGAAAGAGCTCCAGTGGATCAGACGATTCCCCCAGGACGGTCTCTGTGCCACGGTAGAACCAGTGAGCATGGAACATCTTGCCATTGTTGTCCTCCCACAGTGCTGTGATCCTGCAGGAAATATGTTCACAAGTTTCTCAAATCCAGCAAAATTAGGTATTGGGAAGAACCTAAACCTCTTGGGAGGTCAAATTTAAATTCGATGGCTTACCTGGCCAGGTACAGAGGTTTGGACGGGTCATCTGGACTGACGGACACATAGTCGCCCACTTCTAGAACCTCATTATCCACACACACCTTCATGTAGTACTCCTTCTTGCCCTCCTTCTGTAGTTAGAGAAAGAAAAGCTGATAACTCCATTCAGGGCAGCCTACCAGTACTGGGGGATGACTGCTGCAACACATTTACCCAAATGGGCTCATCCACCCAAGACAGCTTGCTTTGACTCTGCTTCTTCTTCTTGTACTGGGACATCTTGGCTGTAGCCTTCAATGGGGGGAGGACATCCTCCTCCTCCAAGTTCTCATCATCCTCGGCTTCCTTCACAGCCAAGTTCGGACACCTGGCCATAAACACAGATGAACATTAGGCTCCCTGGGGCCAAAGATCCAGTCCTTCCCGGCCTCGAGTTCCCCAAGCCTACGCGAAGCCAGACTACAACATATTGTACGTGCTCAGTCACTTCCACATTACTCACACATAAAGCATGCTTCTCATTAAGCAGAAAGCCATTAGACAAGTACACAATGTTCTGGGACTAGCGTTACAAGCTAAATCTCTTCTGCGAGAAGACCAACGTTCAAGAACCTCACCTCCTCTTCTGGCAGGCTTGCTTACTGCGACCACTCCCGCCAAACTTGATCATGTCCTTACAGGCTGTGCACTTCCCACAGTCAGGGGCCTGGCACACCTGGGAGGTGGAGTGGAGTAGAGTAGAGTACAGAAACACCTCTGGAACACATGCTCATTTAGACTAAGTGGAGACACTTAAAGCAATTTGGCTTAGAAACTGTCAGAGCTCCACTTCTGGTTGCAATTACAGAAGAATTTATTTTCCCCCCAAGTTCATTCTTTTTGCCTAGTGCAATAAAGAGCCTCCCTACAGTAACCCGACAAGGCACAATAAGACCACCAGGACTCACCTCACAAACCCCACAGCGCTGCCTCTTGACCCCACCCTCCTTGTCATTCTGATCAATCTGGTCGGAGAAGAATGTGTCAAAGATCTGGTAGACCAGCTTGGTGGTGGTGGCCTTTGTGGGACCCTTGTTGTCCTTCTCGATCTTGGTGGGATGACGGATTGCTTGCCTTCTGGCTGCCCTCCTGTAGGGGGCAATGCGACAACAAGGGGAGTTGGAAACCAGGTATTCAACTGATGCACAAAGCAGCGCTAGGGACCCTTTTTTGACGTGAACCATACGAAAAACTCATACTTATCCTGAATATTAGAACCAGACACAGTGACTGAAAGCATGCAGAATGAAGCCCATAAACTGCAGCATGTATGGGGGGGAGGGGGGAGGGAGAGGAAAACAAACAAAAAAGGGATACAAAACAAAACTAAGGCATAAAAATCCAAAGTGTGGCTTACGTGACCTGACATTACAGAAAGAGGGTCATGGTCATAGTGGCGGGACCCAGACAAAAAAAACACAACAAGCAGGCGGGAAGGGAAGCATTCCAACCAGATTATACCTACCAGTACAACAGCATGCTGCGTTAGGGGAATGTTAGAGGAGCGTTAGAGACATACGGATAACAGGGTGCAAGCCACAGGAACAATCCCTTCCTGACTTCCACAGCAAAAAAACAGAACCAGATCTAGGCACTGCCCCTGGTGCCTGCGCCCACTCAGGGAAGAGTGAGGCTCACACCTCAGGTATAACCGTAAGGGGCATCAAGCCATCATCTGAAGGGACCAAGGGGAATGGGAGGCAGCACACTGTGGCAGTGCGAGTGCTAGTTGCCCAGGGCAAGTTAAAAAGTAGGGCAGCTAAAAACTGGTTGTGAAAGCGAAATGTGGGAGGGTTAGGTAGCAACAGAAAGGACACCAATGCAGGCTCCAATAAACAGACTAAAGGGACAAAACTGACATTCAGCAACTCTGCTCGAATGTCTCAGGCCTTCCGCTACTGCCCTCTGAGCTCATCGGGGCAAGTAGCTACCCTCCCATTTTAACCACAGAGCCCTTAAATGTACCTTTTGCCCAGTGTCACCCCAGCCAGCTTGATCAGGTCCCTCATGCAAGGAGTGACGATGATGGGCTGCTCATCAGAGTCACCAGCTTCGTCATAGCTCTCCACCTGCTCCACAACGAACTGGGCGTGCCGCAGGAGTGTGTCCTCTGTGAAGCGGTTGAAGTTTAGCCCAGCAGGGGGCACTGTGGTCTGCAGCAGAAAGTGGACATGGGTGATCAGATGACCAGTGGGTTTAAAGCAACGGGGGCCTCACATTTTTTGGCTGATCTTACCTCAATCTTGTTGAGCAGATCCTCATAGGTGACTTCTGGGTTCTTCTGCAGGAATTCTACCACAATCTTGCTCATGTAGATCTTCTCCTGCATGAGGGCAAAGATGGGCCCGTACTCCTCACTGGGCTCCATTAGAATATAGTCCGCAAAAGCTGAAAATCAAAGTTGGAGAATGACTCTGAACTGAAGACATAAATTGAAGAATTTCAGAAAGTGGCAAAAGAATGGCTACCTGTAGTGAAGCCAATGAGCGCTCTCTCGCCTCCATCAAAGCCTGTGATCCACCAGGCATTGATAGGGCCCAGCTTCTTGGCAGGAACCCCACCTGACATAGGACAAACGTTTCAGAATCCCTTTTATTTGACCAGTCTGACGGCACTCAGTTGCAGTACTAGCACTCATTAGACTAATAATGTACATAAACCAAAGAAATAAGATATTTCTGTTCATTTATGGACTGCAGATGTGAACATTACAAATGGTGAGGATGCAAAGAAATGCATCCTATCTAAGCACAATGGAATCTGCCCGTACCATCCATGCATGGATTGTCATCGTAGATGGGCTTCACAGCACAGCTGAAGTACAGCTCCACATTTTTCTCGATCAGTCCGGAGTCAAAGGGACACAGATGCCCACGCTTGTCATAAACACTGGGGAGGAGGAAGCCTGTGTCATTGTGCCGCTTAAAACCATGGTAGCACAAGCTAAAGTCCTAAATAAATGGTCGCAAGCTACTCAAATTTCCACGCAATATCGACATCTACAATGCTTTTAGGCGCCAGAAAAGAATTCCAAGGCCGGACAGCTCGAGTTGCTGTACTGATCTCCATTTTGTGTTCTGAAATGTACCCCACCCCACCTGAAATTGGTGATCTTGTGCTGGGGTAGATCTTCGTAGCTCTCAAAGCCATCCTCATTGGAATCAAACAGCGACAACCGTTCATCTGTCAGCATCTCTGGCTCATCCAGCTGTGAGGAAGCCAGAAAGATTTTAAAAATAGAAAACATTTACGCAGCACGAGTGTCACAAGAGGACAGAAACGTCACCTCACCGCATCATCAGGGTCGCCTTGAAAAAACTTGAGGTCGGAGTCATCTAGGTATTGCCTGCAGTCAGGACATTTAGGGGGCGGAGTCTGAAACAGAAATAGAGTTATGCTGCATTCCATTTGAACTTGGAAATTCAGAGCTCCTAATCGGAAATTTCAGCTTAACACCCTCTCAAGTCGGAATTCCAACTCACAAACTCCCTAGAATTCAAGATGGCCGTGAAGTTAACAGAAGTTAAAGCTATAGTTTTACACTATTTACTTTCACTTGCGTCTTATTTGTGGCTCATAAAAAAAATAAAAAAACCAAATAAAATTGGTCGTACACACAGTACCATCCAACCGCTATCTGTTGACACGTTGTAACAGTATGTTCAAGAAACAGCATAATGCGTTAACCAATGACATCGCTAACAATTAAGCAGGCTAGAACTGGGTGTTTATTTCATTAAGCAGTATGTCCTGCTTAAGCGGACAGCTTGTCGGACTTAAGGTAGTCTGGGCTAAATGAAAGTGAACGAAGATAAAGACCATTTCAACTGCGGCAAATGAAATCCGACAAGTTATTCTGGTAAGCAATGCGTTCTTGGTTTCGCTAAATGGTCATCCCACTTGCTGCACTGAAATGCTGTTAACTTGCGTGACGTCTTTCCCAGTTTTGAGTTCTAACCTCCGAGGTAAATGGAACGCAGAATTAGTAACAGCCATATAATCACAACTCTGAGACCAGTCCCAAACCATCCACTTAACTGAAATAAGCCAGAAGCCACTGCCTTCAGTAATTAATGGAAGCGGCCAAGGGGGAAGGACCTTACCTTCATTGCAGCTACAGGCTTTGCCTTCACAGCTGGGGCATCATCTGCAGTCATCCTTGGGAAAGAGATGGTAGAGATCAGCATAATTCATTTCCACATGTCCATGCATCTAAACATAAAAGGCAAGATTCCTTACTTTTCATCTGATCCAACCTTCGGCCTCTTCTCATCCTGTGCCTTTTGTGGGGAGAAAAAAAAAAAAACACATAAGGCCTATATACATATTAAAAAAATAAATGCACATCTTGCAGTTCACAAAAACCGACCCTAACCTCCTCCTCTATGTCAGCCTCTCCGCTCTTCTCAGATACTTCTCCATTTCCTCCGTCTCCATTCACTTCTTCAGACTTCCGCTTGTTGGAGCTGTTGGGGGGGGGGGGGGGGGAAGCGCTGCTTCAAATGTGTACAACGCACAAAGCACAAGCGCTGGCACAATACAAGTACATACTTACAGTTTCGAAAACATGGATATAATGGTGGATTGTTTGCTGGAATTTCTTGTCACTCTGGAACTGGCAGGAGATTCTGGAAGAGAGGTAAGGTAGGAAAATCTACATTAACGGTCCCAATAAGCACATACAAACGTTAAAGGCAATACAAAAGCCTAATGCTAATATTTCCAAAAAATTACCATTGAAACAATCCAAGCTAAAGTAAAGAAGGTGTGCTACTTAGACACCTAGAGACAGGGCTTCTATAGGTTTTAAGTCAAATTCAACTAAACACCTCAAGACCTATCCAAAAAATTGTTTCAAGTTATTAATTACAATAAGTCCACTGTGGACGAGAGCACATACGCCAGGCTGCATATCTGCCATTTCTCTCACGAAAGCCCAAAATTCAGAATTACCAATTTCAAATAAAGAAAAATCTTCCAAATAAACAGCCACCAGACTTTTGCAAGGAACAACTAATGTGAATACACACACCTTTCTAGTTACTTTTTTTTTTTTAAGTGGTGGGCCACAGAGGCTTGGGGAGGAACAAAATCTGTCTGTAACACAAAACTGTTTCGCTTTATGATTTAAGCATCCACACAGACCCTGTGTACATTCCACCAAAGAACAGTACGCACAGCAAATATAGCAGGCTACGAAGAGCAGCTGTAGTCCCTCTGACTGGTCTTCACAATGTCTCTTCAATAACCCAACTGGAAATCATACCATTCTGGTGCCTGACTAGGGATGGCAGGACATTACAATGCACCATGCTGCCCCAGACTTACTCTTGGGCTCCCCGTCAGTCTTGCTCCGGCGACTGCCACGGGCTTTCGTGGCACTGGGGGACTTAAGAGACACGCCCCCCTCCTCTGCATCCATGGGAGTCTCCTCCGAGTTGTCATCCACATGCGAACCATTCTCCACAAGGCCGTTGGCACGACCATTTGCCTTATCCTTGTCGCTGTGGGATCCATTCTCCAAGCTAAGCTCCTGACCCAGCAGTGCCTTCACTTTGGACAGATAACCATCCTGCATGCACATTTGAGGTATCAACAAGAAAATAGTAAACGTTCCTGGGGTGCATTAGAAGCCCAACTGCCTATGAAAGCAGGACACACCACCTAGAAAGCCACCAATAAAAAAGCGGGAAAAACACCAAGGTAACATATGAACCAACCAATCAATCAATATCAATATAAACTTATGCCGAGGGGTTTCACAGAAAGGCAAACTAGGCCACTGTTGAATAGATTGTACACATTTGCAGCCAGATCATCTCCGACCACTTTCTCACCAATGACAATTCCTCGTTCTTCATCTTTGCTTCCAGGCTGCAGAGCTGATCTTGGGTTTCAGCACAGAGGAAGTCCTGGACCAGACTAAGCTTCTCCCTCAGTTTTTGCTGTGGAACAGACAGGACAAATAACCGCTGGGGAAAAAAAAAATTCAAGCAACACTATCCCTACCTTTTACTATTTAAAATACTCCTGCAGATCAAGGATAAGTGAGCAGAGTAGAGAGGGCACTCCACACTTAAGAAATACATTGTAACATTGCGTGCAGCGCTTACTTCATCAGAGAGGGAATCGCCATCCTTATCCAGTACCTGAAGCCTGCGAACAAATCAGACAATTAGCCGAACACTGCAACTCTCCAGGGGCAACTTAATCATACTAAGAGGACAATGGTCATTTGACTGACTTGCGACTACGAGGGAGGTATCCGGAGAAATTCTAGACAATCCGGAAAATTGGCACGAATAAGTTTGAGAGAAGAATTTATTTTATTTTTAAAAAAGGCGGCAGATGACCCTAAACAAACGATAATGCACACAGCAAGCAGACGTTTGAAGTGGCGGGTTTACTACTTAACGACAAACACTTTCGGTGCATGGTAACAATCATCATACTAGCGAATCCTGGATGCTAACGAAGTCGCAATGCATATACACTACAAACCGATATTATGTAGAATGCAAGAATCAGGCATCACAACCACATTTAACGGATAGCGTGAAAGCAAAGGGTTAAAATTACACACCAGTCACGAATAGCGTGCATGCATGTGTGTGTCTAACAGGGTAACGCAGTCGGAGCAAAATTTGATTAAGCCGCGCCATCATGACAACTAGCCGACAGTAAACAGCGACAAACGGCAGCTAGCTAGCCAGTCGGTCGACAAAACGGTCGGCCGTTCCAAGCACCAAGCCCGGTTGTACCTTTAATTTTCACGTTAGTCACACGACGAAAACACGCCGTTTGGCGCCAAATCCATCTAGCTAGCTAGTCGGCTAGATACCAGAGCACAGCGCGATCAGCCAAATACAAAGAAATCCCCATGTCGTTTCCAAACTAGTGTTCGTCAGCACGCGTCAATCCATAATAACTCCCTCACACATTTACTTTAACGATCTCTACAGCGGTGCGTGGAGGTGACGTTCGCAGCGTGTAACTGTGAATGGGTATGAATGCAGCTAGCTAGCGCTAGACCGAAGCTAATCGCGACCACGGGAACATACCGCTTCCTGACGTCCTCTGGCAGAGACAAGGAGGTCTTGGTTGGCATTTCAAGTTTAAATTTGACTGAGAAAAATGACAAGTGTCTGTGCAGATTAAAACAGGAAAAGAAAAAATAACAGTTAAAACTATGCGTTAATCTATAAAAGATCACTCCAGGAAGGAGCTCAGTGGGATAAAGGCTGCGGCTTCTTATGGATTCTATATGCTGCTACAGCGCGCGGGCCGTGTTTTCGCGCGGAAACCCGGGTACATCGGACTTAACCATCGACCTAACATAAAGGTAAACCCAGTGTCAAAAACATTAAATTGTCCCACCTTACCAACTATTTTTATAAAAAATTATACAGATAGCATGTGAAATCTATCTTTTATTTTGTAATCCGTATCGTACAATCACAGAGGATTTTCATATTTTGTTTTCCGATTGGATACTTTTACATGATCACCCCTTTCATGTTAATATGGATTCACCGAGGCAACCTATGCTGGGCTTTACCAAGTTGAAACTTAATGGGGGAGTACTGATTTATTAAATACTACCGTTGTATCATACCACCCACTGCGGACAAGCATATAAAATTCATTTAATTTTTATATTGCAGCTTACTCAACATATTTGTCCATATTGCTTGATAATATATCACAATAACAGGATCGTAGATTGGCATAAATTCAGGACATATAATGTAAAAATTCTAAGGACAAAATGAACAAAATGTTTTTACATTTATGACCTACAATCCTTTCACTTTTCGGTATAAGATGAACCCATTTTTATAAAACCCTAACCCGATTGTGGTCCAGGGAATATGCATCATGTGGTGGTCGCGGTTTGTTTATCTTTGTGTCACAACGTCTTTTGTCCTCACTACGTCTTATAATTAAAAATACGGAAGAACAGTCTAAGGTATCGATACGTGATGCAGATTGAGGTGTCGTGAAAGTGTATCTTTAAAATCGACACTGTCATGTTATTTTAGATTCTACCTCTGTTTTTGAGAATGTATCTTTCCGGGTTTACGCGGTAATCCCTACACTGCGCTCGTGCAGAATGTGGCGCGAAAGTTTAACTCGAAGTAGAGTGGCTCGTAGTGTTCAAGTTTTTGTCGCGTTGTACTTTCTATTTTAATTATACATTATCTGTTTATTGGCCATCTGGAGTATTCATGAAATTAGAACCCATCATATTTAATATCTAATATATACTAAATAGACGAAAAGATTCAGTATAATAGCTAAGGTACTGGAATGTAACGCAAAAAAATCAAGTCCCACAAGATTACACAGCTGTACCTTTGAGAGAATGTGTCTGTAAGTTATACGAGTAAGTAATATCACATTGAATGTGTTTGTTTCACAACAAAAAAAATTAAATGGACTTTAAAATTCATTTCTTTGGCACGAGAGCAACAAAATATATATATATATATATATATATATATATATATAAATATTTATATATTTATAAATATATTTCAAAATATATATATATATATATCTAAGAATGTCTTAATAAAATATTTGTCGCGATTCTTAATTCAGGATGATTCCCACACAAATGGCTTGGTGGTGCAGTATATGGATTCAGTCCAGCACACTGCACAGATAAGGAGTACAAGCCATAAGACATAACGCTATGCCTTCGGCAGAACGTCGATCTCGGGTGCAAAAGTAAGTTCCTAAATATGCTGGCTTTACATGGTTCTCTGTGTCATTTGTGAGAGTTTAGAAGGTTCGTGTGTTTTGATATTGCGTAAGATGAAATGCTTCTTTGGAGGTTGGGGATCATAATGTTGCAATGCGCCAAACAACTCACCTGTGGTTTGGTTCTGCACTTTTCCCAGGCTGTATGGAATCAGGCAGATGTGAAAAGTCCAATAAACGTCACCAGCAGGTAGGTGATGTGTCTGGTCTGGGTTTCGAGTCGTGTTTTGAAATGTATTAATTTTCCTAACAGGACATAGAGGGGTTGGACAATGAAACTGAAACACCTGGTTTTAGGTCACAATAATTTATTAGTATGGTGTAGGGACTCGTGCATTTTCAATTCGTCTTGGAAATGACACAAAGAAGATCTGCTTTGTGGCCAAATGGATTCTGAGGCATTCATCTTGCAGAACAGTGGCCAGGTCACTATGATGCTGGTGGAGGAACGTTTCCTGATTCGTTCCTCCAAAACGTCCAAAAGTGGCTCAGTAATATTCAGATCTGGTGACTGTGCAGTGACGTGCCCATCTAGAACAAGTAGCGGGCCTATGTAATGCCATGATATTGCAGCCCAAACCATCACTGATCCACCCCTATGTTGTACTCTGGGCATGCGCAATCTGGATTGTAAGCCTCTTTGGGGCTTTTCCACACTCTCCCAGATGTGGGTAAGACGGTGAAGGTACACTCATAAGTGTAAAATACATGTTTCACATTGCCCACAGTCCAAGATTTGTGTGGCTGGCACTATTGACACTGACATTTGGCATGAATGTATGCGTGAATGACCAAAGGTTTGGCTCATCAACCTGACCATGAATATTGATCGTGTGGAGCTTGCGATGAACAGTTTTGGTGGAAACAGGAGAGTTGAGGTGTGCATTTAATTCTGCTGTAGGCTTGGCAGCTGTGGTTTTATGTTTTTTGGATACAATCCAGGTTAGTGCCCAGATATCCCTTTCAGACAGCTTCCTCTTGTATCCACAGTTACTCCTGTTAGATGTGGTCCGTTCTTCTTGGTAGTATGCCGACATTACCTTGGATTCTGTGGCTTTTGGTACTCCCCAAAGACTTGCTGTCTTGGTCGCAGACACACCAGCAAGATGCACACCAACACCAATGATCCATTGAACATATGTCTCCACCTTATGTCATGTGGATTACAATATTTTATTTACAGTTGTGCTATTGCTCTGCTAATTCAACCTTCACACTCTGCTCTTACTGATGGAATGTGCAGTCAGTGAAGATTGGCCACCAGGCTGTGGCCATATAGTAGTGAATCCTCAAATCCTGTATTGGCCAGTGTTTCAGTTTTATTGTCCAACCCCTGCATTTAAGCATGCCTCATGAGTGAAGCCGGTTCCTGTTCATTTTTCCCCACTTTGAGCCTTGTACTTTTGGGGTAGGACCCAGTGTTTTGGCTATTGAAGATGGACAGATTGATGTATAAACCAAGAATTCATGATGCGTCACAATTCATTAATGATGAACAAACATGAGATCAGTATTTCACTTGTGTTATTCATTACTTGCGCCTTCCGTAGTTCACAAAGTTTTACAGAATTAACAGATATAGTTACAATGGAGTGTGTGACATCTCCAGAGGAGAGTTGACCTGCAAAAAAAAAGGAGGAGTAGGATGACAATGGAGTGGGGACACAAGCTTACTGCTCATCTTCTGTACTGGTTCAAACTCACACTTCAGTCGAATTATTGTGTTTGACTCTGACAGTTTTTTAGTGTCTTCTTAACAACTCATCTGAAATGCATTTTTATGAAGTTGCTTGCTCAGACATCCATTCATTCTAGCTGACTTGGTAAACACCAAATAGTTGTTGAGTCTTTCCAAAAGCAAATGCCTTTATTAGTATGACGTGGATTTGTGTGTTATCAAAGGTGGCGTTTTTCAAAAATTTGATCCAAGAGAACAGGCAGGACTCGATCTTACCAAGGAACTTTTCATAATAAGCACCCGCTGATTCAATCCTTGAATAACTTTATGTATAGTAATTTACTCCATGACTCCTACAGGCCTTTTGAGGCATCTGCAGTTCTTTGGTTGATCTGTAGGTGGCAGCATTTTACCTTCAAGCGCCTCATGACAAGGTGTGGATGATAAAGTGAATTGGTGAGGTTGTGAACCAGAGAAGGTGGAGCCGCCATTGTTGTTAACTGCACTACATTTTGAAAACTTTGAAATCAGCAGGTCTGTACACCTGTTTTTAGGTCACACGTTAAGACCAGCCTTATTTTGGGTTATATGCCTCTTTTGTTTGCCTTGTTGCGTTCTGGAATACATCATAGCATTGTGGTGAAGGACAGGGATTGGTGACTGGGAGGTTGCTTATTCAGGTTCCAACAAGTGACATTGAATTCTACCCCGATGGGTGTATCATCTGAAATGGTATGGTATGAGTGGGTAAAATGTAAGGAGCTCTTGGTAGAAGCCTCACTGACACATCTTAGTAATTTAAAGATGCATGATCTTGGTTATATAACAGTTATATAAGGACATGTAGGTTTTATACATGAAATTTTTTTAAGGAGTTTCAATTTCTTTTTGCATACTTATTATATGTAGATCTTTCTAAAAACCGTTGTATGGCAGCTGAAAAGAGACATGAACGACGTTTCTTTTGAAAGTACTGATCTTCCATAGGGATGCAGATGTTTTTTTTGGCCTTCTGTAAACAGTCTGTTGCCAGGTACCACTGTGGCAGAAAGGTTTGTGTCTATGCCACTGAGAGACCACCATCCCACCTTATTTCTCCTCACTTTATCTCACAGGTATCACCCTCTTTATCTTGCAGACATGAGGGGAGGAGGTGGGAGATGACTTAGGGAAAATGATAGCAATTGCTCATGTTAGCAGTTGCCCTTTTCACCTTGTCTATGTCTTAATTTGATATCCTTCTATGTGGGTGGAAATGAATTTGCCTGTTATGCATTGGGGGAGAAAACTCTGCATTCTCAGCCTTACTACTTTTTGTCACAGCCTTTTCTTCCAACCAACACAGATGTTTTTCTGCCACTGGTAACTTTACGTGTTTAATTTTACATAATTCAAAAATCATAAGCAGCTTCACCTGTTTGTCTCTTTGATTGTTCAGCACATCTTCACATTCTGTTTCACCAGCAAACCCTCTGCTTCTAACCGGACTCCACTTCTGTTTTGAGTAGATTATTTCCAGAATAATGAAAAACTGAAAAAGAAAGTATTTGAATTCAGTCTAGTTTATTTTTATTTAGGGTTAGGGGCTATAACACTGACGCTAACCACATGCTGCATGTTTCTGGACGGTCGGTTGGGTGCCAACTTTGTTCACCTTAATTTGTCTCACCTGCTCCTTATTTGGGTGCATAGCGTTTTTCCTATTAATGTTGGACCTGGGCCCATTCATGCCAGGGGCTGTTCATTTCCCAAAATTCCCATGCCGTGTGAGGGCCTTCCCATAATGAGTCAGTGTTGTATCTTAGTAAATATTTGACTGAAAATGCCTCCTCCCAGAATGCTTGTCTTTATTCAGTTTTATATTGTGTTAAGCTGGTGTTTAACCAAGGATAGCAGTGGATCCTTACAGCTTCATGGTTGGGGGTTCGATTCCTGCACCCAAGTTGGTGTGTATGGACTTTGCATATGCTTGCATCAGTTTCCTTTGGGTGCTCTGCTTTTCTGCTGCAAGTCCAAAAACATGAGGTTTAGGTGAATTTGTGAGTGATCGTGTGTGTTCTGTGACGGGCTGCCATCTCTTCCAAAATATTCTCTTGCCTTGTGCCCAGTGCTTCTGGGGATAAGTTCCATCTTATCCTGGTCTGATGATGAAAGGTGACTGGATGTTCGATATGTAAATTAAATTTCAGAACAGCATGGCTATCATCTGTTCAGCCAGGACAGTCTATTTAGTGATGGTCAGCCTGTGGTCTTCTTCCATGAGAGTCCGGAAGTTCTGTTGATGTTTTCTACAAGCAATGGTAGACCTGTATAAAGTGAAGCACATGTACACATGCAACAAAGGTCCAGCACAAGTAAATAATTTGGAATCATCCAACAAATAACTAACAGTAAGCACCAGGTACTGTCAACCATATGGTTTAACCCAATGACAAGCAATAAAGTGACCAATGGAAAGTGGGCAAAACATTTACAGGACATGGTAATCTTGCCCACTGTGTGTTTCAAAACTAAAAAAAAAAAAAATCATGTTTCACATTTCTCTGAATCTGATGCAACAGGTGGGATGGACAGGACGTGGAATTAATTACAAATAAGCCATAAAACACGGCATCTGGAGAGCAGTGGTTTCAGTGAATGAAACCTGCAGAAAAACCAACTAATTAGAAAACCACACAGAAAAACATTCTGTGCGTCATTCATCTTGACGGTATTGGATTATTGGGTTCACTGTAACAAGGAAGGAGCAGCTTGCCTTGTACTATTAGTTGAGTGACTAACAAATCATTCACCCTTATTTGAGAAAGAAGGTAGATCTCTTAGCAAACGACAGATGTACCCAGGCACACCACCGACATCTCCACTATCTCAGACTACAGATTCCGTTTGTCTTGTATCGGACGCTGCAAGGATGTTGCAACTCTCCTGTAACTTAGCCCCACAACTTCAGTGCAGTTGTGTGTACACGGACTGCCCAGCGTTCTTCGTAGAGCTTTCCATGTTTCTAGCCTCTGGTAATGATCCCAGGCTTTTATTTTACCCCTTCATCCTGGACAAGGCCCAGCTGATCACCATTGCCTGAATCACTTGCCATTACGGGCTTATCAGCGATACGCTGACAAACATGTTTTTTTCACTGGAACATAGGAGTGTCTGTGGTGGATATGCTGTAACAGGCTACAATATGCCGTTCTGATTGGCCGGTCAGATGAAAACAGTTTCGGTCTTTGACTCTGGCTATGCTTTTTGATTTGTCACAATGTAATGTAACTGATACAATGAATCCATTTTTCATTAGCACTTATCTGGCACAAGATCTAGAAATTGGAGCATCCAGAGGAGTCCCACAGAGGACTCTTGACACACTTAGCTAGATGCAAAAACTAGACACACAACACTAGATGTGTGAGGCCGCAATGCTGTACTGAGCCACCATGCTTAATCCAGTTATACTTTTCTAAAATATTTACAACGCTGGTGAAATTGACTGACTTAAATGGATTGATGTAGGATTCAAATAAGTGAACCCACGTCAGCCCTTGAGCACACCCCTGTTTAAGACTGCTGGGGATTGCTTCATCATGTCTAGCCAGCGATTGGATGAACTCCTGTAACCACAGGATGGCGCTGCAGGACTTTTGCCTTGGCCTTCCATGGCCGAAGCCTGGGAGAAGGCGCAGCACACCCATCCTCAGGTTGCCGTAGCGCGATGTCACTTCCTCCCGGCTGCTGGAAAGCTGCGGGGGGAAGGTTCTGGCAAAGCTCCTGGTGGTGCTGCCTCACAGGGTTGATCCAGCCAGCGTTCCCACCCCAGATTCCTGGACGCATGACGGCAGCCAGACCCCCCAATCCCTTAAGCAGGCCTCTCCGTGGGCTGCCAGAAGCCGCACTCCCTCACACATACGCTCACGCATGTCCCACACTGATGTCCACACCCTGCTTGCCCTCGTGCCCCCCCCCCATCACACTCCCACACACACAAGAGTCTCTGGCGGCAGCTGAGCCCAGCGCCTGGAGTCAAGGCTGTTCTCCATGGGCTCGCTATAATTTGCATGCCGCTTTTCGTGTCACAGCCAGTTCTCTGAGGCATGTGTTGCTGCATGTTGTTCCTCCCAAATTGTCCCTCCTACCTTGCCTGGCTGGGATAGAGGGAAAGGGACCCGGCTGGCAAACAGTGAGTATGTCATAATACCGGGGCCAGGGCGTGTGTCGGTGAGAAAAAGGGCATCTGTCGGAGGCAAAGTGGGAGAGTGAGCCTGGGGGGAGACTCGCCACTCACAGTCGTTGGTATATCTGATGAAATTGTTTATTTAATAAAAAAAGGAATGCATTTCACAAAACTTTATTTGTACCATGTTAGTGTTTGGTTTGTACCGAATGGACACAGGCAGCGTGCTACTTGAAAAAATGCTATTGCACACAAAAACAATCATAACATATATACAGTACATACATGAACGTATACATACATACATACATACATAGATACAAGTTATTATTTGAATATTTAACATAAAATCATACATTGCTCCACAGGATTAGAGTAGATACCTTGAAGCTCTGCCGTGACAAAGAATAAAATGTAGGTTTATACAAGGACAAGTTCCTTTGCTGAAAACTCAGCAAGAACGGGTGGGTCTTACGATTACCGGCAAAGTGCTTTTCTTTGTTCTCTATTGGCTGCCTCATTGATTGACAGACGTTGCTAAGTAACACTATCACCTTGCCCTCCTCCTCCCTCCCCCAAACTTCTACCAGGGGCAATAGCAGAACCGTGATGGAAAAATTGCGATGAAAGTCATTAAGTAATTCCGCCACGAGCTGTTGCAGGACCAAGTTCTGCATAGAGTCAGCGTGTGTTGGGAGAGGGACTCGGTCTGTCCTACGTACAAAAAAAAAAAAAAAAAACGCAGGAAGAAAAACACAGGACTTCCTGCAGCCCCAGTTCCCTATAAGACAAGAATAGATGAGTTCCACCTCGCCTCTCAGGAGCCAGTTCTGCATGGGGGGTTGGGGGGGTGCGGAAAGGCGGAAAGCCAAAAGTTGTCGTTTTTCTAACCCCCCCCCTCCCACACACACACACGTGTGGACAGCAGTGGTGCCGACAAGTCTGGTCAGACTTGGTGGGACTATGGTCAATGTGTCTTGATGACCTTCACTAAATCAATTTGGTACGACTTGTGGAAGAAAAAAAGCATGCACACATACACACATACATCATACGGGAGAGCTGGGTAGTAGTGGTATTGGGAAAGACTCCTGTTTCATGGCTTTTCCGCGGCTTCATTGATTGTGCGAAACATTATCCACGTATTTTTTATTCTTACACGTAGTTTTTTCCGATTGATGTAATCAATCGAATTACATCGCAAACTGTATGCCAGTTTACCCTCCGCTCCTTTCCCTTCTTAAACATTTTTAGCTCTTTCCACATTTTTTTATTTATTTTTTATTTTTAGGTTGACTTTTCTTCCCACTATTACAGTTGTTAAATACTGTTATATGCATAGAGATCTTTCTATTTATTATTTTTGTATTTCTCGCGACATGAATGTGTGCCTGTGCTCAACAACCAAGATGTGCGAGGCTCTGGTGAGGAAAGAGTTAATTCACTGCAGTCTCAATGACAGATCAATACTACGTAATCGATAAGAATCCTCAGTTACTCTAATACTGCCAGAGGGTGGAGCCATACCCCACCCCACCTAACACCCACTCATTACTTCATTGTTACATTCGGCTTTGTAGGGACATGAAGCCTATTGGCTTGGTGTCACAAGATGGTCGTTTTCTGGCCCAAGTAAAGAGGCCATGGATTATGCTAATCTTACAGGAAGCAGGTACACAAGAGCGCCTGCTAACCACCATTCTAGGCAAAGGCATTTATTTTCTGTCAGGATCTGCATCTCCATCTTTGGGTTCTTAAGTCATTCCTCCATGGTGGTGACATCTCTCTTATCACCTTGTCTCCTGCTGTCCGCTTGGGCGGCGCAATGGAGTCCAGAGTAACTGTGGATGAGCAGCATCTGCACTTAAATGCTTCTGGCCTGTCATGTACCTCTTGTACTCCGAGCTGTGCTTTCATCTTGATTTTAAAAAAGATTTACAAAAACCTGGTCAAAATACCAGCATTTATAACAAAGGCCAAATATATCTCAAAATCCATTGGTCTCTTGTCACAATTGAATGTCTCAGGCTTCACGATATTCCACGTGAATTTGATTGTGATCATGCATGGCGATATTTGTGACTAATGTGTGCTGACGTGAGGGATCACTCCGAGTTCAGTTGGGGTGATTACTATACAGAAAGATACACTCTCCCTTCTCCCAAATACGATGTCTACTGGGGTATGGGAAAGGGTTTGAGCGCTTCTTGGGGGTATAGGTTTTGTACATCCCTTGAGCTATGCATGTCTTTGAATAACCTAACCTCCTTTCTGTTAGACACAGGTGGTACATTCCTGCATGATGGGTGTGGTCTGATTTTCATGCTTGTTGGTGCAGTGCTCCATGGAGCTGGAGCTCTTGAGTGGAACCATGCAGCGCTCAGAGGGACGCCCACTCTGCAGCACCCCCCAGCAGCAAAGCACTCGCAGGAATTCTCGCCGCATGTCCTTGCTGCGCAATGTATAGATCAGTGGGTTCAGTGCAGAGTTGAGCGTGGCCACGCCGAAGAAGATGGTGGCCTCCGAGAGTACGGGGCATGAGGCCATGTTGCAGGATGTGTCGAGGAGCAGAATTGAGAACGCCGGCAGCCAGCACATGATGAAGACCCCCAGTACGATGGTGACAGTCTTCAGTAAGGCGTAGGCAGGCGAGTTGGTGGCTTCCTGGTGGCTGGATCGTACAATCTGGTATATGCGTACATACAGGATGACAATGGAGAGGAGGATGACGCTGAAGATTACAACCACGAAGCACGTATAGTGCTTAGAGTAGAGTGGCAGCACTGCAGAGCACTGGGGCAGGTCACCAATGCAGTTCCAGCCCAGAATGGGCATGCCGCCCAGCAGAATGGAAGTGATCCAACATGTCCCGATCAGGAGGAACATGCGGCAGGTCTTGTTTGAGCCATATACCTTGACCTTTGTGATGGCGATGTATCGTTCAATGGCAATAGCTAGCAGGCTGAAGACCGAGGCTGCTAGGGCAATGAAGGCCGTGCCCTCGCGAATAAACCACTGGACTGGGACCAGGTCAAAGGTTCGAGGTCCAGACAGGAAGATGTTGGCGATGTAGGCTGCACCGGCTAGCAAGTCAGAGAAGGCCAGGTTCCCGATGAAGAAAAACATGGCTGAGTGAAATTTCTTGTTTCGGAAGACTGCAATGAGCACCAGCAAGTTCTCAAGGATGATGATGCTGCAGATGATCACAAATAGGGTATTCTGAATGTCTAACCCTGACACAGGCTGCTTGCGATCCTCCAGATCCGTAGGTGAGAGGTTCTTCGCGCTAATGTAATGGAGCTCGATGATGCATTTGTTGTAGTACTGCTGGTACCTGCTCTTCATGGTGACGGTGTTCTGGAAAATAGTCATTTAGGCAGGAGTATAAGGGAGGTGGTCAAATAGCATGATTGTAAAAGCTCATTCTCCCATGGAGTATCAGTTGTTGGGTGGGTCGTAGCTGACATATGCCTCAGCAACCCAGAAGACCTGTTGGCCTCACCTAAGGAGGGAGAAAAGGTGTGTGGTCAAGGACAGGGCCACATTAAAGGATGCAGAACAATCAATAGCTGAACAGCTCACTTAATGTTGTCTGATTAAAACAGGGAACTTGTATCATAGTTATATTTGCCAAAAATCTGCTTCTGCGCCGTACGTCATTTTCAATACAACCCTCTGTAGGAAAAGTGAGGTGAGGCTGAGATGCTTCTTTTTACAAAACATTCAAAAAACATCCCTTCCATGGATCATTCAGTGTTTATTTTACCTGACTAATAACATTTTCCATAGCCCTTGTGTAATTAAATAGTCTCTGTGTGCCTGTAATCAGGCACAAAGGTTGCCGGTTCAAACCCACATTCACACACCATTCACGCACATGTGCACTCCTATGGGCAATTTTAGTAACTCCAATTAGCCTCAGCATGTTTTTGGACTGTGGGGGGAAACCGGAGTACTTGGAGGAAACCCCACGACGACATGGGGAGAACATGCAAACTCCACACACATGTGACCCAGGCGGAGATTCGAACCCTGGTCCCAGAGGTGTGAGGCAACAGTGCTAACCACTGCACCACCATGCCGCCCCCCCCAATAAAATATCAATTATTGTTATTATTATTTTACACAAGTACCAATTTATTCCGCATCCAATGGATCAAATAATAACTCAATATTAAGAGAGTTACACAACTTACTGCAATCTAATAATTGCTTAAGTGAATCCTTTATTCAAAACATGATTAATTCTGTGAAATGATGGCCAGCAATACCGCACAGACCAAGACAACATGTGTTTGACATCGCTGCACCGGAAACTCTCTGTAGCTGATCGACTTCTAAGTAGAAGTAAGTAAACAGAGAGCATGCACGCTTCATAAACATCGACAAGTTTAGACTGAAACCCGAAACACTCTCGCAAGGTGTGAGGTACCAGCTCTCAGCTGCATTTTGTGGTCTAGTGCTGTAGTGCGGTGTTCATCATCTACAGCAGTGTAACACTGCAGCTTGAGGGCAGATTTTAATCAGCTGGTTCACGTTCCCAGAGGTTGCATGTTGCACAACCCTTGTACCTACGAGCCCAAGTCTGATGCATCTGGTGATGACTGATATTCCAGTCTTGCAAATAGTTCGGCTAGTTTCAGAATCATCGTTCCTCTTGAAAGTCTTTTAAAGTGTGAATTCCCACCAGTTACTAAAAACATCACACTCTGCCCAGCAAAGTGTGTTTGGGTTTGTCAGCACCCTCACTGATAACTTCTCTAACCTCCTTTGAGGTTGACCAACCAAAATTTCTTGCATGCAGGGCTTTCGCAGAACATGGGTCCTATGATTGTCACGGAAACAGTTTGTCATCCGTATACTCTCCCAACCTGACTGCTACGGGTCTCCAAGTACATGTGGACCTCTACGGTGCTCCCATCCAAGGGTTACCTCACTACAGCCACACTCTTTGACCCAGGAACTGTATCATACTGGACCAGGGCTGTCTGAGGACCCCTTGCAGATATTGCGTTTATTTCTCGCAGTTTCTTACACATTAATTGTCTTTAAGGACTTTTATTCTCTTTCCCAGCCTAGCTATACTATGAAGTGACTCCATTAGATTTATGTACTTTGATCTGGAATAAAATGAAAATGATTATGCATTTATGGAGTTACGGAGATCTCAGCTTTGTAAAGCACAGTGCAAGGAGGCTGCGAAGCCGTGGGAATTTTTTTTTCTGATTGTCTGAAACGTGCTGACGGAGCGTCCCAGCAGACATGAGCATGCAAATGTTTATGCAGCGGGGCAGCAGACAGCCCGACTCACCACCGATCACTGGAGTCTTAGAGGGAACTTTCAATTCCCATACACGTATGAGCCAGACAGCAGCTGGCCTATTTTTGGTCAGAGGGGCATTCTGGCCTGCGTGGGATCAGACTGCTTCCACGGCGGTTCGCCTGAAGGTTCTGCTGTGCTAGACATCACAGCATTGCTGAGTGAAACATGCCCTGAAACCATTGACTGTGGTCCTAAAAGCCCAGCAGTTGTCTTTGTCTGGGTGTAACCAACAGAATGACGACACTGCCAAAACTGAGTAAATCTCAAACCTACTACTCAAATGTAATTTTTGTTGTAGTAGTTTTCTATAAGAAGGTTGAGTCTCATTTCATTTAATGACTGTAAATTACTCATATAAAATAATTCATACAGAAACAGAAGAGACTGTTGACCTTGATTCAGAAACGTAGATAGCGTCAGGATCTTGATCAGAAACAGGCTCTGTGAAGCCATGGCTCTGTTATGGGCTTGTGTGAAGCTGCATGTGAGGGAATTAATTATTACTCAGAGCAGCTGTTACAAGTCACGTACTGTGTGACGGGACGAACAAACAGAGCACACGGGGAGTTGATGACAAGCTTTGCTCAACTGGGCCACCCCGGATATCTGTTCATGGCAAGTGGAGCCCGATGCGTATCGCTGTTCTGGGCTACTGCTCTCGACAAGCAGACCGACGGCAAAAAAAAAAACCGGACTCCATGCTCGGGAGCCCGTGCTGGAAGACCCAGCCATGTGGAATGTCATCTGGAGATAATGGCAGGAACGTAGGCACACACGCGCACACATTCACACACACACTTCCAGACAGACAAACTGACCGTCGCAGTAGTCCAGCTGTTTGAGAGAGGCAGTAGCAAGTATTAAGCTACTTCCTGCTGCCGGAATCGGGAGAACAATAGTCCCTTTCTGCTCTTTACCCTCAACCCAGCCATGTGGGAGTCACCCTCTACAGACAAAACTGCCTTTATCATCCTCAATCCGTCAGGTTAGGTCATTACACTCATGCTGCAATAACCCCCCATTCACCTCTAAGCACTCACACTAACCCCAACCTCTGCTTCTCACTGCAATCATCGCTGTTATGTACTGGCCTGTACTGCACTGGTTAATAACCATCACCTGAATTATTGTCCTTGACCTTCTAATGACCTTTACACTGATGACCAAGGTCTTAGGGGGAGGGTCAAACAGCAGAGACACATTTGTCCATGACAAAGCCACCAGAATATTGTGTAGAGTGCCAGATCGGAAACAAAAAATGTCAGCGGTAACAACTGATTTCACCATTACAACTTCAGGTCAAACTCAACTGAACCCTAACCCTGATCCCTTATCTCTGTGCATGTTCACCAGGCAATGGGTCCACCTAAGGAGGGAAACTCATAACTGCTCACTCTAGCACAGCCCAGATTGGACACAGTGGAAAGACATCTGGATCATATTAAACCAAAGCGGGGCAAGACTTCACAGCTTTGTGTTGTTTTTTTTTTTTTTTTTTTTTTTTGCTATCCCAGCTGTATAACATTAACATCATCTGCTCTCATCTATAGCCCTATTCACCACCAGCCATGGGACTTAGACTGCCCCAAGGACTGCAAAGTTACAGCCCCAAAGGTTGGGGGCTTGCCTCCTAAATGCCATGCAGAAGCTTGCTGCTGGTCTCCTTGGAAACATCACTGCATGCCATCAAAGAACTCTATGCCATGCCAAACCTGGCGGTCTGGTTTGCCTACAATGCTACCCCAACCCCACCTGTCCGGCCGCGTTCCACCTCTGCTGAAACCAAGTGAGCTCATTTCCTGTTTCAGTGGCCCCAGAGACCATCTCCCGATGAGACCAGAGACCCAGCTCTTATCCTGATAATTTGCACATATGCTGAAACCCACTTGCTGAATCACTAACAAGCAAAGGCGCCTCAGACCCAAGTTGGGTCTGGGCCATTACTCAAATGGACATTGCCAGTTCATCCCAGAGATGGTCTTATGGCATCCTGATGTGCTTTAGTCGTGTGTTAGCAACCAACAGACAAACCTATATATTTCATCTGGCTGAGTGTGTTGCCATACTTGCCAATGGTGTGATCATAGCCAAGTCTTTGGTTGTTTCGCTGTTTGAATTTGCACCTTGGTATACTCAATATGAAAGCGTGCAGCACCAAATACCAAGAGCACGTCCTTTGGCCTAGCAAACGGAGGATGTTGCAATAGACTCATAATCAGCTTCCTATCGGTAGGTGAGCAAAGTGCTGCTGTATCTCATCTCACTTTAACGTGACATTTTGCCTTATTCCTAGCCTTTATTTGGATTTGAGAAAATGCTTCTGAAACTAAATCTCACCCAGGAATCACAATGAAATCAGTCCTGGATACACGACTGGCCTGCGACTGACAGAAATGCAGGACAAAAGCCGACCACAGACTGTCACGTGCACAGACACCGACATTTAAACGTGCGTATGACCTTTGGCATGTCACCAGCAGATCCATCACAGTGATGAAGAGAGTCATACTTCACAAGCCTCTGCCCAGGTATACCTCTTTCAGGTTTCATTTATCAGTGATTTTGAAATGGGGTAAGAGAGAAAACCACTGTGGCTGCTGAAACCTCATGACACCCACCACTTCATATGCATGCACAGCATGCCCACAGGGTTAAGAGGGCCCCAGTATGCTCAGGCACATGCATCCCCCAGACCCCTCCCCCCACCTCGGCTTGCTACTTTACTTCATTTTTCTCTTTTGCTTTCCCTTTCACGCCTGCCTGCCTCCGTCTGTGCGCCACCTGCACACCAGCCACTGCTTCAAATGCCTTCCGGAACAGTCCCAAAACCACAGGCCCAGACGCCAGACAACGAGAGACCAGAAAGTGACAACAAAGGAGAAGATTTTTATCTCTTTGCCTCCATATCCTTATCTGTTACATCTTCAAGACAACTCGTGATATCTTCTCCCCCTTTTTTCCAGTCATGCTTACCAGGCCCACCCCCCCAAGGTCTGCCTTGCTGTCTGCCTACAAAAGGGCTGGAGCAAGGTATCAGAAATTGCACCCAGTGTCTGACAAAGCTAACTGTAGCCTTAGCACACTCGGCATTTTGTTTTTTTCTTGATACCTGTTGAGCGATGTCCCAGCCTGCTGCACCACTCACCGCTCCCACGTCAGAGGGAGGTCCAGCACTCAGAAGGCCGAAAGGACTGGACTGCATGGGCCCCTTCCATCATGCAAGTGGGAGTAATAAAGCAATGCACAGTATGCAATGGCTTTCCGTAGCAGGTCCGGCAAGGGGAGGGTTCTGGGTAAATTCCAGGACTCGCCCAGTAGAGCTCAGTTCTTATCAGGGCTGCAGAACTTTACGCAAAAGTACTGGAGTGTAGCATAAAGCTTCTTAGAAGTTATATTTGCCTGAGGAGGGGGGAAAAAAAACGCCATCTGACACAAAAGCTCATTCCCAGACGTGCAGCTTCACATGACTCAGAGAACCATAGCTCTGCATTGCCCCAGCCACGCCTGATCCCCAGTGAACCCAGCATCAATACTTCCCCATTAGTTTCAATCACAGTTCCAGAAACATGATGCCTACAGCAGGCAACTCACACATTTAAGCATCGATACCATGTTGCAAAAACCCAAATTTCCCACTGCTAGGGGGAGTTTGTCTCGTTTCCAGCTGGGATGGAGGACATGAACTTTGAAGTCCTATATAGACTTGACATTGGCTTCCTCTCCTTGTTGGTGTCGGCAGGGAAATACCAGAAACAACTTCCCAATCCTCTCCACTATGGCAAACAAGGAGCAGCCATTGGCTAGTTATGACCTCAGGGGTCAAAAAGCCTTTGGGCATTGGTTAGAACACAGGTTGCGTCTACTGTGCCTCATATCACAAGCAGCCTCCATCAGACTCGTCTGCATCATTTGATGTTTAGATGTAGGCTGAGAAAAGGTGTCTCAGAGCAGTTCTGCACTTTCTTCAGACCATTCCTTCAAGCAATACTATGTGATAGGGAGCTGTCTTACTGATACAGACTGATAAGACCATAATGCTGCAGACACATACCTTCCCTTTCTTTCTTCTTACCTTGGCCTCTTCCCTCATGAACAAAACATGTCTGGTGCTCTTCCGGTAGTGTCTGAGTTCTATTTATTAACTAATTCAGCTTCCTGGATGCTTTGAGGAGTGTTCTGCTGCGTTGAACTGCTGGAAATTTGGTTGGCTAAGTGATGCTGCAGACATTTCACAATTTGTACATCTACACTTTCAAACCACATTCATTATCAGTTTATTCTTCAAGAGTTTCTACTAAAAGCTTCATGGTTTCTTAAAGCAGGTCATTTAATAACTGGGGTGCATTTGCCAAAGATTTAAAAATTTTGTGTGGAAAAAAAAATCTGGTGATACAGGAATCAGTTGTCCCAAGAACAGAGTTGAGGGGCACCCCTATGTTTAGACGTGGTCTAGCTTCACATTTTAAAATAACATAACCACGTTTTCAGAGACTTCCTTTTAACTGAGTCACATTCAGTTCCTGCATATTCTTTATTTTTTTAACAAACAATAATTAATATTACTAATTTATAGCTGCTGAACTGAGGCTTACATGTAACATATCTTTACCAGTGAGAGGAGCTTGTCTTTAAGTGCTAGAATTGACCCTGTTTTTTTGTGGCTTGACCTTTCAAAGACAAATTTCTAATCTGTGGTTTCAAATCTTGTCCTCAATTTTGTTGTTATAGTCATGTAGCCAAGAGGGTATTTTAAAACTTCCAGGAACTTGCTGTTGTTCTCAGTTATGTGAATCCTAATAATACTGCAACTGCAATTTTTTTACTACACACAGTCCCGGGCAACTCACTGAAGTGTCCCCTGAATCAAGTGAAGATAGTAGAGAAATGGGAGAACAGAGAGGGAAGAAGCATAAGAGATCTAAAAGACAAAAAGAAAGTATTTACATGCCTCGATGATATCAACTATCGAGAACAGCAGCTTTTCAAGGCAGATAAGAGATGAAAACCTTTGATATCTCCAGCACAGGAAAAGTCCCCTAAGACGAAATTTTGAGGAGGAAAAAGATCATTTCTAGCATGCTAAAATTATGAAACCACATCTCTATGAAAAATACAAAAACACAAAAATACACAGAACACCTATGCTATATTAGAACAGAAGCTTTCGGAAACCAAACCGTTGGCACCCACCCTGAACCCACACAATAATGATAGTGATATCTACCAAGGTTGTCACATGGCCTGGGCAGATGCATGACATTGTTAAAGGTGCTTATTAGACCAGAATCAGGTGAACTGTGAATATCTATTAAACTGATGGACGAAAGGACTACAGAAAAAACTTAAAATACCAGAACATTAGATGAAGACGCACTGATTAGCTGCTTTACGGTTAGGGTTAACGGCAGCTTGACTCAGCAGCAACTGTCAGATATCTCTTCGCAATACAGAAGTCACGTGCCCCAAGAGGAGAACAGATATATCATTTTGAAAAGGCCACATGTCTTACTTCCTTGTAATATATATATACATGAATGTCTCGCACATTCACAAGGAAGTGGAGACTGGATGATGCCCTTTGCTCATTGCACACTTTCAGCTCTCTGGCAGCAGTTGATGTTTCATATGAGTTCCTAGGATACTCATGTTGAGCCCCAATGGATAATGTTATGTATCATAGCTGAGTGTGACAGGTCCTTTGAGACGAGTTGACTGAAAATCTCCCTCATATGTGCCATCTCTTTATGGCCATACAATTCACGTACAAATGTACGGTGGCACGTTGGCTTGCTCCACTAATGCCGCGGGGAACCATATAAGCAGCAAGAGACAAAAGGAGGTGATAATCAAGCCGTGTAAAAAGCATGAGAATGTGTCATATTAAGTGCATGACATAAGGTGGCTGGACTATATAGATGTTGTGGGTATAAAGACACTGGCAAGGAGAACATTTTTTTTCCTGACACCTTGAATGAAAACAAAGAAGCGCTGCCAAACAAAGACAAGCTGCCCGCAGTACCTAAAGGTGGGGGTGGCTGGGTGGGGGGGGGGGGGTACACAACAAGCAGTTCTGAAGATATAATGGAAATACACTGAGCCTACAGCCATCCCCTCCCTCTGGAGGCTCTCCATGCTAATTAGGCATGTCCCCGGAAGTCTGTGCTATGCTGATCTGTGCTGGGTGGTATGATGGATACCCCTCCCCATATTAGCATCAAAGTAGTCTGGCACTAACTACATTTACATGCACGGCTTAGTTCGGCTAAGGTTATACCTCAACTGTGCCACTTAATTAGATTACTACTCTAGTCCCAGTATACATGCGCGAGAATCCAATTATTGAGCAAAGTATACCTGACTCCGCTGCAATAGGTTGCAATATGGCTCATTTCAGCTTGTTTGAATCTGGCTTTTTTCAGTTGACCTGTTAGGTCACAGACATAAAAAAAAAAATAAAACTAATAATAATGGATGCGTGGAGAAATGAAGTGACACAAAGTTTAATTGCGATCTGGTCGAAAGAACACAGAACAAGATCAGGACAGCATAACAAGAAATGCAGTATTTTGTATATTTTGTATAATATATAAATACAGTACGGTATTCTAAATTTTTCTAAATACTGCCATGTGATTTTGTTGTAATAAATATTGGGGTATTTATGAAACAAAAAAGGAGTTCATCATAAATTTCTCACGAACCTGTCTATGAGTGCTTTAAACAGCAAGGACGAAAATGATTACGAAACGAAATCTTGGAAAACGCATGCGATGCTGATGCAAAAGCAGTGGAGGTAAACTTCAAACGTATCTTCAAACATATACTAGATAATAATTATTCAAATTGCTAAACTTGCTAGGTTTTTTTTCCAATGACAGAGTACAAATGTTTTAGCAAGACAAACTCCCTGCTATGCTCCAAGCTTCTTCTATATACCAGCTTCTTCTGTTACTTCCAGGTCAAAGGGACCCTGGAGCATGCACCGAACGCCTAGTCCAGTTTGCGTCTGATTGAGCGTATAGATGCAGGAGTACATTGATTCGCAATCGTCATTATCTGGGTTTCTTAGTCCGATTTCGAGAAATACGATTCTGATTTCAGTCATGATATTTACATGCACGTTAAAAGTCTGGTTTTTGTCAGACAAAGACAATAATTTGATTTTCTCAGTGTGCACATAAGCATACTGACTGAGATGGGATTAAAAACAAACCAGAGGGCATTTATATACAATATGCACCAGCCTGCGTTTCCCGAGTTGCCTTACAGGACTTGTTTGATAAAGCCCTCCAGTCAAACTCATTCTGCACAACACACATCATGAGGGCTGTGTGTGTGTGTGCGCATGCTGGTGCATGTAGGCCTAAGTGTGATTTGGGAAGAAAGGGTCCAAGCTGTTTCTGTGTGGGTTAGGAGTGCAGCAACGTCAGTGTGTGTGTGTGTGTGTTCACTGTGGAGAGATGTTTACAGCACGGACGTTCGACACCTACAGCTGCACAAACAAAGCTGAAGACCAAAGAACAATGCTGGACTTAGGGGCTGGGGAGGCCAGGGGTCTGGGGCTGGCTTCTGAATCATTCAACGCTGTTGCCCCACAAGCAGCAGGACCAGAAACCAGAACCACTCTGCCGAGCTGAAAACAAGCTGGGCGGATGGGGCCATGTTTATTGAGAAAAAAAAGGCAGGTCATTAAAATGGGACCGCTTTCTTTGCTTCGGGGCACAGCGATATAGCAGGGCTGCTCAATCGCAGGAAGCAGCTGGCTGACAGGTCTTTCTCGCTCTGCTCAATTAATAGCTGCTCAGCAGGCCGGCGACAGGGGCCTGGACGCAGCAGGGTGTGTATACCTGTTCTGCAGTCGGGGCGTCAAGGAGTCATCACAGGCGTCTGCGCACACCGCCCTCCGGGGTTTGACCGTTTGGGAATGGTCATCGTTGTGCCTAAAATGGCCGCTGCCTCTTCAGTTCACTAGTGCATTCGACTAAATATTTATAACCTTTTTGGGAATGCTGCAAGGAGGGGGATGGCAGTGGGGTGTGTGCGTGTTAGTGTGAGAGTGTGCATTTATCTATGCAGGAAAAGAAGAAGTGTGTGAACCTAAAGAGTTGGAGCAGTGCATGTGAAAAACGAGAGTGAGTCTTAGTTCAGTGCAAGAGCCCTCTCTAGTCGTGACTGTCTCACTTCAAGCTATGTTGTGACTTGCACAGAGCGCAATTTATTCTGCTCCAAACGACACACCCAAGGAAAGTGTTTTCCAGGAGAAAGGGTGTAATTTGACTCAGGTTTGTGTATAAGGCATTACAGAATTACAGAATCGCAGTGCACCTTAAATCTATACAACAGGATACAAAAAAACAAAAGCATTCAGTACTATGGTTTGTTGCCTAAACTGCCTTTTCATTGTAATTTGCCTTTTCCCTCTGACTCAAGACAGTGTCACAGAAGATAGAAGCTGTGAATAATGTTCTTATCAGGGACAAAGTTTGTAGAGGTGTGTGCTGATTCAGGACCCTAGCTGGCGAGTCCAGGGCCACGTCCTGGGCTGGTTCCTGTGATATTTGACTTTGCTGATCGGGATGGCAAACGGATGTGGGTGTGCATGGCTGAGTTGTATGAGATTACGAGAAGCACGTGAAACCAACGTGCGTGTGTGTGTATATGTGCGTGCACATTCATAATCACAGCTCAAAGACATCAATACACGTTGTGCTAAAACACAAGCCACCCCCACCCCTTCCTCACTTAATGTTATTTGATCCTGGAGCTTGTGCACTCAGAGTCATTAATGGCAAATTAGAGCCAGCGCCTCCTAAACACGCAGGCGTTTCACACATTGTGAGTTTACTAACGTGTTGAGCACAGTGATTCCTATCCCATGAAAAGTACACGAGGGAATCCTGCCATCAAAAGGGATGGTTACCTCAGCCCCTTGGCTATGACGACAGAACAGGAAGTTCCAACCACCTGGCACTGCCCCAGACCTTGAGGAAAAGCCTGGGACATAGGTGACCTACTGTCCTACACACACCCTTAGCCAGGGACAAGACTGCCCCTGTCCTAAATGTGGGCATGGAATAAGAGAATTATTAATTACAATTTGGGTCGACAGTGAAGGGGGATTCCACGCTTTTATTTTAGTTAATGCACAATGCCCTTCTTTGTGTACACACTTAATATCCCCGTCGTATGACTGCGAGTGCTAATCCTAATAACCGGGTGCAATGGGGGCAGCCGCATCTGCGGGGTGCCCCTGCTTTGTCCTGCGCGGCCACTGGATCGCCGGGGCGCCCTGCCAGAAAGAAATGCCGTCGTGTGACGATTTAATGGGAGCTTTTGTCTTTTTACACATCTGCATATTTACAACACAAAGCGACGTCAGCCTAAGCGTGGGGGGGGGGAGCAGAAGCGCTGGTGGACCACGCCGTGGGACATCTCACGCAAGGCTAACTTGGAACAACGTTGATAACAAAAGCACTGCTATGATAGACGCCCCGCCCCCCCATCCTGAATCTGTGCAAATTCAAGCACCATTCCTCCGAAATCCGATTTTCTTACAGAGCGTCCATAGTGGACATCACATTGTGACAAAGCTGTCAGAATCAAAAGCCACATTTTCCCCCAATCCCCGAATACTTGTTTGAGTTTCTTTCCCTACTACTGATTACGGCACCAACTCCCCAGACTTCATTAGAAGCTGATAAGCAGTAATGAAATGATGTTCCTCTTTATCCCAATTCAAACGATTGCTGATATGAGGCACTAACCCAACCCACCGCGTTAACATTTTTGCCAGACAAAAAAGCAATCGGTCCTACCCCGAATACCTAAAGCTCACAATCTATTCTCGACTATTGCGATAAACTCAGAGCTCCGGTAAGAATACGGCGCAGTAGCTAAAACCTTTTAAAGGTGCTAGTTGTAAATGACAAAATTGATAACTAATCACGATAAGACAATGGATGTTTATTACACTGATATGAACGTGCACTCACTTACCTCACATGCGATGTCCCCAAAAAACAAAAAAGAACCATTGTACGAGAAAACAAAAGCGGCCTTAATTCCAGTTCGTTTTTTAAGATCGCTTTTTTGATAGCCGCCGTTCAGGTCCCCAGCGAATAGACAGCGGCAATGACAATACTTTTCATTAATGAAATGTATTTCTTTCGGGCGGGTGTATTTGTCATCCACACACTTGATGGCTTCAGATCTGAAAGCGTGGATTAATATTTCCGAGTTACGACCGACAGCCAAGGCAAAGCGCAGGACTTTTTGAGTGAGTTCCACTTTCCTGGGGCATGGTGTCCGAAGACGGTCTTCTCTCTACGGGACAGCTTGTCCAACTGATAGCCGCAGCACCAGACCGAGGCAAAATGCCCTGCTACGAAGGATGAAGAATGCGCCTTCCATCGGGTTGCATGACAGTTTGATCGCCAGCAAAAGAAAAGAAAGAAAGTGGAAGAAGCGCCCCCTTTCTTTTGTCCCTGCAAGCCAATGAAAACGCCTTGAACTAAAAATGCAATTTTATTGAAGTCTTTTTTTTATTTATTTCACTCCACCGGGTACAAATTAGGTCCAGATGTTTTTTGTCCCTTTTTTTCTTCCACCTCCTCACTTCCTCCCTTTACTCGTTCCCTAATGAAACTTCCCCAATTCCCCGGAGACTATCGCTCTGATGTCTAGGGTGCGCTCTCTCTTTCCTTTCGACTAGAGGAGAAAACAGCTGCTCGCTATTCTTTCCGCTGCCGACTTTCCTTCACCCAGCCGAAGGCGTTCTTACGGAGAAAGTAGCCATTGTGTGAGGCGCACCGGCATATCGATATATGTTATTCTGGTGAGATGTACGACCAATCGGGCCGTTATGGAGGAGCACGGTTTTTAAATTGACTCGGTGTATTTTCGCACCGCGTTGTATTTTCCAAGCACCACCTCAAAAGTAAGTTTGCCGGGATAAATCCCTAGAGCTTGATCGCGACGAGTTGCCGCTCCAGAGAGTTATTCATGATAGGTTTCCACAGTTTGGCACAAAAGCAAGCTCGTAAATTTGTCTGAATCCTGCTTAAGCTATTTATCGATTCCGGTAGTGTGCTGCTGTCTTATTAATATCCCGATCTTAAGTACTTAGGTATCATTAATGCACTTGCAGTGCACTTGAATTGTACGTGCACAATTCAAGGACAAAACAAGTCTATTGTTATAGTTATCAGCACGCATTATTAATTTTTAACAGTTTTCCGTATCCTCGCCTCCTCCCCCGTTTGTTCCCGCCTAGTAAATTACTCGCCTTATTGATCATAATCCGTCCAGAAGCTAATCGCCTCCCTGTCCGCGTAGCGAATGCGGGCAGACTTTGCATAACCAATCGCTTTGAACGAGCGACTTAATTTTAACGAAAAGGGCCCTTGCTCCCACAAAAGCACCCGCTACAGGGAAATTGGTAGCTTCCTTTTTCTAAATCCTTTGTGCACTTCTGGAAAGACAGCCACCATAACAGATGTGTCAGTGAACACCCCCCACAGCTCTGTTAGAGAGGTCCCCCTGCACGTGTGATCTGAGCACCATGTCATAGACATGATTGTGGTTTGTGATAGTCACATTCCCAGTTCACTCACTGTCAGATCAATGCCATTTTATGTAGGGGTGGGGTAGAAAGATTCATAGGTGCTGATCTGGAACCAGTGCTGGGTAGTGAGGGGGGGGGGGCTCATCCATTTTGTCCATTTGAGCAAGGGGGAGTCAGAATGGGTGGTAGGCAGCTTGAAAGTACAGCTGGTGATGGCTCACTACATGGGGTAATGGAGAGCCTGATTGTCTCAGTAAAAGCCCCCAGGCTAAAATGTAGGCTCTGAGGTATGGGGGAGGGGGATTTTCTAGCTTGCGTTTTTATCGCAGCTGGGGGGGGGGGGCAAGTGCCTTGACCTTACTTCCTGTGGGGGTCACAGACTAACATTCCACTCTCTGTGAGAATGTGCCCTCACATCTGGCAGCTGGAATGGGGCCTTCTGTGGTGTGTGTGTGTGTGTGTTTATGTGTGTGGAAACCTTGGCCTATGAAGGCCCCCGGATGACGGCCCCTAGTCACACCACAAGTCTCTGCAGAATCCTGTGATGCCACGTCTATAATGCCATGCACACAGCAGATAACGTGTGCATAGTGATACACTTAGCAAACATTAAACAGGCACACATTTCACACACCTGCAAGGGACACAACCCCTGACCACACCTCCCTGACAGGACATCAGGTTAGGAAAATCGGCCTCGCTCTTTTCATTATGTGTCTTCCTCTCTGCCACTCCCTGCACCCCCCTAGCTTCCATGAGGATCCTACATGTCAGAAACGTGACAGCTGCTTCCTTTATTTTGACTTTTTTTTTTTTTTCTTGGGGGGGAGGTTGCCACTGGTAGGTTAGCAGGGCCATCAGCAGAAAAAAAAATATTTTTGTAAATGGGTTGGGCAATCATTTTCATGGAGTGACACGAACACCAAGACATCCATCCATTTTCCAAACCGCTTATCCTATTGGGTCGCGGGGGGTCCGGAGCCTATCCCGGAAGCAATGGGCATGAGGCAGGGAACAACCCAGGATGGGGGGCCAGCCCATCGCAGGGCACACTCACACACCATTCACTCACACATACACTCCTACAGGCAATTTAGCAAGTGCAATCAGCCTCAGCATGTCTTTGAACTGTGGGGGGAAACCAGAGTACCCGGAGGAAACCCCACGACGACATGGGGAGAACATGCAAACTCCACACACATGTGACCCAGACGGAGACTCGAACCCGGGTCCGGAGGTGTGAGGCAACAGTGCACCACCATGCCACCCCGCACCAAGACATAATAATAATAATAATGTGTAACTCTGTCTGTTTCATTCCAATGTGTTTGAAGTGGAACTTTGCTAATTAATTTAAAATATAGTAATTTTAAAATGCAACAATAAAAATTAGGATGAACCACTTTTAAACTCAGTCAAAGGTTTTACAAACCTGTTCATTCAGGAGCACTGCGGTCCAAATGAATTAACCACACAAACTGAGGACAGCTGCTACACAGCTACTGGTCTGGCGGGGCGCCGTAGCTTTCGATGGTTTCGCTTTTGAAATAAGATCTCTGTAGCCACATCTGGAGGTGGCCACGGGGTTGGCCTGAGCTTTTCATGGGGTGGCCACCCCTTGGTGGCGCCCTTCTGGGTCACATTCAGTGCAAATTTATGACTCAAAGTTCGCTGACCAGCTCCTGGTCATGTGATACCCCCCCCCCCATTCACATACAGGTCAGAGAGAGCACCACCAGATATCTTGTGCTCTGTGACGATGTGTTAATAATTAAGCTGATTGCACCCTGGGAGGTGCAGAGGTTGAAACCCGGCCCTGCGAACCAGTGAAACGGCACAAATGATCCAGCTGAAACGTGCCGGGCTCCGGGATTAAAAGCGCCCCTGAAACGAGAAGCAGCACGTCTCGCTTCTGCTCCATCTGCCGTGCACAGTGGGGGGAAGCCGAGCTGCAGAACGCTGAGCCCCAGGTAGCAGCTCCCATCTGGACAGCCAGCCCAGGCCTTGGCGACTCCCCCAGTCACATGTTCCCACCTTTTCTTAAGGGTGGAGTCAAACCAGCCCTTCTCTAAGAATTCTCGACTTTTGCTGGTTTTCTTGCAACGGAGCTCTTATAACTTTCGGTCTGTTTATTTTATTTGACCTTTGGTCTGTTAATATACTCATCCCCCCTCCCCCCGGCTTCCTTGAGCTGAGTCGTTCACATTTTCTCACATACATAGACAGGATGTGTATATATGAGACTTCATGGCAGTTTTACCTAAAGAAGAAATTCGATGCACGCTCCGAAAGTGTGTGTGTGTGTGTTTGCTCACATTTGCATTATGTCCTGCTTATTTGTCTCCATTTTGACCGCATCTAATTATATGCACGAACAGGGAAGGGCTCAAACTGCTTTGCTGTTCAGCTGTTCATTTTTATTGCATGTTATTTAATGTTTGCGTTCCAGACCCGGCAGCCAGTTATTTTTGATCTTGCACAAATGACATTTGTGTGTTTGTGGTGTTTTGGAAAAACTTTTGCTGTGTGTGTGTGTGCATGTGTGTGTGTGTGTGTGTGTGTGCGCGTGTGTGTGCGCATGTGTGCAGCTGTATCCATTTCCTTTGTGTTCATTCCTGCAAATGCACGTGTTAATTCGTTTGTGTGTATTTGTCTAAACATGCACATATGTGAATGTTTCCATGGCGATGCAGGGCCCTGCCCATGCCCAGTGTTACGGCCCCTCCCCCAGGAGTTTATCACAGGGGTATGAAGTTACCTTATTATTGTTGTAGTCAGGGCTGAGCGGGCTATTCCCATGGCCCAGTGTGTGCGCGGGTGTGAGTGTGTTTGTGTGTGTGAGTGTGTGTGTGAGTGTGTGTGTGTGTGTGTGTGTGTGTGTGAGTGTTCCACATTGTTTGTTTCGGTATTATTTCATACTTGTGTGTGTGTGGGAAACGGAAGAGGGAAAATCGCATTCACAGGTCGCAGATCCTCCGTTACTTTTCAGGCGTCCCGCTGTTCTGGTGACGGTAACAACGGCATGTGCATCAGCTGGCTGGACCACCACAGACCCGCCCCCCCCCCCCCCCACTCCCCTCCACTCGGCCTCCTGCTTGGAGTGGAGAGAGAGTCGTGTCTTCCTGGATATTGTGTGTTTAGGGGTCCGCGCGGGAAGGTTGGTTTTAGTGTGTATGCGGGGGGGGGGGGGGGGGGTGTTTGTGGACTGAAGATTTTGCAGGATATAACAAATACAAAAGACACAATGAGTTCAGGGTGGGTCTGTTTACCCCCCCCCCCCCAAATCGCCAGTGGGTGGTGGGAGGGTGGCTATGGCTACGGACAGCATTAATCCACTCAGTCACATTTCCTGTGGCCTTGCACAGGTACAGTCCACATGCCAAACATATCATTGCGCATGCCAAGAGTATTGCAACACACGGGTTAGATTTCAACATGTAGGATAATGTCCCCCAATAGGCTGTAATTGTGCCACCACCCCCCTACCCCCTGCATTCTACTCCTGTAAGACAATAACAATAGCGAAGAATGCAATAAGAAGGCAAACTAAGGACAAAGAACTATCAAACTGTGAGGTGCCTTTGCTTAATTGACTTTGTGCATTGAGTTGGAAAACTATTTTGAAAGTATTACGAAGTATATCTAGTATAGGCATGCAGTGTTGGGAAGGTTATTTTTGAAAGGTAATAGGTTACAGATTACTGGTTAACCTGTTACAAATGTAATAAGTAATTTTGATTACTTCATCAAAATAATGTAACATTGCATTTCATTGCTTTTTATGTAGAGGGGAGGGAGACGGAGAGAGACAAGGGGACCAAACAGGATGTACTTCCTCAGTAGGCCACCAGGGAGACCTTCGAAATTCAACCTCTCCTCTGACACCTGGTGGCAGAACCTCCCTGTCCAGCCCAATTTGGTTCTTCGGCCAGTGGCTCAGGCTCACAGATTGGGTTGTCTTCAAGAGTAGGCCTCCGGTGGAATATCCATCACGGGGAAAACAGATACCATGACTTGAATTCTTATTTACCCCGTTCATCAACGTGAGGGAACCTTCAGTCTGGACCTGAATGAAGCTCTTGATCCTTGTTCACTTGCATTTACTTGACTCTTTGATAGATTTTGCAAGTCGTAAGCAGATAGTTTGATCGTGGGAGGAGATGATGTAGAGATATGGTATTAACTCTCTTCAAAGAGCAACGCTGGTTTTGTACGCATTTTCAGGATGGAACGGAAGTGCAGGAGACAGTCACCGTTTTTTGGTGGAAGCTGTTCTGCCGCTGTTGTCAATTCTCAGTCCGGGGCCAGTCAGGACACCATGTTAGTGCGGCAGTGGAATGGTCATGAATACGGGTCATGATGAGCTTGGAGCTCAGGCAGCAAACAGCCCAAATCCGGGGACAACTGGGACGAGGAGCTACACATAAACACAAAATCACACCCTGCAGACATTCAGAGGCACCCAAAATGCGTGGCTTTGGACTATGGGAGGAAAGGTGTACAGGCACAGGGGGAATATGCAAAGTGTACACAGCTAGGGTCGAGAATTACAGACACCACAGTACTGATCATTTTACAGGGTTCACACGTATGGATGCTTTCCCACCGCAGGAACGTTTTCCAGGAACCCGGAATTTCTGTCACATTCCCATCGATTGTAGTAGTTCCTTGGTGGCAGTTCCTGAACCTATTTTTAGTCCTTAGTCTGGACTAGGTACTTTTCCTTCGACCAGTTTGCCGCGAGGGAGGTGACAGAAGAGTCAGGCGGACATGACGGGCGGGACGTAGCAGTTACGTGGAGGCACAGGGAAAAGAGATAGAAGTAGTGGAACAAAGATTGGGCAGATGGAATTATTTTTGTATCGTAATTATATTAAATGCATCAATGAATACGTTTTTGGTTGCATCTCCATATATCTGCATATTTGAACGATAACCAATATATTTTTGTCTAATATCGCCAGTGCTTATTTGCAGAATAACATTATATAATTTTTTATTCTGTCCATCTGTTGGCCATATTTGCTAATGGCTCATTAACATTATCCCATTTTCCCATAACTAACAAATAAATGACAAAATGACTTGTTCATCCTCCATTATTTCGGGGTGTTGGTGTAGTTTTGTGTGAAATTATGTGTGAAGTTTTACCTAAAAGCTTTTTGCATCTCCTGTGCTTATTTAGCTTAAAGGTCACAGTTCCTGTTGTGCGGCTTGAAAGCAACACAAAAGTGACCAGGATCCACAAAGGTTCACAAGCAAAACAGCCCAAGAACTAGGAATCAGGAACTAGGTTTCTGAAGCACCTTAAATATATATTCTGTCTTGAAGGGCTGGAATCAAAAGAGGAAGAGGAACACTGCTACATTTGCCCCTTAATCTAAATAATGTCTTTTTGATGTCCAGCTGTAGTACTGAGCTGGCAAACCGTACAAGAGGCAAGATGCTTTGAACTCTACTGGGTTGAAAGGGCCGTAAAAAGCTATTGTAGAGGGTCCATCACAGGGGATGTTCCAGGCAGACAGTGAGGGTCTAAAAGTCACACGTCCCTGTGAGGACACAGCTGAGATTAATCTGGAGATGAGCCTCAGATGGTTCAATTTGTACAGCCAAGCTTAAGCAGAGCTCATGCTGTGATACATCAGCGTTGATTTTCATGAATATTCAGGATCCATGGCCGGCGGGGATACCGTACACTAACCCTGGGTTTGCACGCCCCTGCGGCAGCTCTGCTGGAGCTTTGCTGCTGCTCTGCCTCATCTCCTGTCCCCTGCTTGTCAGCATGCTTTGATCTCCTCAGCCTGTCCCCCTTCCTGCTGCGTCCCCACTTACCCCCCAGTTCGGCTCAGTTTATGGTCGGCAGGAAGCACGAGTCCGTTGGCACCTAGATGCTCCTGCTCCGAGGTGCTGGGAGGTTGGTGACCAGTCAGACCGTGGTCAGCCACTGCAGGATTCCTGATTGAGCTGGATTTTCTTGTATCAAACTACTCGGAAAATTTCCGTGGGTGGAACTAGGTGGCAGTTTGGTGCAAAATCTCCCTTCTGGAAATTCAGCTGTTATGCCAGGTTTTCCCGCGTAAAGCTGATCGATTTGCACGGAGAGGGGATGGACTTCTGTTTAGCGTGAAGCAATTTAATAACAGACTATCGGAGTGCCTTTCCGCTTTCAAGTGTCCCCCCTCCCCCCCAACTAACCCCTGCAGTGTTAAATTGAAAAGACACCACACGATTCGCTGACAGGTGCAGCATTACCACATCCAGTAAACGGAATCAGTCCGTTTTTTGTTATGTGTACGTCACCTAGAGAACTTGAAAATTCCCCATCAGTATGGTCTCATATAGTCAGATGCCCCCCCCCCACCACCCTGTGCAGACCCATATTTTGTGTCTCACTTCTCTGAATAGGTACTAAACCACTTCAGTCATGTAATGGCAGGATGAGTGAATCGTGACGACATATGTGTGTCCAAGCCTACACCTCAAAACCTTCTCTCCCTGCCATGTGTGAAAGTGGTGGTTCCCGGTTGCCACTTCCCTATGCTGTGTGGATGGCCCGTCATCGCTTCCTTGGGAATTTCACCTCCACGACATGGGTGGCAGAGTACCGAATCACGCTCATCAGCCCGGGTTTAGTGGCAAATGGAGGGGAAACCGAGGGCTGCACTCAGCACTTGTAGCGGTAAACGGAGGCATCTCGCATGACTACGTGTGATGCTGGCTGCCCTCTCTCCGTACCTCCTGCTTGAGCCGCCCCCCGACCCCCCCTGGGCATACACACACACACCATGCAGCTGACGTGGCAGCAGTGGGACACTGAGACAGAATGACTCACGGACTTTGTGACCTGAGTCACAGCGAGTTTGCTCTTTCAGTATTTATGAAGACAATGGCCAGAGTGGCACAAAGCTGAGAAAGGGAGTGATCTTTGTCCATATCCAGGAGACTGTGGGTCTAATCCCATGGCCTGGAGCGTAATCATATCATTGTTGGGCTCTTGACCCCAGTTCCTTTGTTTGTCCCAGCTGGACAAAAGCATCTGCTAAATAAGTGAATATAACAGTCGGTGAAGATGAACTGCTCTGCTCGGGTATCCAGCTTAATGCGTGATGAAAATCCATGTTTGCCTTGGATACAAGTATCCGCCGGCTGTTAAAGAGGTTTCTGGCTCAGGCTTCTGATGGCCCAGCACCAGCCCAGGAGGAAAGCTCTGTTATACAATCATGATGCAGATTGTGTGCTTGATGCCGGGGCTCTAATGACATGGAGCGTTTGGCGTGCGGGACCAGGAAGGGAGAGTCTTCAGGGGCAACAGTGGAGGCCGTTGTTCCACTTACTCCAGAGCTGGTTTAACGGCGAGGCTGAAATACAGCCCCTCCGTTCCCTTTTGGGAAACCCCAGATCTCCCTCACCTCCTCCCGGATTGCAGATTCCAGGAAAGGTCCAAGCATGGGGATGGGGCACATTATGCAGTGGGGGTGGACGGATGTGGATGTGTGGGGGGATATGTAGACTGGGTCTCCGTAAATCAGCCACGGGCAGGACCCAGCCTTCCTCCAACCGGTTTGGACCGGCCTGGTTACGCTGGTCCCCGGTGGAGTAACTGACCTCTGCTTGAACCAAAAAGCTCTCTGCCAAGAAGCCGTTCAGAAGCGTTTCTGCAGTCATGATGGAATCGTATTATCAATCATCTGGCTATTTCACCCACACACATACACGTGCGCACGCACACACACACACACCCACACACACGTTTGTAATTATATCTTTGTGGGGACTCTCCATCCACTTATATGGCTCAAATCTCAACATGACAACTTTAACCCCCACCCAGACTTGAGACCTCTTTACTTTTTTGATTGTATTCACAGATCTTTGTGGGGTCCTGAAAAATGGTCCCCACAATGTCATGTAAAATCCACACACACACACACACACACGCACATTTCATTGGCGCTTTCCATCAGCCCTCTCTTTGACGAAGATATCAATACAACGAAAACGAAAGAAAAAGTTCCCAGAGTTTATTTCCTCGAAACTGTAACAGAAAAACATCTGTTTTGTGGGGACTTGCTCGTAGGACTTGGATCTCAGAAATCGAAAACTGGGGGTTGTCTGCAGTCAAAAAGGGGTACACACACACACACACACACACGCACGCAAAAACTCATGGACTCACACATGCACAGTAAATGGAGATTTAGGTCGCTGTAGATGTAGTAGTGGTGAGATCCCAGGATGCAGGAGTAGACATATGGTGGGGGGGGGGGCAGTGACAGTAAACAGATGAGCGGCAGTAGTTTCTCTTGCTCGCTGGCTGATGTTTCAACAGCCTGGCCCCAAACACCCCCATTTCCCATGGGAGTCTTTGCCTGTACAACGAAACGGGAGGTGCCCCCCCCCCCCCCCCCACCAGCTAATGGGAACCAGACTCAGTCCCGACACCCCGGTGTGTGGACTCAGTCCACTTACCCCAAACAGACCTTAAAGAATTCCCGTGTCCTGTGTTCCCACAGAGCCCCACCTCAGGGCACCCACATACACACCCACATACACACCCACATACACACCCACATGCACACCCACATGCACACCCACATACACACCCACATGCACACCCACATACACACGCACATACACACCCACATGCACACCCACATACACACCCACATGCACACCCACATACACACGCACATACACACCCACATACACACCCACATGCACACCCACATACACACCCACATACACACCCACATACACACCCACACACACACCCACATACACACGCACACACACACCCACATACACACCCACATACACACCCACATACACACCCACATACACACGCACACACACACCCACATACACACCCACATACACACCCACATGCACACGCACACACACATGCACCAATATACTCACACAGACGTGCAGCTGGACAGGCGACGTACACTCAGTAATGTACCCAACAAGGCGCAGATTGACGGAGAAACACAGAGACAACTACCCACGCAGTCCCGCATGGGCGGCTCCTCACACAATAAGACATACATGCGCTGTGTCCACTGGCCCACCAGCTGCAGGCCATCCCCCTCCCCACTGAGGCAGTGACCTGCGTGGGGCATGACTTCTTTTAATGGAGCTGCTCTCTCTTCTCTCTGCGCTAATTCATTAATAAAGCAGACTGTGCTTGATGAATCATCTGCAGATGACCGATAGCGATAGTAGCCCAACAAGGGGCCATTGAGGCCCTGCTGGCCCCTTGCCCCGACACGGGCTCCTTTTGTGCACTGTCGCAAGCTCAGTGTTTCATTGGGTCATGTCACTGGCCTTATTAGCATATTTAAAGCCCATTGGCCGTTGCTTGGTCTGAGTTTCTTGGCTGCTGCAATCATGTTTCTCAGACAGAAAGCAAATGGCCCTCTTTGTTCCCGTGTGCTTGTCCCATGTGTGTGCGTGCGGATGGGCTGGCGGCACGCCAGAGAGGCAATGACCTGATCAGGTGACCTGAGAGACCCCCTGCCTTTTTCAGGTCATGGTGGAAGGGGGGGGGGAGATGCAACAGATCGTCCCTTAGCCATCGATCCCGCTCCAAAATATTGTAAATGAAAAGAGCGCCATTTGTCAAGGGGGAACCCCCAAATCTGTGTCGCGTTCTCTCCCTCTTCCATCCAGCCCTTGTGCCCAACAATCCCAATTAGCTAGCCCCCACCCCTCCCCCCCAGCCTCACCTAGCCCAGCTGTCTTCTGTCCTCAATGGGCCTTGCCCACCGGAGGCGGTGGTACATGCTGCCTCAGCGCATAAAAATGGCCGCTGGACAAATGTGGCGGGACACCCCCCTAGCCACTGCTGGAAAAAGAGCATGCACCAGATTCGTAGCGGAGGCGTGCGAGAGCGGGAGCGGGACAGTGACGGACTTGTGCGTTCGTGTGAGGTGTGTGTATGGGGATATGCACGTACATGCGAGAAGTGTTTGTCAAGGGAGAAACTTGTGAGTGTGTGAGATGCATGTGTATAAAATACATGAGTTCGTGTGTGCGTGAGAAAGAGAAGTGTTTATATAAAATGGAGGTTTGTGAGTGAAAGATGTTTATATTGAATATAAATGTGTGTGCGTGTGATGGAGCCGGAGACAGTCAGAGAGGTGTGTGACTGTGCTTCAGGAATAAGGTGGTTATAGAAAACAGACACAAACCACATTTGGGTTTCTGGCAGAGAGAGACGTCAAATGAAGTGACAGACTTTCGTTGTTTTCTACACATATTCATCTGGAGCGTGTGACTGTTCTCACGCCGGGCCCCCAACCTCATGTGCCCGCCTGAAGGTGTGTGAGGCCTTCAGCTGCCTGTATGGACCTAACCTGCCTTCAATTAGCCCCCCAAGGAGAGCCCCCCCCCCATCCCACACAGCAGACATTCCAATTATCTTAGTTCCTAGTTTTAGGCCTAAAACTCTTTCTGTCCCCCCACCAGCAAAAATGTCCTTTCCCACTGTAATGGTGAAGCCCTGGACCTAACCCACGCAGGGCCCTCTCAGCCACGTGGCTGACCCCCCATCCCCACTAACCGTGAGAACTACCCCTGCCAAGCTCCAGTCCCACTGGGTGTGGTGCTGCTGTGCTGGAGGGGGTGGGGGGTGGACCAGGCCTGGACTCGCTTTGGATCGTTGTCACACTGACGTCACTTTTTTTATAAGCTGCGAAAACTTGGCAAGACAAGGGATCGAAGTTTCCTGGACATCTTTGAAAAAAATTGAGAAATTCAGACCCCGCCTTTCTTCTCTATCGTTCCCTCACTGTTTATTCGTTCCAGATTTCCATGGCCTGGAGGGCCATGGGGGTGGGCTGAGGGGGTTTAACGCCCCAGCATGAAATGGTGAGGGGAGTGTCAGTGCTGAAGTGCAGGCCAGGACTGCTCCTGTTTCCCTGACTCCCTGAGGATGGTGCGGCCATGTTTCTAAGAACATCCCCCCATCAGCATGTTAAAGCCCCCTTGAGCTCTAACTTGGGGGTCCAGACAAGAAGAAGGACTCTCACATCTCATACTTAATCCAGTTGGTCCAAAGGAGAGCAGGAGATTCTCTGGAACAAGAAACAGTTGTGGCACAATCCCTAACCTTCCAACGCCATAAGAAATAGTAGCCATTGAATTAAATCAAAGGAGGAGACGCCCCACAATGCGCCGTGAGAGAGCAATGAGTAATGAGCATGTCCTAATGGGTATAATTTCACAAGAACTTGAACCCCCCTCTCACTTCCTGCCTAAGAATGATGTCACCCCTTTTCCAAGGGAGCGTCTGCAAAATGCTCTTCCAGAAGCAGACGTGTTGTGTATGGTGGGCGGCTGACATTTGAGAGACAGCAGATAGGTAGCTTAATGCCACTGGAACTTTAAAGACTCGACTGAGTGTTTTTCCACACAGCTGCTTGGTGGTGTGAAAACGGTTAGACGGTGGCAATAAGGGCTAAATCTGTGGTAGATGCCAAATTTATGTGACTAATCTGAGGCAACACGTGGTGTGAGAAACGGTTTGGTAACAGAAACCACCTAACACTCAGTGGCATGTGTCATTTTATTTAGCCTCTTTTCACCAGTTCTTTCACTATTAGAATTATTTCTTTCATTCCTCTTGTAACCATTTTCATTCCCATCATTATCTGAATCATGAATCGAGTGAGTCATTTTACTGGCTGTCCATGCTAATGTTTTGCATGCCATTGCCTGCTGCTCGTTTGTCGTAGCAGATGCGGTTCCACTTCCTGTCTTCTACATCGTGGGGGGGGCCTGATGTTTTCTGAGGGTGGCAGTTGGAATTTCCCCCAAACAAACGGTGGGAATCAGTGAGATCAGTCAGAGTGCAGAAATTACCTGTCCCTTCTAGATAGATGTTTGGAATCTCGCAGAATCATTTGGGGTATGAGACATGTGTGTGGTTGCGGGAGGTGGTTGGAGGGGTGGATGGGTTGGGGGGGGCTGAAGAGGGCTGGGAGGGCCAGGCTTGTGGGAAGTCCATACAGACACAGGTAAGGCTTTTCTTCAAGGAAAAAAATCTGGTACTTCCCGAGCATCTAGTGACCTTAACCAAAAATTAGATTCCAGAATTTTCTGCCACGGTCAGGTTCTTTGGTACTGTAAAATCACCGACATACGTTAACGCAACTGTTATCTCTGATAGAGGAGCATGGTTTATAAAAAATGTATTATCGCAGAAAGGAAATCCGTCCTGTGTCTTCAGATCATCCAAGCGACGTGAGGAAGTGGCCGCGAAACACGTACACATTCAGGTTTGTCTGTTGTCTGTCACGGATTCACTACTGCATGGGGGGGGGGGTGTCTCTGGAAGTCAGGGTTCCTCTAGCCTTATCGGGAAAGGGGAAGGAACAGACTCTCGTTCATTTTGGGGGGGCATGCAGACGTGTCCTCTTGTCCGCAGAAAGCGTGGGAGTCTGCAAACGGACACGGCCGGTGGTGCAATATCGTTTCGCCTGCCAGTTGCCATGCCAGATACACAAAGCATACCACGCTAACCATGCAGGTTATGTTGGCACTGGATGGTCAAGGCGTTGCCAGGCAGGACCTCTAGAAACAGACGCCATCGCACCCCTGCTCTTGTCAAGGGAAGAGACTAAATTCTGCTTCCTTCGTAAGTCACAGCGTGACAGCCCTAGACCAGCCCCTGACACCGAAGGAAATTGAAGCCATGTTTCCACGCTCTCCCTGCACATTAAAAAGAATGAAAACCACGTGTTTCTCCTGGGGGATTGGGTCTCCGTACACAGACATAAATTTGTGGAACACAGAAAAACAAAAAAATGCTGGAAGTCCACATGACTTTGCAGCTGGATCTCAGCCCGCGGACACCAACGCGATAGTGGTGAAGCCCATCGTGGCTGAGCTGGTCCAGAGGGCACGACACCCCCCCCCCCCTCCAACGAGGTCCGTCAACAGGGAGAGCGCTGGGGATTCTGCTGACGTCCCTCTGCTCCTCAAAACAAGCAGTGGGGAACCATATCAAGCTGACTGAGATGGGCTGAAGGCCCACGGGGGTTAAGAAGCCGAGCCTCATGGGATTCAGAGGAATGGGCTTTAGTGGGGTGCCAGGTGGTGGGTGGCACAGTGGGTTGGAATGCTGTATATGTGATTGGAGGGTTGCTGGATCAAATCCCATGGTCAGCAGAGTGATTTCAGTGTTGGGTCCTTGTGGAAGGCCCTTAATCCATAGTTGTTCCAGTGACATATGTTTCTGTAGAGAAGTAGGGTGCTTCACTCCATACCTACATTTGGTTATTAATTATTCAGGAGATGAAGCTATCTCTGTGTCTCAGGAGAGACCATGGAGGGTCATGAGAGTGAGTAAAAGCTAGTGAGAGTAACTACGTCCAGTACTTGTGTTTCATCTCTGTCCATTGGTCCTTTGAACATGCTACGGCAGTTTACAATATTTTGCCTTCACAGGCTATTTACGTTATAGTTGTGATAGAGTAATTCCATCCTGTGCTCCAAATCCCCTTATCCTGCACATCTGTTCACCATCCAAAACAATCTTTTTACACCTTGAGACATACATCATAACTACATAGGGGGGGGTGCTTGGTTCCGATTACCATTGGAGAGTACAGGCAATCGGTTCACACTTGCCAGAACACGTTCAACGTTTCTTGAGAAGGCAGCAAACATGAATAATACTGTGTAGCTCAAAACACCTGTGTGCGTGTGTGGGTGTGTGTGTGTGTGTGTGTGTCGCCTTTGCAGATCATTATGCCTCTGAGGTTCACTGGGTCTCATTTTGCATCAGCCCCTGGGTTGATGCAGCATGTGAACATATTTATTGGGGAGACCTGGTCGAGCTTTATGACGCTTCCCATTAAACCCCTTTTGGACATGCAGATGAGGCAATGGGGCGCTGAGAATTTAGTGCATGTCACCCCCCCTGCAGTGCCTCGTGCTCTATTGGGGCGAACTACGACCTATTTCAGCAATTTCTCTTTGTCATGGCCACATGTGTGGCAACAGCAGCGGAAGTCTTGCTGAAGCTGCGGTGAAGGGGGTCGCATTGCTGCTGGACAGAACAGCGTATCATAGCAGAGAGTGCGAGAAAAAAAAAAGTACTGACACATGAGGTCAGCTGACCTACTCTTGGCATAGAGCAGGCTGCAGTTAGGGGACGTGTTAATGGCTGATTGGACGGTTAATCTTTTGAAATTCAGTGAAGTGACGAAGGACTGCTGGTTTATTTCTGTTGCTTCGTGTGGCCCTGCAGGACTTCTGGGGAGCTCAAGTGCTTAAAAAGGTCAGCATTCAAGCAGGAACCTGATGAAATTAGAAAGGAGAATGTACTGGTCAGGGGTGACTAGTGGGTGCCATGTAGCTTTTCGGGTGGGAGTACAGCGCCAGGCCTGGGAATAGCAGAGAGAAATGCGTCCAGCAGCTGAGGCTGGAGCTAGCTGGAAGTGTATTGTCTAACTGGACTGATGTCTGGATCCCAACCAATGCAAACACACTAAAATTAAACTACTGGGAAAATTGCCATTTCTCATTGTCATTAGTATCTCATAAGCCTGTCTTCTTATTTGTAACTTTAAAAAAACATACTGCAAGCTTGCTCTGTGACTAAAGCCTAAAAACTGAAGTCTTTTTACAGTAACTCCATGAAATGTTTATTGTGTATTCCTTTAAAAATGTAATTATTTAAGCAAAACAGTTTACATTAATATTTCCTTTTAATTAGTGGCATTTCCTGCATTTTATCACAGACTATGTTAGCTTTACCGGGGTCAAGGTGAGGAGAAGGGACTGTGAGTCCTGGGCAAGTTGCCAATTTCATGTAAAGTCTGTGTTGTTTACAGCCTTGTTAAACGTGGACATGCAGCCAATCTAACAAATTCAGCTCTGTCGGCAGGCACGTTTTCATAGGGTGAGGTACAGATTGCCGCCTGGTGGTGAATTCTAATACCTACAACATGACATTACGTTAGATAGCCTATCTATTTTCTGTAGCTGTTTCCACTTCACACCGACAGAGAAAATAAAACTATCTATCTATCTATCTATCTATCTATCTATCTATCTATCTATCTATCTATCTATCTATCTATCTGTCTGTCTGTCTGCCCGCCCATCCATCCATCCATCCATCTATCTATCTATCTATCTATCTATCTATCTATCTATCTATCTATCTATCTATCTATCTATCTATCTATCTATTTTTCCTTAACTATTTAAAGGCTTGTTGTGAGGCTGGAGCCTGTCTCAGGAAGCAGAGGCCAGGGCAGACCCTGGACAGGATGACAGTCCATTGTAGGGCACACACTCACATATACAATCATGGCCGGGAGAATGGTGTGGTTGTAAACCCCTCAGTAATCAAAACCAGGCAGTACAACCCCATGGACCCCCTTAATAGGTGAAGACCTCAAGCACCCCCCACCCCCCAATACTCACCCAGAAAGTTATGTCCTTGCACACAATCACATGCTTTGGGCAATTTAGGGACAGAAATTCAACTCACTGTATGTTTTTATATTGTGTGTATGAACAGAAGTAGCCAGAACACCAGCATGAAAACAGAGGCGCTGTTAGGATTGTCCTGCGATGGACTATTGTCCCATCGAGGTCCCATTAGGTCAATATGACATTATGCAAACTTTATATGAATATTCACCATCATATTTTTCCAGCATTACAACTGGCAGCAATAGAATACAATAAAACAGAACAGATGTAGAGTATCTCGCATTGTCAGAATTTTAATATGCTTGCAAATCTAGATGTATTCCTACACTTTACTTGACGAGGCACAAATACTTAGTAATAACTCAGTTACTGCTAAAGTACAAATCATGAACAAATGTAGTCGCTTCTTGAAATAAAAATGTGTCACGGTTCATTAATGATGAGCAAACATGAGATCAGTATTTCAGTTACGTTATTCATCACTTATTCCTTCAGTTGTTCCTAAGTTGTTCATAAAGGTTCACAGAATTACCTGAAATAGAAACCTGAAACAAATATAGTAACTGCTTAAGATAACAACATAATACTGTATTTTTGTGCCCCGTCAAGTGAAGTGTTACCCCTACTTTTAACATAGACTAAAGACTAAAAAAATTCATTTTGTTAAGAGAACACATTTTCCAACGACATTGCTCAGGATAAGCAGTCAGAAAATGGGTGAATGGAGGATTCTTGTCATCCAAAATAGTAAACACTAGATGGCGCCGCTTCCTCACACATTCAGATGGATGATTTGCTTGCTTTTAATCACTTATTTGCAGGGCAAATACGCATGGCTATTTCGTGTCGTGACAGTGCAAATATGTACTTATTTTTTATGCATTTACTCTGCTGTGATAAGAAATTACCGTGTATGTTGAACTTTAAACCTCGAATGAAGTACGAATTATGTGTATAGAAGTTAAAATACACGGTAATTTCTTCGCATAGTAGACAACGTAATGCAGATAAGTACGCAGCTGTGCTGTTACGAGAAGAAATTGTCGCAAGTATAGCATTATACGGCGAATGCGTATAGTTGTGCCCTAGTTACGAGCATCTCTGCATCTCTGCTTACTTTCTCTGTCTTGGTGCCAACCTCTGGCGGCACAGTGAATCAAGTCGAGTCAAGTGAAGCTTTGTTGTTACACCAACCATATTCAGGACACTACAGTGATAGAAAATAAAGTGCCTTTGACCGTCAGTTGCGTAGGAGAGATTTTGATATTGGGGGGAGAGAGGCACATCTTAAAAATTAATCTAATCTAATTAATTAATTGCTTTGCAGCATTTCTCAAATCTGTTTTTGGCTCCCATAATGCGTGATTTTGTTTTTCTTGTATTACAGTTACTGTTTTATGTCATACAGTGCTGTGTGACTTATTTGTTTGCTACTGTATTGTGTCTTGAGATCTGATCGATGAAGGCACATGTGCATGGGAGATAAACAATGAGTATTTGTAACGTATAAGTGGGTGCCTTTGTTGCCTCAAATCCCACACCCTTTCCCCCAGGTCGCAGCGTGTGTATGTAGGTGCCTCGTGGCGAACTGGCACCCCGTCCGTGGCGTACCCTAGCTTTTTCACCATGCTGCCCTGGTTAGACCTCGGGACCGCCCTCTGCCCTGACTAGGATACGCGATTAGAAGATGGATGAACACTGATCTGTTATTGTACTATCGAAGATTCCTCAGTTTTAACGGGATTAGTGTTGTATGTTTATAATGTATGTCAGTCTGATTTTAGATTACTTTATGCACACAGAAGGTTCACACACACACACGCCAATATATCGTTATTTTGAAATGGGCGCTACTGAAGTCGAATTCCATCTGATCGTGCCTTAATCAGCGTATGAGCCCCCTTTCGGCTGAATAACACGCTCGGTTGAGCGTGTGGGAATATTGAGGTTATTCCCAGATCGCCCCCGGTGGGAGGGGGAACCACGCTTAACAAGAAATCACGTGACTTCTCACTTGGGGCGCAATGCTTGCGCCTTCGCCTATATTTATCATCGGTGTTACAACAGACCAGAAAGATTGGGGACTTTCCCAAAATGACATAATTGTGAGTGACTGCGAGTTTGATACAGAAACGGATTTTTTTTATAGCGGACGAGGACCATGTAATTATAATACAGCTGTATTAGCAGTCATTGCCAGGAGGATCTTCACACGTGTAACGCAGATGACGCTCCACACAGGTGTGGGGAAATCCCTGGATTTTTTTGTGGTTTATGCTGTAGGGTCTTGATATTTCTATCCATTTAAATCTTTTAGCAGTATAGGGAGTATTTGATCACTTTTCGCAACTTGCTGCTTCTCTAATTGTGCAAAGTAGGCATTGCTGTCCAATTTTGTTCCGATGGAAATTTTTGTGCCAATTGTTAACACAAAACGTTTTAGGTCGTAACATTTGGCTTGTTTGCGACTGATTCGTTGAATAAGGAAGGTAAGGGCGGGGGCTTTGATGTCACATGACTCGACTGTTGGAATCAGCCCAAAAGCTTTATTCACAGTTTTCCCATTATCAAGACCTCCTTCCAGGCAGTTCCTCGGAAAACTGTAGCCTTGGTTACGTCCTTTGCAGTATGATCCACGCCTTTGATTGGTTTTATTTTCGTTTGGATTCGGTAAGTCATATGACTTCTGCTTAAAATTACCCCTGTGTTACTCACCAAAACTGTCCTTCATTCACAAGCACAGAGATGCTAATATGATTAAACTTGGACTTTCCGAAATCCTGTAATAGATATGTGGGTGGGATGGAGTCAGACTTCACAGCTACAGCTTGGAGCGATTTCCCCTTTCTGCTACCTAAGAAAAGAAGCTGCATTTTTATTTAATTGTGTAGATCTGCCGGTTACAGCCACTTTTGGCAGCATGGACAGTTAGCAGATGAGACAACAACAACATGCATGTAAGACAATCAATGGCAAATGCTGCCAGGAGAGGATATTGTCTTAGCAAGGGAAATGGTTTTAGGATGAATGCTACTTGCCTTTAACCTCTGTACTGCCTGGTGGTGAAGTAATCTTTTCCCTGCATACATAATAGGTTTAATATAAACCATTTTTTAAATATATACATACTATGTAATTTACCGTTGATCTGTATTAGGCAGGATGGGTGTTAGTTATCATTGGCAGTTAGGAAATCTCAGCGGGCCAATGTGAGATTCAGTTTAGCCGCTGTGACTGTGATCAGTAGGTTGCTGGTTCAAGTGTCGTCTGAATAGTCACATGTGACTGAACCCTTGTGTGAATGTCCCCCCCCCCCCCCAAATATTCAGGGCTGGATCTAGGCATAGGCAAACTAGGCAGTTGCCTAGGGCCCGATCACCAAAAAAGGTAGGTCTGTGCTTGGCTTAATTCTCAACTATATATGTGTGTGTTTGTGTAATTAGGTCTCAAAGGAGAGGATGGTGGGATATGCAAAGTGAAGCCTTCTAATGTACATGTTTGCAAAAGACAAATAAAGGATCATTTAATTTCATCCTGGACAGGATTGGTGCACAAACTACTATGTGATCAGGAATAAGCATAAATGGAGTATAGCTGATAAATTACTGCTCTGACATTGATTGAAATGGTCCGTTCTGCACATGGAGCTGACGGGTCCCTTCATCACAGGAGATCGTGTGCGTTTCCCTGCAGTACTGCAGCCGGGGCCAAATTACTTTGTTTTGCTTTGTGATGTAATTTCCAGGAAAAGTGGGGAGCAGATCAGAGAGTGCCGGTTTTATTTTATTTTTTTTCTGTTTTGCATTTCCCATAACCAGATTCCATTACCGGTATAGGGTCATGGTGAGCTGTCACACAAAGCATAGGGCATTAGGTTTCCAAACTATAATACCAAAGAAAATGTTAGTATCGATTCGATAAAATTATGGTAGAATAAGGGAATCGTGGTTTTGTCAATATGTAAATAAGACAATGTTTTTCATACAAACGCTGGTGCCCAGTTTTACACATGGCTACACAGTTTGTTTTAAAGCTTGTAAAACTGCTCACATTTTTAATGGATGTGATTTTTCTTCTGAAGTCACTTGTCATGTCATTACTCTTAGATATATTTACTGGGAAACTGGAACTCCTCACGTCACTTGAAGTCGTCAGCGATCATGCCGTGACTAGTCTCGTCGTCCTGGAGCCGACTGACTATAACAGTCAATTGCATTCTTTTGGATGGTCCTATTTTCGCACCTACTCTGACAAATGTTTGTGTAGAGGATAAATAAAAAGGCAAAAGTACGCATGCTTGTGGGGAGCCAGTTCAGGAGCAAACTTGTTCAGACAGGCTTCTATTTAGCTTACTCTTTGTGTCCTGTTAACTGAAAGGTCCAGAATCCAGCCCACAACATTGTTACTCGGGTAATTTCCGTGACCTTATCTTTGCTTAGCCAACTTGGTATCACCCCACTTGCCTGACTTAGATCAGTGACCTTGGCACTGAGCCCATTTAAAGCTGTAGGATCCCAGCTGCCATGGTCATAACGCCCAGCTCAGGCACACTGCTAAACACCTGCTCTGGGCCTGTATAAGGGAGGCGCACAAGGCCAGAGGAGCAGACTCAGAGGTGAAACGGCCATTCGTATTTCTGTCCCAAAAAGGCTTCCATACCGTGGATTAAGAACCGCAGAAAGGACATCTACACCAGGGTTTCTGAAGCCTGTGGGCGGCCTGGACTGGGCCCTGGATCTGTATATTATGTAACCATGGTTCAGGCTGCTGCACCTGATCACAAAAAAAGATTGAGTAGGACCTCCTTCACTTTGTAGTGATTAACAGCTGGGCCTCGTGGTTAGACATCAGTGATTCTATAAACTGGAGGTCCTACAACATATTAACTAAGGGAAGGAAGACCCATGACTCGACATTTGGCACAAATGGGCAACGCTTTGCATTTACATTTGCATTTAATTACATTACATTTCATTTACTTTCTTTATCTGTCAGTTGGACATCACAATGTAACTGATACTAGCTTCACTATTATGTCTTCTGGGCAAACACCCTGGCCTTCTGGAATCCATAAAAATGATTATGCAGGGGTTTACTACCAAACAAGCAGGTCTTTCTCTGATATTCATTTAATAGCATCGATCACATTCTTATGAATTTATTTTGAAGTTGTGGTTACATTTCCCCCTGGCTTCTATTATTTTCAAAAATGCTACGGTCGGCAGTATCTTCCAAGGACAGGAACCACTTTAAGATAAGCATGGAGAGTGATGTTTCAGAGTGGGGGGGGGGGGGGGGGGATTTCCTACATTTTGAATTTTCCAGGCTGAAAAGATGTTTTCAAGTGTGGCACAGTAAGGAAGAGGAAGGGGTGACTTACATCCTCAGCTATTGAGCTTTTTTTTTGGGGGGGGCGGGAGGTGGAGACAAAAGCATTCCATTAGTCACGCATAACGATTGTAGTGCAGCGATGCCATGGACACTAGGAATTACCGCCCACTGCCAAGGTCAGGCACTTCCAGTGCTGCTGCTTCAGTGTGGACCTTAGGAGGTCTGCTTAAGCTGTGAGGTGGCCATTGGATGAAGACCAAATATCTGTTTCAATGAAACCAGATATTACATTTCTCTGTGTGTCTCTAGGGCCGCCTTGGGAAGAACAAAGGAGAGGGAGACTTAGTTTGAGCCTAGAGGAGCTTAGTGCTCCTATAGTTAAGAGCAGGCAAAGACCTCCTCATTCAGATTGGCTTCTTAAAACCAGCACCCACCATGTAACTCAGCTATACAATGTATATACGCATGTACAAATGACCAGACAAGGTTAGTATGTTTCGAGTCACATTTCAGAAGTTTTGGAAATGATCCTTTATGCACCTTAGTACAGGTACATTGGAATGCTTCTTCCCACATGTACCATCATGCTCTCCTTTGAGATGCGAACACACATACATACAATTGAGAGTGAAACTTGGGGTCCGACTTCAGATTCAGGCCGTTTATCTGGCACTTCAGAAGCAATGATGTGATTTATCGACAACAGCATGTTATTGTGGTTCCAGTCTCGCATCCTGTTTAATAATAAAAAAAAAAAAGGAGTCGCTCTTTAAAAAAAATTACACAAAGCAGGGTGTACCTCACAATAAAGGTCATTTATTTTCAATCACTATAATTTCCTTTTGAGGAAAGCTGGGAAGAGGTTGATAGGGCATAAGTCATAAAATAGAACATTTCGGTTTGTCTGATTTTGTTGTTCTTTAATTGCGTTCTATTGACCTGTTAAAATCTGCCAGTGTTTTTGAACACACTAACACGGTGTACAAAGCTTCTCTGTCTGGATGGGCCTGATCTCTCTGCCAGCTGGCCTCCACTGAGGGTCGGGTCCATGGCCAGATCACCTTCATTCACGTTTAGTAGCATCTTCTCCTTCCTCCCGATCCACTCCATTGTTCTCCCACACAAAAGGTCTCACTTGGAGCCTCCTTTTCAACCTTCCTGACACTTGAAAAGTTCTTCCGGTACATCACTGTCAAGGTTTTGCATAACACCAGTCTGTGATTTTGGTGTGAAGATACTGCTGGAATATGCAGGGTTAACGCTGCAGTTCAGCTGAAATAGACACACTTCCCTTTTGACTTTTTTTTATCTCTGCGTTCAAAAAAAGTTTCAAAAAACCTAAGGAAACGTCTAACGGCTGCAATAAATAAGATGAGCCGAGGCTTGCTAATTGACTAAGTGTTCATAAAACCAAGTGTGTGTACATTTTCATCCTTGACGAGTAATTGGGCGGCATGCAGCTCTGTGGGTTAAGTACAATGCCTTAATCCACACTGTGTGTGTGTGTGTGTGTGTGTGTGTGTGTGTGTGTGTGTGTGTGTGTGTGTGTGTGTGGGGTGGGGGGTAAACCCATCTCTTTGAGCAAGTGATTTGGATTGCAGGCCGCTTTAGCCATCATTGCTCCTTATCTCGACTTAGAACCTAAACAAGGACCTGAAACTTTAGACAGGATTGAACTGAAAATTATCACTGCATACGGGCTACGCACCGGCTTCAAAGGACTGATTCTGTGGTTTACAGATGACCACCTAGGAAGACTTGGCTGATTCTTTCTGTTTGTGAGAAGTATTCCTTCCTGCCCACAATTCTTGGCACCAGTGACTCTCTTCTGCAGCCACAGGCCGACCTGCCAGCCCTCGACCCCGGCAGGTCTAACCGGAACTCGCCAGTTGATTAAACAGATGTATTCCATCTTGCTTAACGAAAAACGTACAAATTTCACAACCATCATGAGAAAAAAGCTCCAAATGATTTGTTCATTGTTGGAAGAAAGAGGGGTGGCCATAAACTCTTGTGCCCTTGAATTTCTCCACACCATCCTGGCAGAGAAAAATGATCACCATACAGTGATTATATGCTTTTTTTTCCCACCAAAGTTTCATCCATCCATACGTCGTCAGCAAATTTGTCGCAAGTCATGGTAAGAAGTAATGGTGATGTGTTTAGTGACTTAAGAAGGAGGGCAAACGTTGGCTTTCTGCATTATAAGGAGATCAGCAGTTGAAGAACAGCCTGGGTGCTGGTCTGAGTAGTCAGGGTAGGTGGTTTGTTGCCACATTCGCTGACGATACTAAAGTGCCCCTCCAGTTAGGATAAGGACCAGCCATCTAATAAAAACCAGACAGGGTCCGACAGGCATCCCAGATGTTAATGAAAACTATGATTTACACAGCAGTTTAACGTACATCACCTTTACAGAGAGATGGATAGGGACTGGAGACTGTTCATTTCCCTCTAGCAGTTTTATGCATCAACATGAATATGCTGTTTAACATCAGGGATTGTTGAAACTATATCATTTCCAACTCAAACAGCCAAGGTGTAGATTTCCATGCTGGAAGGAGAATCCAGTCCACGCTCCGTATTATACCCCCCCGGCCCTGGGGAGGCATTTTATGGAAAGCACTAACTTATCTGGGAGGGGGAATTTTGACATTCCTGATTGTCAGGCCACCACTGAAAACGCCTTATCCAAATTAAGAGGTATAATTAAAAGGTTAATGGTGAAAAGCTGTTTATGGTCATTGGTGGTGTATTATTGCTGACTGGTGTGTGGGAGGTCTATTCTGTCACTACCAACCCCACCATGGGGCCAGGATGGGCTCACAGTGGGGTCTGTATAATCAGAGGAGGCTGAGCTGACGCAGTCCTTAGCCTGTTACCTAAGAGGAATGTCAATGCATGCCTCCATTACACCACTTCTGTCCTCCAGCTGTGTGATAGCTAAACATTCCTAACATTGAAAGTAATCTACAGTGTTAGCGGGATATTTACACTGTACATGCTGCAAGACTCATGCAATTCAAGCGTGCTCTTGCCAAGGGACACGGTAAATACTTATCCTGTATAATATAGTCAGATGTCACACTAGTCTTTAGCTTGAGTCTCAACCATTTTCTCCTTAGGGTGAATTTCCAGTATTTATTTATTGCCATATTTGTTTGAGAAACTGGAGGTAAATCCACTTTAGAAGTGCACATTATGTTCATGAACATTTCATTGTTTCACCAGTATTTAGTAATAATATAGAATACTGTTACATCTAATGCTTATAGGTCGAATGAGTGGATACATCCCAGTGTAATATCTCAAACGTAGTGATTTATCGATGTTAATGATTTGACTGCAAAAACCAAATTCAACAGATTTTACAGTATCATCTTATAGTACCTTATTGCCTTTTTTCTATAGAACACAATATGGGTTCTGGTGGAATGGTGAGCTCACACCTGATGCAACGTGGGCTACATTCCTGCACCTTCTCCGTCCGTTGTATAATCAACACGTTTGAGTGACCTATTCTGGCTTAGTGGAATTGTTGTCTCTGCATTTTCTGCAGTGCTCCATTTTCAGCTGAGAATTAGCTGGTGTCCTCTCCAGGATGCAATGTGCTCTCTGCTTCCTCAGATGGGCTTCAGGCTGCCTTTGACCTCACATCAAGCAACTGGTTGGATGAAAAATTAGGCTTTGTGTCACTTTCCAAGCTGACAGCTTTTTTGGGCCATTTGCTTTTGGCAAGTGAAGGAAGAACTATTTTAATCCTTATGAATGATTCATGCTGAGATGACATGTGACGATGTGGGAGGGGATCGCTGTCCCCTGTCTTACAGTGACCCCCAGAACTGATCTCCATTGCCATGGTTTCCTAAATCCACTTCCACCCGTGAGCAGCTGAACTTCTGGGGCCGTACTTGGCTGCGATTGTCTGCTTTCGGGCTATTATGGTTCAGGGTCCAGCGTGTGGTCTCTTGCTCAACACCAGATAAGTCAATTCGCAGTTTTGTTTTCTGTTTCATACTGAATTTCGTTCCAGCTCACAGCGTGCATATTGTCTTACTCTTCTACCTACTTAATGCACTCAGCACTCCAAGCAAAGCACAGCTTGACTCGGCCTGCACACACACAAACGCACCCCCACAGCTGGGTCGTTTTTCCTTAAATCAGGTCAGACAGAACGCAGGATTGGTGGGTGGTGGTAGTAGTGGGGCGGGGGGGGGGGGGTGAATATCCAAAATATGTTAAGTTGGGTCATTCATTGCCCTTGACCTTGTTGCTAAGATACACTGTTGCTAGGATATGAGGGCCTAGTTAAGATAAAGCTTTGGCTAGATATGAAAAGAATGTTTCTTTCTCTGGGATGTGGTCTCCCCCACAGAGAAAAACATTCCCTCTTGAATTACCCAAGTATATCAGAGAGAGAGAGAGAGAGAGAGAGAGAGAGACTGTATGTAAGTATTTGTATATGTGCATCTTAATGTCATGCCTTGTGTCAGGCAGTGCATATCAGCTTATAACACCACATATTGGATTTTTCTGGGTGTCTGTTAGGACAAGACATTCTTACCAAGAACAATGTTTTTGGTCCATGAGAAACCAAGACAAACCAAACTGCTAATGTGATTGGAATGTAACTGTTTGTTAGCTTTTCCTTACTAGTCCTCATTGTGTTCAACCTCAGACCTCTGTTTCTCTTATCTCTTCCTTAAAATCTTTCCCATTCCCTCTCTATTTCTTCTCAAAGCAAGCACATATCAGAAGGATTTTTTTCAGTCTTTCCATTAGCATTATCCTATAGAGGCTTCGTCACCTCCTGCATGTATACATGCTTAGTGTTTGTTGGTGTTATTCTCCGTTATTTGTTATTTATTGTTTGTGGGGGGGTTTGGATTTGTCTACTGCATGCAGGCAAATAAGAATTTTCTGCCATGTTACGTGACAATGAAAGGTCAAAGAACCTTCAAACTTAATTAACGTTTTCCTAGCTCATCTCAACTTTTGTGTTCTACTAGTTAAATTGAGGTCTAAAGTTTTCAGTTACCATTAAACATATTGGCATAGTGATGGTGACCCTCCTTATTACGGACCGCGTAACAGGGTTTTTGCTTAATGGCTGAAAATCATAAAACAGATGATTCAGCACAGCGCCTGGCTGCTCAGCTCTTCCCTCCTGCGCCAGTTATGCCATCTCCTTTATGATAATGTCACGTGGTCTCCAGAATGCTACGGTTTCCACCGGTGGAAACCAGAGGAATTCACCGGGAATACGCTTACTGAGGCATTTCCTGACAAAAGCGGAGAGGATGTTCAGTGGAGTAACATGGAACTATTTCAGGATGTGGGCAGCACCCACAGCAGAGGACCAGTCTGCACAAGATGCTGGTCGATCACAGTGTGCCCACACAATGGGTGAATTACATGGCACTTGCCATGTATTTTGTTTTTTCACTTAACAGAAATGCGCCATGGGTAGAACATACAAGCACGACACCCAAAACTGCGAAAGTATTTTAAGCATGTTGCTTAAGTTGACAATTACTTACTTGGTGACTTTTCTTGTCACGAAATGCAATACTGCTCCATGTCACTGCGTTTTTGCATCTTCAGCCTTGTCCGTCACACTAATTAGTTAATTTTAAAAGGAAAAATAGATATCCAACTTAATTCTTTAGTGTCTTATCTGATTCTCTTTAACTTTCTCTATTGAAAGTGTCATTCAGTTATCTCAACTCACAAGGAAGTTATTGAACATTAAGTCATGGAATTCACTTTTGTTGATCACAGCTTTTGTGTTATTCTAATGCAAAGACGATACATGGAAATTAGCCATTCCCCGAATATTAAAACTGTCATAACTTCCTTAATACTGAACATAGAGGGGTGGTTTTGGTACCAAAATTTATGTTTCTTTACACTCTATCTGATGCAGGTCTTAATTTTACTGTCTCATTTTTTTTGTAACGTACCTAAATGTTATCCACTGAACTTATACTGCATTATTGTGTAACTGACACGGTATTTTAAAAACACTATTTGAAGAAAACTGACTGGTTTTAGGGCTGGTTCTGACAAACCTTTTAATAAATTAGACTCACCCTGCGGTGAATTGACACACCCCAGTATTTATTTTCGGTTGAAACTCCATCATCGGGGTGGAGAACGCACAATGAGCTGTTTATGAAGCACTGTCACCCCAATGTCGGATGTGGAATTGCGTATTAGCTCCTTCGCTGTTTGCTGTGGTCACTGGCGTTCACCCCGTGCTTTGCATCGACGTCTCGGCTTTACTGAAGGTTATGATCTTCCATTACCCCACCGGATAACCAGGACTGCCCCAGCACGGCACCTACTTCTAACTTTTATGAGGCCCATTTTTTCAGCACGATAACTGGTCTATTGTTTTTGCCATTTTACTGCTTTCCGCTCGGGGACCTGAGACGGATTAGGTCAGCCGGACATGTAACCCTGCGACGGAGCCTGAAGACCGGAGCCACGTGCTGGCATGAGCCGATGCACTTATACAGTTACCTGCATATAAATGCCGGAACCGAATAAGCTGCAAACTTTTTTTTTTTTTTTTTTTTTTTGCATTACTCAATTGAGCACTTCGGAATAGTGTAAAATTTGTAACTGGAATATAAAGAATGCCCGAGAATTTACTGGAATACACATCACAGAACTCCCACTCTTATTAATAGGAGGAAGGCTAAGGGGTATGTTTAGAGAGCTGCCACTCTAGTCCTTACCTCCCACTCCATGCTATTAACGATAAGAAGCCCCCACATTGCAGTAGAGGGGAGATCCCGGGCAGACCGCTATACTTAAGTACAACTTTCCGAATATAATTTACGTGATGTTTGAAACAATACCAACTTGGCTGTTACTTATCATTCTTATCATTTTCCTGGCTGGTAAGTTTTATGTGTTTTTTTTCCTCCTGAAATCTTGCATCCTATCACTGACTGAGAATATCTGTCTTGCAGCGGCTGTAAGATTTAAGCTTCTTTTGCGCTGAATAGGTTTTTCTTACGTGCGTTCTCCGTTTTATTAAACTGTTCAAGTGTCAAACAAATAATTAAAAAGAGAAAGATTTCAGGAACTTAGAGCTACATTCTATATACACGAGATTTCGTAACTGGTGTGATAATACATTGTGTGCATATTTTCAGCGAGGTATATTTAAAACAGCCAAAAACTGAACTGAAAGGTCAGCCCCGTTTGAATGACTCCCATTATGTTCCACCCCGCAGGGGTGCAGTGGAATTCGACTATCGGATTTCCTTAACTAGGTCTGAAAAATACGTCTCATTGTTTTCTGTCAATAAATAATGAAAAGCTTGCACACATTTTAATGATGACGTGCAGGCTGAGATGAAACTCTTTAAAATAAACAAATGTCTTATCAATGAGTCATTTCTGTTCTTTTATCTGAAATTGAGGACAGAGAACATATTTGACCACATTCCCTTTGCATCTCCCACTGTGTTGTTGCACAACGGACGTTTAAAGTACATTGGCATGAATTGTATTGAATTTGTACTGTAAATTATAATAAAGCTGTCCTCCAAAAAGGGGGTAGGTGGTTGGGATAACTATCCATCCATCCATTCATTTTCCAAACCACTTATCCTACTGGGTCGCGGGAAGCAATGGGCACGAGGCAGGGAACAACCCAGGATGGGGGGCCAGCCCATCGCAGGGCACACTCACACACCAGTCACTCACACATGCGCACCTACGGGCAAATTAGCAAGTCCAATTAGCCTCAGCATGTTTTTTGGACTGTGGGGGGAAACCGGAGTACCCGGAGGAAACCCGACACAACATGGAGAAAACATGCAAACTCCACACATGTGACCCAGGCGGAGACTCGAACCTGGGACCCAGAGATGTGAGGCAACAGTGCTAACCACTGCACCACCATGCCGCCCCTGGGATAACTAATCAATAAATAAAAAAACAAACAAACAAATGATCTTGATAGTCGAAATTACGCATTATAATAATTATTATGTAACCAATAATCACCCTCCTTATAAGACTAATAACATTTAACATTGTAGGGCAGGGGTGGATGGTCTTATCCAGAAAGGGCCATTGTGTATGACTGTTTTTGCTGCAACTCCCTAATTAGGTCACTAATTAGAGGACTGATTGGCTGAGGAGTCCTCACACCTGGGTTTGAACAGCTGACTTACAAGTTATCCCAAAAACCTGCATACACACCGGCGTTTTGGGGGTAAGCTTGGCCACCCCTGGTGTAGGGCATGACAAAAATCCTTAATAGAAGTTAAAAATATAGATTAAAGACTGTAGGGCATATTACCACAGCAAGGTCATTGTATGTTTCATGGACAGTAAGTCATATGTGAAACACAAAATGGCACTGGTCTGTTACAATGATGAAGTAAATGCTGATGAAATTCCTGTAGAAAAATCAGAAAAGTAATTTAAACCGGACAGTTATGGCTACACACTGCTGATCATTAGGTTACTTTCGTAACATTAAATTTTTTGGGGTTGATGAAAAATTTACTTTGTTAAAACATTACTTGGAAAGAGTGGTGGTGGTGAAACATGGAAACCTAGTAGCGGAGATCATGTACGGTTTGAGAAGATATTTTCTGCCCCTTTTAGCTGTATATTTGCTACTGAGGCATAGAGAGCTAGTATCAATTAATCAGGTCAGATTAACTGCACTGATCTCAAGGCGACATTCTTGTGCAAACGGCAGCAAGGACTGTGGAACACAGAAGAACATACATAAAGTGCAGAACAGACGAGGAGCAAGGGCGATACACGTAGGGCAAACAAAGTAAATGGAGTTCAAAGACGTTACAAAGTACACAATGCACAAACAGAATCCTGAACAACAGAATAATATATTCCATGATAATAATGATAATCAATAAAAAAGTGTCTATGATATATATATGCAGTTAAAAAAACAGACAGCACTGCACTTCTACTACTTCGTAATGCATTGTGGCTGGGGGTGGGGTGAGGCATGTCGGAGGGAGGCATTGTAGTCACTGGGGCTGTACCCTCAAGGGTCTGCCAATTTTACCCTTCACTGCAGGTATTTGTACCTTTTAAGGTACAGAAATGGACTCTGAGGAACATTTCTGTGCCAATGATAGTTCATTAATGCTGTTTGTACCTCTGGGATCTTCCTCAGAGTCCATTTCTGTACCTTAAAAGGTACCATTGCAAGGGTGCAGCCCCAGTGACAGACAAAAGTGTGCATTTTTAAGCTTTTTTTCTGAGAGTGTTGCACACAAAGTCCAGCTCCATTACAGACCCACAGGAGGCAACCAGGAAGGATGTTGGCAAAATTGGACAACATTATGAACAATTGTGTCCATTTATTATAGGGGCACAATGATAGAGCACCTTTTGCTTCCAGCTCATTATGCCTTTAAAATGTTTATTATTTTTATTATTATTATTATTATTAGTGTGTTTATCGGTTTAGCAAATTCATAGCTGAAAATAGGTGGAGAACAATAAAAAGATAATTGAAATTACATTCTATGCATTTTTTTATTTTATTTTTTTTGTTTTTCACAGCTGCTGATGATGGCTGTCTTCAGCTCCATCCTCCCAGAGTGGTGGTGAGACATGGAGACCCAGTATCAGTGAACTGCACTGTGTCTATAGATCACAGGGGGATGGGCTGGGCAGCTCCAGTAGATGACGTACCTAATACACGTGGTGTGAAGTTTCTCACTTGGAGGGTGGAAAGTCTGACAATCTGGGACTTAATGCCTCAATGCTATGCAAACCAAGGTCTAGGAAAACCTCAATGTAAAGAACGTCTCTCAGTCACTGTGTACAGTAAGTGTGTCTCTTCTGATGGAGCTACTGCAGCTGTCAGCTCTCATACAGCTGGGAAATATTCAACCTGAGCATCACCTTAAAACATCAGTAAAACCCAGCAGAATATTTCACTGTAAGGCATGGATGTCTCTGTGTGTCTCTGTCCCTATAAGGCACAGCTGTCTCTTGTTACCTTTGAGAAATAATGCTCCTCATTTTCCCTCACAGATCCCCCAGACAGTGTTTCTGTCAGTTCTATGGTCCGCATGGTGGAGGGGAGTCGGTACCCGCTGAAGTGTGAGATCCAGAACATCGCTCCTGTTCAGAACCTCACTGTGAAGTGGTACAAAGGGGACACATTGGTACATGAAGACAGAGACTATGTCATAGAAGATGGAAAGTCTGACAGAGAAAAGGCACCTGTGAGTGTGTCCTCCACCCTCCTGATCACCCCCAGCAGAGCTGATGATGGAGCAGAGTACAGCTGTGAGGCAAAGCTGGACCTGGGACCAGAAGGACCACAACCCCCCCTTGCAGTGAAATCAACACCCCTCAGTATCACTGTACACTGTGAGTATTTAACTTCAGTCAGCCTGCGTCACCAACATTATAACATGTTATTCAGAGTGAATTATCAGTGTCTGTAGGAATCGAAGTACTACAGTCTATATCAGCAACATCGCAGTGAGAGTCAGAATTGTCCGTCTCTTCCTGAAATACCTGTAGTATAAATCTTATCATTGGCTGCCTGTAGCAGCAGCATCACTCTGTGCCTGTAGGAATATGGCTTCCTGGCCAGTGACTTTCAGTCACACAATTTGCTCCCCACCCTAAACATGCACCCATGCCAGCAGGGAGTCAGCCTGCTGCTTCCCCAGCTCTCTCCCTCACACACAAACAGATTGAGCTTCTGATCGGTTGCGCTTGGGTACCAGGACTGGTGGGACCACGCCGTCCACCCAAAACACTCCTGTGTTTCATAATCTGCTCAACAGTTTAAATGGATGAAGTAGTGACCTCACTGAGTGTTACTATTTCAGTTACAGATTTGTATTTCTTTATATTTATATTAGTTTATGTTTTTATCCCTCAGACCCACCAGTAATCAAAGAAGGGAACGTCAGTGTGACTGTACCCCAGGGTGGGACGGTGTCTCTGCCCTGCAGCGCCGAGGGGAACCCCCCTCCTCAGATCCAATGGAGCTACAGAGATGCTGAGAATGTGAGGATCACCAGCTCATGGGGCAACAGCACTGCTGTCATCGGAGAAGCCTCGTCTGCCAATGAAGGGGTTTACAACTGCACTGCTACCAACAGGCTGGGGAGTGACACAACAACAGCGTTTGTCACCGTGACCAGCACCAGCACCCTACAGGACACAACAACAGCGTTTGTCACCGTGACCAGCACCAGCACCCTACAGGACACAACAACAGCGTTTGTCACCGTGACCAGCACCAGCCCCCTACCGGACACACCAACAGCGTTTGTCACCATGACCAGCACCAGCCCCCTACCGGACACAACAACAGCGTTTGTCACCGTGACCAACAACAGTACCACACTCGTCCCATCAGTACTGCCAACGCAGCGTAAAAAATCAGGTAAATTTGATGTCATACTACAGCATAGGGTGACGCAGTGGTTGGCACTGTTACCTTTTACCTTTGGGTCCAGGACTCGAGTGCCTGCCATGGTTCCAGGTGTATGGAGTTTGCATGTGTTCCTTGTGTTGTTGTTGGGTTTCTTCTGGGTACTTTGGCTGCCCCCCACAGTCCAAAAAACATGCTGAGGCTAATTGGAATTACCAAATTGCCCTTAGGTGTGTATGAGTGAATAGGAAAAGCAGTTTCAGAAGATGGATGGATGGATACTATGAAATATTACTGTGAAACAGCAGTTTTATTTGTCATGTGCAAGATACAGAGTGAGGCCACAACATGCAATGAAATGTCAGGTGCTCAGCTCTGCCATACTAACAACAGTGAAAGCAATAATGACATAAAATAACAATATAACACATACGGAATAATTAAGGAACAGGCAACTATTTTGAAAAAAATATCAGATATGTGCAACACTGTGCAAATAAAGTGTGTGATTCACTGTCAGTACATGAAGGGTATAGCAGCGGGGCATTCCATAAAACATACATGTGCAGTTCCTCAGACCTGCACCTCTGTAATAAACACATCAAATTAAGGAAAATGTAAAAGGATATTAGACACATTCAAGGACTACTACATGAAAAACAAGCAGCTTGACTGTGAAAGCAGGTGTTTAATGAATATGCTGAATCCTTGGTCGTCCGTGAGGGTCACATAACCAGCCCATTGTAGCAACCAATGGCTCCTTTATTTACAGTGTTCTTGGTCAGTTACAAGAACTCCGTCACTGTACAGTTTCTCTGTATAGTGATTTCCCACCATCATTAATCACATCACACTGGTAGGCGAGCTGAAGTCATGTTCCCGAGTAAGAGAAAAAGATAATAATAGCGCATGAAATCACCAGAATATATGGGTTGAACTAGCAGCCGTACCTCGTAATTTAATCTGACAACTGTTTAAGAACCTTCCCTACCCAGGACGAGTCGTGCTTGATCGTTTGGTAGTTTCTCGTTTTTCTTTTTTTATATATATAATGAGCGAGCTGCGTGTGGGATTTGCAGTTGAACCCTTTAAGGAAGTAAGTTACTTCCCACAAAGGGGCGGGTTTGTGAAATAAAGTATTTTAATATGAGCACGCGAGGAAGGAAGGTGATTTCCAGCCGCTGCGAAGGGGAAGAATGAAAAACGAGGGTCGCTTCGTTTCCGCCTCATAATCGCCGGGTGTTCGTCCTCTGAGGCTGCCTTTAGGGAAGTGCTAAGGCGGCCGTCTCCGATATCCGAGAGATCCAGCCACGGGAGCCCTTAAGCGCGTTTGGAAAGTGAAGCGACTCGCTGTATTCCCAGTTTTCCCAGATGGAAGTTATAAACCGCTTTCTCCCGGTCTTCCTGGCTGTGGCACAGCTGTTTCTCCATGAGTCTGGATCTAGTAAGTATGTCTGCGATGACCTATTTTTGTAGCTAACCAGCAGTGTTTTTCGCTTAATATTTTTAGTTATGTAATTTCTGTTTTAAACGTAATGTTATTTCTCGTCGAACCCCAAGATCGCGGCTTTTGCCCGGTTACAACTTTAAATGCAACCGTGATAGGAATGTTTATGAAATAACAGTAGCTTAATACATCTAAGCTGGAGAGGCGTCCTCTATTCAGATGTGATTTAGCTCGAAAACTCTAAATGTTTATGCGTAAAACAGATACTTAATATGTAAGGTTATCATGTGATGTTTTTTTTTTACTGTTTACTTTCCCGTTTCATCCCGTGAAGAGGAGTTTTAGTACCGATAGGGAGACCCAGATTTTTCGTTTTTAACTCTGTACAGTTTGACCTTAAATTACGATCCACCATCACAAAGATTTTGTAGCTTTCCGAATATTAGGATATTATAACATTATTCGGGTGTATAGTTGTAAGTGTGGGTGTGATTATGTGGGTTTCTTAGCGTATACGCAGCGACGTTTCCACTTAGTTATGTAGATATCCTGTAATTTCCCCATGCCCGCTGCACTTCGCGTTGTATCGCAATTTACATAACACGTTTCATATATAAACATATATGTTTATACCCATAAAGACGGGTTATATTATGGCTGATCGTACTTGTTCAATTGTCTGTTTAATAGATTACCAAACTAAAAGTATTCAAGCCGGTCACGAGAATAAAATAAACAGTATAAAATAAAGATGTTATCGTTCATTTTGAACTTTCCGTAACTTTTCACTACCATTACCATCATCTTGTGATGCGTCAAATCAGGTTCTCACGTACTGCTGAAAGATTTGTGTCTACAGTTCCGGATAAAGACTGAGCTACTTATCCATTGCAATGGGCTCCTCCATACCCACAAACCACACTGTTCGGCCATTCCTATCAAAAAGGGTGTGATAGTTTTAGGAATTCCTGCCACCAGCTGACTGAATTGTGAAACGTAATATGTGTGATTTTCCGAAATTTCATGGAGCTTTCCAGAATCACCCCATGCTGGCTAAAGCAAATGAATTGTGTTCCTGTTTTAACAAGCACAATAACCTGGATCCGGTGCAGAAAATGGATGGATGACTGGCTCAATGATAAGGCCTTTGAAATGTTTATTTCAATTATGTTGTTGTTGTTGTTATTAGTGTTTACCAGTTTTTAGCAAGTTCATAGCTAAAAATTGGTGGAGAACAATAAAAAGATAATTGAAATGACATTCTATATGTTGTTTTATTTTTTTGCCTTTGCAGCTGCTGATGATGGCTGTCCTGAGCTCCATCCTCCCAGAGTGGTGGTGAGACATGGAGACCCAGTATCAGTGAACTGCACTGTGTCCACAGATCACAGTGGGATGGGCTGGACAGCTCCAGTAGATGACGTATCTAATACACCTGGTGTGAAGTTTCTCATTTGGAGGGTGGAAAGTCTGACAATCTGGGATATAAAGCCTCAGTGCTATGCAAACCAAGGTCCAGGAAAACCTCAATGTAAAGAACTTCTCTCAGTCACTGTATACAGTAAGTGTGTCTCTTCTGATGGAGCTACTGCAGCTGTCAGCTCTCATACAGCTGGGAAATATTCAACCTGAGCATCACCTTAAAACATCAGTAAAACCCAGCAGAATATTTCACTGTAAGGCATGGATGTCTCTGTGTGTCTCTGTCCCTATAAGGCACAGCTGTCTCTTGTTACCTTTGAGAAATAATGCTCCTCATTTTCCCTCACAGATCCCCCAGACAGTGTTTCTGTCAGCTCTATGAACTCTACTGACCCCATGGTAGAGGGGAGTCGGTACCAGCTGACGTGTGTGATCCAGAACATCGCTCCTGTTCAGAACCTCACTACAAAGTGGTACAAAGGGGACACATTGGTACATGAAGACAGAGACTATGTCATAGAAGATGGAAAGTCTGACAGAGAAAAGGCACCTGTGAGTGTGTCCTCCACCCTCCTGATCACCCCCAGCAGAGCTGATGATGGAGCAGAGTACAGCTGTGAGGCAGAGCTGGACCTGGGAGCAGAAGGACCACAACCCCCCATTTCAGTGAAATCAACACCCCTCAATATCACTGTGCATTGTGAGTACTGCCTATGCATAATAATTTGAGCATATTTTAAGTTCTGTCACCAATAATCTGTATGTAGATTTGGATAGTTAATTTCACATTGGGTTTATTTAGGTGGTACGTTTGTGCAAAGCGTTAGTTTGCAGATATAATTCATATTAAATGTGACTCTTGTGTTCTTGTATTTTACCAGATGAACCCACTATCAACCCAATAGACAAGCCGCTCCTTGTGTTGCGTGGCTATTCTGCTGTGTTAAACTGCAGCGCTAAAGGGAATCCTCCCCCTGTTATTGAGTGGATCTTCAACGGCCAGCGATTACCAACCCAGGACGGCATTTACAACATCACTGAGACTGATCATCAGGGAAATTATACCTGCAGGGCAAATAACTCTGTAGGGATCCATGAAGAAACAGTGCAGGTGGTTTTTACAGGTATGACACTTAATAAATACCCGTCATGACTTTCTCTATGTTCCATTTCCTCTTTCACCTGCTTCTCTTGATGTCTTTGCAATGTATCTCAGATTTTTAATTAAGATTCTCTTTAAAATAACCAAATGTTTGCTGAATATTCACCATAATTCTCCAGTGTATTCTGTAGTGTATAATCCAAAGTGGAATTAACTTTTGGTTTTCCTCTAAAAATTAATAATTCTTAATTTGCACTAATAAAATTGCTTGTTTGCAATTGATGAACATTAAATTGATGGATGGCAGTTCTGTTTGTCAAACCATCCAGTATACCCACATATATGTCGACTTGATAACCAGCATATAGTGTTTCGCTAATAACTGCCTCATCAGATTGTTTAACGAATTCAATGAATTACATGAGCTGGTGATGAAATTGCTTTGAGAGCCTAAGCTGTGTCCTTCTAGCCTTCCAACAAAAGACTTGTAACTTTTGCAGAACAGATCGAACTATTGTTACTTTTTATTCTGTCGTTTTTCCATTTGGTCACAAAAACCGATATTAGAATATTTACACTCTTCTACGCAAAGAAATAGCCGTAAACTTTTTTTGACATTTGGTTTTCAGATGCCTGTATCTTAATGTATATATTACGTCTTTCTCCTTAAGAATAACACTGGGTCGCCAAGCTCTGGATGTGGGTGACCTAATAATGGCGTTTTTTTTTTTTTTTGTCTAATGCAGAGAACTACATACCGCTCATCGCTGGCATTTTGGTTGTGTTGGTGCTGGGCATCTCCTTGGTGTTCTGTGTAATATACTCCATCTACTACAAGAACAAAAAGATGGGCCAGTACAACCTGAAGAGTGTCAAGTTCTACACCCAGAATGGCCATGTGGCCCAGAATGGCAAAGACAGCAGCTTACCGATGAACAGGCTGCCAGAGGATAAAATCTGCGTTTAGGGCTTCCGAGGCCTGTTTCACTTCAGGCGGATTGTTCTCCGCGGACCTGTGGCAGACTGCACAGGGCCTCGCTGATACACTACACTGGGTCTGAGACACCAGCTTATGGTCTGTTCCTCCAGAGAGAGACCTGCTCCTGTTTTGTGACGACCTTTCTCCGGAGCCTGTTTGCTAATTGTCCCACTGGCAAGTGCTTTCTTGTCCCACAATAACCCAGGGATGTCACTGTGGACCCGGGGCCTATTCACATCACCTTATCTGTTAAAAAAAAAAAAAACTTTTATTCTCGTGTAACAACGTAAAATGCAAGGGAGAGCAAGCAGAAGTGAAGTAAAAAGTGCCCAGCCAGGAGATGGTACACTTACCCACCAAGTTTGCAAATTCCACACCTTGGAGAGTATATTTTATTTCAAGAACTGCCAAATTTTATGAAGGATTGTACAAAGTGTCTATTCCCCCCCCGAGGCATTTTTATTATTATTTTTTTCAAACCTGTCCTCCTCATATGGTCCAGTCTACAGCCTGCATTTTCAGGAAGCTTCCTAAGACTCGGAGGTAATCTGCCTATGGAGTAAAATCCCATGTTATGCACTAACTGTTCCAGTGATACTTGAAGAGTCCCAGGAGGCGTTTGTGTCCACTAGATATAGCCTTTCATTATATTTACACTGCATGGGGCTCCTGCCTCATCCTTCCACTTTGTAAATCAGGTCCCCACCAACTTCCAACTCACCTTCCTGGTGTGAACCGTTAACCCATCCAGCTGTATTATTGCCGCAGATTCAAATAAGCTACTGTCTGTCTACCTGTATGTTTTCTAGCAGAGACTTGCAGACAGATGTCACACAGACCACAACCAAAAAGTATTAATGTTCGCAAAACACGCGCTATTTCGTACTTTTTAATCAGAATGTTACAAATCCAATTTTACAAAATCTAAAAAAATGTGTGCTATTTTTGTAATAAATATTAATTTTTTTCATAAATCCTGATTCGTTTGGTTCCCCTGATGCTCCCTTTTATACAGCGTTAATGTCCTTTATTTTAGTAAGAGTCACACAGCATTCCTGCATGTCACCCTGTAATCCAGATTGGACACTTAACAGCTTGAACTGTTTGTGTGACAGTAAGTGAATGAAGCTTTCAAGTTAACAATGGTAAGAGTGTGTAAGTCGAGCAGAAAGAAAACCTCCCATCTAATGGTACTTTTGACACGCATTTGCTAGAAACAAGGTTTTTAAGGGCTTTATGGAAATTCTATTAAGGAAAAGACCTAGGAAGGAAGGAAGGACCGGGGGGGGGGGCGTTATTTAAGCTGCTGTATAAGATGTTATCAGTCTCTTCCTGTTAACACTCTTTAGTTTTAAACTCTCCCTTTTTTTTTTTTTGCGATGAGTCCAGATGTTATCTAAAGTCAGGCTCCCTCATTATATGTTACAGTGTAGGGAAACAACACTGCATCAGTGTTTATGTAATTCCTCAAAGAACATTTCCACAACTCCCTGATTCCACTGGAATTCTGGGAAGTTTGCTCTTCAGTTGCCGACTGGTCCGTGGCCGTTCACTTGTTTTTGCTCCAGACTTTGTCACTTGATTTGCCAGCGTGGAGGGAGTTGGTCGGGGTGTATGGACGGAGTAGCAGGCATGTCACCCTAACTGCGGCGAAAACGCTGAGGCGGGTGATGGGAGAAAAAGGAAGTATAATCTGAGGAAAGCAGTCGACTGTCAACAAAAGGCGGGGTCTCCTTTGTGGTGTGGATAACTGGCATGTATTTCCGACGGTGAAACTTGCAGAGGATTTGGGGGGGGGGGCATTTTGCCTTTGTTTAGTTTGGGTGTTTGACAGCGTGTGACATTCGCATCTTATGGCCATGAAATGACAACATGGGCTGAAACATGTGAATCTCATGGGCAACATGACACTTGGCTGACTGACCTATGGACTTCACCTCTGCGGAGCAGTCCTCCCGTCCACCATCACTGGAGCTACGGCTTTATGGCTTTTATTAGCAAAAGTCCAGATTTTGAAATGATTTCCCCTGGACAGGTCATCCAGGAAAGGACAAGAAACATTTTCTGGGTTTGCTACTTGAAGAAATCCCACACGTCTTATCCATCTTATCACATGTCTGGAAAGATCTCATAGCAGTGCTCAGTAATCTGTGACACCAGTGTTGTTTAGTTACACTGCTAACTTGAAGGAGGTACCCCCAAATGAAAATTGACCTGGGCCATCAGACAGTTACTTGCTTGGGGGGCGGGGGGGTGACATAAAGCAGATGGTCAAACCGACACTGTACTTGTGCAGTGTTTTCGTGGACCTCCTGCAACTGCTCTACTAGCCACTAGAGGCAGCAGACCCCAGGTTGGGGACGATGCAGGGGGAACCAAGAGTGGCTGGGCAGTCCATTGCACGTTACTTATACAGTAACACACAGCAGGAGAAAACCCGTCCAAACACAGGGATCGGAGGAGGTGTAGGGGAGCTTATGAGCGCACTGGGTTCATTAGGTGGGGAGAGCCAAACTAGTCCCAAAGACAGCCATTTTAAAGAAGGGCTGCCAGATTACAGAATTTTGAGAGCTGGGAAATACCATCCAGTCACACACTCTAGCAAAAAAACTAATCCTCCAAGGCAGGTGTCATGTAATGGGAAACCGATCTTCCCAGGATCCCCCAGTGACTGCATAGTGCTGCCGTTTTCCAGCTTTGTCCAAAGAGCCACACCCCACCCCGCTGCCCGCATGCAGCTCATGACGTCACCTCATAGTCAGCCTGTGCGACGATGCCATGCATGTGCATACATGCCACATACTCCGGTGAACAGATAGGGAGACACTATGGAACAGAGCGGAATGAATTTGTCACCATATTACAGTTAAGTACAGCAAAATGTCCAATCTGCAATTCCCTGAGTGATATTTAATATTAAATTTTAAAAATGCATATCGTGCATTGATTCTATATACGTAAAATACAGTATAGAAATGTAAAGGCATACAGTGACAGATTGCCTTTTTGCATATGGTGATATATATTAATAGTAGAAACTAGAAACTATAGTGTGTTACTAACACTGATAGCAATAGTGATGGTGCACTGAAAACAGGATGATGACATTAATATTCTCGTCCCATACTTTTGGTACTTTAATTTTCCATTGATTTCCAGTTGAGTACCAGTACCAAAAGTTCCAGCACATAAGTGCCAAACCAATAGGAGTAATTTTTTGGTACTTCAGTACTTTGGGGTGTGAACGCCAAGTGTTGCTATTTCTCCACGTTTTGTGAGTTCCTATCAACAGTTGGCATAGTTGCTGTGGAATTAGCCTCAGGCAGTGCTGAACTCTGGCCAGACATGAACCCACGGAAATTAATGGGAAATATGAACTGCAGCCACCCACTCAGCCCATTAAGCCCCTCAGCATCCAGGAGAACACGCTAGGAGATAAAGACATTGGGAGAGGACAGCCAGCAGAGGTGGACAGTTTCAACCATCACAACAACTGGTGTATCACAGACAGCCTTAAAATCAAGGACAGAAGGCAGAAAGTTTATGAAAATTTTCATCAAAAGGGTCACTAGCAGACAAAATTGACATCTACTGGTAATAACATTCAGGAACTTTTTCCAAAACAATGCAACTCATCTCGCAAAAGAGTCAAAAAGAGTTTCATGACCTAGAACAAACCATATTCAGGTAGTGAAACTAGCCTTGCCAAAATTCTCTTTAACCATTTCTTATATAAGGGCAGTATTACATTTTACAGCATCATACATTTTAACAACATTCTTTGTACACATCCAGTAAATTGAACACATCTGCAGTTATTCCTCACTGCCAATGAGTCAATGTGAAAGGTGAGTCTTTGAGGGAGTCCATTTGATCAGCTAATTATTTCAGAAGGACAGACAGTGAAAGTTTTTGGTCATCCCTCACCAAATACCCTGGAGAATGTCATGCCGCTCTGCATGGACAAGACATGCAAAATTCTGCATGTGAGGGGGAAAAAACAAACTACAACCACTCAAGATCGTATAAATTTGGTTTTAACACTGGTGGGGATCAAATCAGCCGTGAAAACCACACCCCACCCCAAACACTCCTGGCATTCCTACAATATTAATCCCTACATTTCATACCAAAGGCGACACCCTTGCGACCGCTTCGATTCAAATACGAGCGGTTTTTGTGGAAGGAAGTTGTTGATGCACGCTTTCTCACCACATAAACCGCGAAAAGAATTATAATAAGTGCACGCCATGTCACGACACTCCCTATAGCTCCCTTCGTCAGCGCAGGGTGGCGATAGCTGAGAGGGAACAGTGCTTTAATGGCGATGGACGGGGGAAGATGGCCCACACTCGCCGCTCGCAGACTCGTCTTTGTCGCCGCAATCTGCGCCTTCACAGGTAGGACCTTCGCCGAGGCTTCGATGGGTCATTGAGATCAGCCATTGCAAATCTTTTATGTTCATTATAGTACGTGACTAATTTATTTTATTTATTGGCGGAGCCTTCAGAAAGTGAAAGTCTTACATTAAATGCAGTACATGTCAAATGTATCTAAATTGCGTGTTCGATTAAATAAACAGACTTTAGTTCTGATAACATTTCTAAAGAAATTTCTGAAACGACAGTGAAACTGATTTTTTTTGTTAGCGGAAATACGATCCCGATCGTTCTGGGATATCTCTGATATCTGCGCTCTGCTCTACTGCTTTCTACGATCACCTCCCACCGCTTTAACCTGCTATTTTCATATGCAGATTCCTGCAATAAATCTATGCGTTAAATTCGTGAATAAGGGCTTTTCATTCTTCAATGAATTAAGTTCCTAAAAGGTATAACAGTAGTTCTGGAAACGTGTAAAGAACAATCAGATTTTACACTGTTATCTAGGAAATGAACAAAATTCTTCTATCTTTCATTCCATCAAAGTCTCTTTCGAAGGGTATTTCAGTTGAACTTATTTGATTTGAATTGTGTTTCTCCGTAGTAGTCTACAGTAGCCAAACTAAAGCTCTGGACATTGACGTAGAGCAGAATACACTTAATAATACTAAATTTCTCTGAGGCGTGTTTTGGACAGCCGTATCGATAAGGGCGTTTTTTCCTCTGTGAACATGAGATCCCGGAGAGACGAAGGGGATTCAATGCACGGTAGCCTATTGATTATTTTACAGTACAGTACAGTAAAAGTATTGTAGCACCGGCGGGGTGCGTGTCCCAGTATGTGCCCCGCGTGCAGTTGTAAATATCCCTTGCTGTATTGTTGTTGTTGTTGTTAATGTTAATGGCTGCATTTCATTATTGTCGCGCGTGTGTTTGCCCGAGTCTTGTGTGTACCCTGTCCGATCCTCGTCTGTAATTAGCTTACGTAAATCTCCCACCATGTGTGCATCTGGCGGTTCGGCGTTTGACAAATTTGGGTTTCTTATGTGTAATTGGTTCGGTGCGCGTTGGGTGCCTGATGTAGTCCTTTTAAGGGCTACCAATAAAAAGCGTGTTTCCCCGGTAAGCCAGACTCCGTGTCTCTCTGCTCCTGCTTCACTCTAACAGTTATTAGTTAATACATTGTATGCATATTTCATGCCATAGGGGCAACACACTAAAGGATTAATAGCTGTAAAACCAGGTTTCCCCGAACACAACTTCTTTTTGAGCCTCTGTTTACGCGTCCGGGTAGTTTATCAAAAATAAGCTGTTTTTCCAGGTATAGCACTGCAACCCGTATGACCCAGTGTTGCATGTTACAGTGGAGAACCAGGTGAAGGAAAAGGCACCAATTTTCAATATACGGCAACCACTCAGTATCATAACTCAGTGTCTGCAAGGCTTGTGCATGCTTTTGTGTTAAAAATGAAAGGATATTACTTCTGTACTTCTGTATTCTTACTCAGCTTTTTTCCTTGTGTGTGTGTGTGTGTGTGTGTGTGTGTGTGTGTGTGTGTGTGTGTGTGTGTGTGTGTGTGTGTATTAAAAATAAATAAATAAATAAATTTGCACTTTCTCAACAGAGTATTCAGATACATGGTATTCATAGCCTGGGTCCTTATTGACCTAGTATCGGAAAAATTCACCGCAGTGTCTCAAAGCACTTATGTAAGTCGCTTTGGCTAAGGGCGTCTGCCAAATACTGTAAATGTAAATGTAAAATATAAGGATATGCACATTGCTATGTGTTACACTGCTCACGAGTGACGTCAACCTCCGGAAAACACTGGCAGTTCGGCGCAGTTTCCCCGGACACAAATTTTCATTGTACAGTGGGCAGAGAAAACTCATTAATACCTGACTGGTTGGTGAACGTTAAAGCTCATTGTTACTCTGATCCCCGGACACGTCGTCTTTTCCGTCTCGCCTGATATAGTAACCCTGCTTTATTGATCTTATGGGGGGGGGGGCGGAAATCTGGTTAATACAGCAATGAGAATGTGGTGCACAGATGAAGATATGCGTACAGTGCCAAAGTGAAAAGACGGTACACGCAGTGCATGCATGCAAAGGGGTGTGCAAGCAAATGTAAAAAATACACAGTACGCATTTATTATTCTAAAAAGAAATCAATATTGTAATATTACCAAAATAAATATTCACAGAGAAGAGTAATAATAAATAAGTGATGGTAAAATAGACATAAGATAGCAGTGGATTTTCTTTGTTACAAAGATGAGTCACTGCCTGACATGTTATGGCTGGTGTTGTGTCTGATGGCAGCAGACAGGAAAGATCCCCAGCATCATGCTGGAATGAGCAGGTACTTCCCCGTTAGTATCTATCTTCTGAGACCTATCCTGGAATCTATGGGTGCAAGGCAGGGAATAACCTAGGATGGGGTACAAACCCATTGCAGGGCACAGTCACACACACCACTCACTCATGCACCCCCCCTGGAGCACTGAACCCCATGACGACACGTGGAGAACATACAAGCTGCACATGTATGGAGCCATGGCAAGGACTCAAACCCTGGCCCCACAGGTGACCCCATTAATATTACTAACCCTAACCCTACTACCCCAATCACAGATTTACGACAATAGTCCCCAGTCCATCCATCCATTATCTGAAACTGCTGGTCCTATTCTTGGTTTGGGGGTTCAGAGTCTATCCCAGAGGATATGGGTTCAAGGCAGGGAAACCCAGGATGGGGCTCCAACCCACCACAAGGCACACACACACACACACACACACACACCTATGGGCAATTTGGTAACTCCAATTAGACTCAGCCTGTTTCTGGACTGTGAGGGGAAACCAGAGAACCTGGAGGAAACCCCACGACGACATGGGGAGAACATGCAAACTCCGCACACGGAACTCTGGTGGAGCAGTAGTCCCCAGGTAGAGGCCTTTTTATACAAAACAATAGAAAGACTTATACGTTCCACTTGATCAGATTACTGTGCCAAGTTTCCAGTTCACAGGTGGCCTGGTTAAATGACATAATATTATGGAAATAGATTAAAAGTACATTCAAATGCTATTGTTTGCCATTTGCATGATTTGTGGCACATTGAAATGCTTCGTTTCGCATATCCGACCTTCACTCCTTTGAGACATACACACATACACTGTAAGGGCAAAAGTATGTAGATGCCCCCTATTAATTAGAGTAAGTGCCAGGTCCATTGCTGACACGAGTGAACAGGCAAGCACACAGTCATGCAATCTTCTGCTACAAACCTTTGAAGCAGAATGGATGGTTGTACAGAATAGATAAGTGACTTTCTGCTTGACCCCACAATAAGGTACCATCTTGCCTGCTAGTGTTGTCCTGGTCCGCAGCGAATGAGGGGATTGTGAAGGTTGAAAGGTCTGGGAGCAAGTTCAGCTGCAAAGCGGTCGGTCACACGAGCTCACAGAAGGGGACCTGATCACCCAGGATCAATCCCTAACCTAAATGGCGGCAAATACCAGCATCGATGTCCTAACATCTAATGGAAAGGCTTCCCTGAACAGCAGAGGCTATTACAGCAGCACGGGGGCCGACCAGCTTCACAGTGATACTCTTGGGTTTGCAATCAGATGTTGGAGATGTTGGTGTCCACATGCTTTTGACCATTTAGTGTAGATACATTAGAGGGCCATGCTTCAGCCGCTGATCAGGAGCCCTGGAGCATTTTAGGAGGTTACGAGCTTTGCTCATGGGCCCAGTGGACTATTCTGCCGAAGATGTGATTTGAACTGGCAGCCGTCCGATCGCAGGTTCACTGCGGAGCCACAGACTGCCCCCAAAGTGCTGGACTCATAAGTTGGGTTTTGATCATTGATCAGTTTTTTGTAAATTCATAGCAAAAAATAGGTGGAGAACAATATAAAGATGATTAAAATTGTATTTTATACTTTTTTTGCCTTTGCAGCTGCTGATGATCGCTGTCTTGAGCTCCATCCTCCCAGAGTGGTGGTGAGACATGGAGACCCAGTATCAGTGAACTGCACCATGTCCACAGATCACAGGGGGATGGGCTGGGCAGCTCCAGTAGATGACGTACCTAATACACCTGGTGTGAAGTTTCTCATTTGGAGGGTGGAAAGTCTGACAATCTGGGACTTAAGGCCTCTGTGCTATGCAAACCGTCCAGGAAAACCTCAATGTAAAGAACGTCTCTCAGTCACTGTATACAGTAAGTGTGTCTCTTCTGATGGAGCTACTGCAGCTGTCAGCTCTCATACAGCTGGGAAATATTCAACCTGAGCATCACATCAGTAAAACCCAGCAGAATATTTCACTGTAAGGCATGGATGTCTCTGTGTGTCTCTGTCCCTATAAGGCACAGCTGTCTCTTGTTACCTTTGAGAAATAATGCTCCTCATTTTCCCTCACAGATCCCCCAGACAGTGTTTCTGTCAGTTCTATGAACTCTACTGACTCCGTGGTGGAGGGGAGTTGGTACCAGCTGAAGTGTGAGATCCAGAACATCGCTCCTGTTCAGAACCTCACTGTGAAGTGGTACAAAGGGGACACATTGGTACGTGAAGACGGAGACTTTGTCATAAAAGATGGAAAAACTGACAGCGAAAAGAAACCTGTGAGTGTGTCCTCCACCCTCCTGATCACTGTCAACAGAACTGCTAACAGAACTCATGATAAAGTGCTATACTGCTGTGGGGCAGAGCTGTACCTGGGACCCGAAGGACCACAACCCCCCCTTGCAGTGAAATCAACACCCTTCAGTATCACTGTACACTGTGAGTCCTGCCTATGCATAAAACTCTTTGCACACATTTTAAATTCTGTCACCAATAATCTTTGCTGCCTGTAGATATGAATAGTTAATTTACATTTGGTTTATTTTTGTGCAAAATAATGTGCAAGTGAGACAAATATAGTTCACTGGCATAATTCATATTAAATATAATTCTTATGTTCTTCCACGATTTTCCACTTATCGTCATTAACACTGGGATTAATACTGTGGCTCTTTGCATGGAGATTTCTGAGGCATCAGCTACATCATAAAGAGATTCTGCTCTTGGTTCCTTGGGTGACTGTCGCATACCTGCTTCCTGGGGATTTACATCGCCTGAGATTTTGTAGCCATGCTGTCAGTAATACTGGGTTCTCTTCTCTTTACCAGATAAACCCACTATTAAACCAATAGGCGCACAGCTTCAAGTAATCCGTGGTAAGTCTGCTGTGTTAAACTGCAGCGCTAAAGGGAATCCTCCCCCGGTTATTGAGTGGATCTTCAACGGCCGGCGATTACCAACACAGGACGGCATTTACAACATCACTGAGACAGATCATGAGGGACATTATACCTGCAGGGCAAATAACTCTGTAGGGATCCATGAAGAAACAGTGCGGGTGGTTTTTACAGGTATGACACCTGTTCTGACTTCCTTTCCCTTCTGCTTCCTCTTCTATTGCTGCCTTTGTAACACATATCAGGAATTACAATGTTCATTAAAATAACTGCAAATTTGTTATCTGAATATTCACTATAATTCTCTAGTATATTCTCTGGGGTTTAATCAAACTGTTAGGAATAATTATGTTAAAATAGTGGGAAAAAAATTAAGCAACTGGTTTTCCCATTGAAATTTAAATTAATTAAAATTGCAGTTTAAATTCATTTTTATGTAATAAATTACTAGTCTTTAATTGATAAACAGTGAACTTGAGGACTAATCAATATGTTAGTCCTCCAGTAATCAGAGATCTGCGGTCTTTTGTGGTTCTGATATAAATAAACTTAAATTAGAGGCTGTGAACCTCAGGGATGGAATGGATGTTTTGGGGGGGGGGGGGGTGAAGTGGGGGCTGGGAGACGAGCCCCATGATTTATCAGGTATAAAGCAGTTTGCTGTGTGTTTGAGGAAAGAGAGACGACCGGACAAGTTCAGCTAAAGGTTTCCTACTTTCCTGTAAACACTGATCATATTTTCCTTTTCAAAGCACCTCCAGTCCCCTCAGTCAGCCCTTGACAAGTAAACAACGGTCTGTGCTGGATGACTCGGCACGTGCTGCTTTTAGCTGCCATTGGACAAAAGCTTTTAAAACAGAACTAAATGCAGAATCACACCGGCAGACATTTTGCTGGAGACGGCTTTGATAGTTATTATGACGCCAAGTTTGACCCCTAGCTTGAGTCACACTCGACAGAGCCAGTCTGCTGGGAGATCTGCGAGCTCTGGGATTTTCCAGGGCTGAGGAATTATTATAAACTATTGCATCTCGTTCCTGTTTACCTTTTGATGCAGTGCTTGTGGTGCTACTGTGCAAACATGATTTAACCCTGACCTCCTTCCACAGATTCTCCAAAATACATATTCTGGATTATTATTACAATAGGAGCACTTTTGGCTGTAGTTCTCATCCTTCTTGGATTTTCAAAATACTGGAGATCTAGGAGGAACGGAGTCATCTGACATGCCAACCCAAGGAATGACCTCATTTTTCGTGAGACTGAAGGTACACTATTGGGAATCAGATTTAAAATAAACAGCTATTTTCATACAATATCAAGGATTTTGTAATTGCTCAGGATTTTGTTTAAAGGTTCTTCTGAACTTTGTGATCCTGTTAAGTTCGTACACCTAGTACTGCTGCGGTTCTGACTGCAGTTTGAAAGCGAGACTCCATGTTCCACGACCTGCATTTGTCTTGCCTTGATCGGAGTCTCCTTCCCAAAGCTGCACCTCCGTGTCCATGTTACACCCCCAGCAATAAACCTGTGTTTCTTCCCCAAAACCCTGCATGTGTTTCAAACCCGGAGCCTTCAAGCCTCGTGTATCACATAAAATCCTTCAAATGCCCGTCACTAAAGTCAGCTGAAGCAGTCGACAGAGTGTTGCTGGATCCTGCAGGAGCGACATGTATCTGCACGTGATACTGCACTTAGGAGTAAGATCTCCACATGTTATATTGCACTAACCCAGTGATCTGTAGACTGATGTTTAGAGGTGCTGGTAGAGAATCTAGCTGGATGAGCGGTTGGGAAATGGAGAGTTGGGTGCATTCTTGTTGTATTACACTGTAATAATAACAGTAAAGGTACTTTTGAGGAAGAAGGGTATTTTTGCAACTAGAATTTTTGTGCTTTCAAATATGCAACCTAGATTGTGGTGTTTGTGGTTAATTTCATAATTATATAACATGATGTGATGATGATCTCTGTGGTTGTGTCCCCCCACTCCACGTTGTGCTGATTCTCCTGCCTGACTAACCATATATAACAGTGTGAGATTAACAGGATAACAAACTTTGTGAACATGTGTGTGCATTGAAAATAAAACGAATTTGAACAGAACTGTGTACATTTCCTTTGTTGATGCATTGGAGAAGTATGTTCCTGCCTTGGTTTTCTCCTCCCCCCAAAATAGCCACGTACATACATGCATGTTGAACGTCTTCAGATCCCCTTCTTTTATCACAGATTTAAAAAACTTTTTATATCAGTGTCTCTTACACGAGCCTCTCTATAGAAGGGCTGTATAGTAATAAGGATATTGCCCACGTGTCTTTGTACCCAGCAGAAACCCACGCAAGCCCCATCCAGATGATTTTATTTGCAGTAGATGTTCTTACTCAAAATGACCGGTACCAAACATTTTAATTCTCCTCCTGGCTCTCAAATGTCTTTTCATCTTTCCTCAAGATACAGTAGCGCTGTTTTACCAATAGATGGCACTGTTGTATAATTAGATGTAATAATAGCGGTGGAGCGCCAGGAACTGGAAGTGCGTTTTATGTAGGTCCGCGGGCGGTAGGTGTGCTGTCGGCTACAGGGGCAATACAGGGATTCCAGCACATTTTCGGCTTGGACCAGCACATCGCTGCAGATTCCCCAAGTTAAGTTGCCTCGTGCCTCACGCCATGTGTTTGTGGTCTATAATGTTAGCAAGTAAATAAATTTGTGTTCAATAAAGTGTTGTTAAATTCAAATGTCTCAATATATCTCTTTTTTATTGGTATATTTAGTTTGTGTGTGTTTGTCAGCTGTACATACAGCGGCGCATATGAATTCCACAATAATTCCCATGGAAAACATTGCAGGTCTCTCTTGCTTGTCCATGCAGTACCCCTGTGCATGCATAAATTAACCCTGACCTTCCACAGATCCTGCAGAATTTCTATACAAGAAATTGTCACATTCATTCTGGTTGCAGTTCTGGCTGGTATCAATGTACACTGGAGGCTGAAGAGGAGGCAGGTCAGCCTGCCAGTTCTAGAGATCAACTCATTCCTAAGGGCCAGCAGATCATTTATGGTCACTGATAAAGTTTGTGATCCACATCAGTTCATACTCACACTGCAGTGTGAAGAATGTGGCTCCATTTTAGAGATGCATGACCACGATCCCCATCTGGCAAATTCTGCATTTGTCTTGCCTTCATCAGGGTCTCCTTCCCCTAGCTGTATCCCACAGCAGTCTTTTACAGCCTGACCTGCCAGGATATTGATATTCAGTGGCTCCCCCCCCCATCCTACCAACAGCAGTGTATCTTTTTGGCAACAGCAAGTGAAACGCTTTGATTGACGTGATGCTGTTTGTTTGCTCGCTTGTGGTTTTTCAAGTTTACGTTTCTCCCTGACGTCAGCCATCACGCAATAATTCAGAATTAAACTTCCACATCCCCCTTAAAACACACAAACAAAAGCCAGAATATATTTCCTGGTGTTTGCAGCCGTTTCGGTTTCACTTTCTTTGCAAAGCAATGCTGATTTCCTGCCTTTCGCTTTCTTTTGATGTACAAAGTAGCAGAACTTCCTGTTTATGGGGGCAAAAGTACTTCAGCGTCGGAGGCACAAGCCACGTCAGATATTGTATCATTTAATACAAAAGGTTGTAAATTCTGCATCAAATCATGTAATTCAATTATTTTATAGTACATTTACATGTAAGTGCAAGTTATTTTTCAGAAATAATGCTTCTCATTTTTCCTAACAGAACCCCCAGACAGTGTTTCTGTCAGTTCTGTGAACTTCACTGGTAACAGTCTGAAAGGGCACAAATCTTATACTTAAGTCATGCTTAACTACTTCAGGATTCATGATTATTTAATGGATGAATTAATACAAGATGCATCGTGAATTCCTTTTGCTCACCATGAATTAATCATGAAGTCACATTTACTTTGTGTGATTACTTCACACTAGATTATCAGTTAATGAGTGTTAAGTGTCATAGCTACTTGAAATGCCACCAAATTTACTATTCCAAGTAATGGCAGCCAGCAGGCACAGTGGTGTGCAGTGAGTAAACTTCATTCCCTGACACCTTATGAGACATGCTAGCGACAGACACTCGCACCCATGGATTTTAACCTCCTTGCTCTCCTCTCATGCCTGAGGTTCCGACTTTAAATACGGTGTGATATTGTGTTTGCCCGCACAATGCAGGTTACATGCACAAACTTTCATTTCAGATCCATGCATTAGATCATGCCCATATGTTTCAAATTACCCCTTACCTCTGCAGCATATTTTTTCATGTGAAGAGAGCAAGGTTCGACTGCTCCCCTCCGGAGGTGTTGTACCTGTATCAGTTTCTCCAGGATCCTTTCCACCTCCTGGGGATCTGAAGTCGGGGAGACTGTAACCAACTCCTGCCCAGCATGGAGAAGCAAGGCAACAGCCTCAGTAAACGCCTGTACGATGGGATCTTCAGAGAGGCAAAGCGCACTGACGCCAACAGTTTCTGGGTTGGAGCGGTGGGGTATTCAGATGCAGGGATGAGAGAAAACGTCCATGAGTAGATCCTTGGAGGAATGTGAAGACAGCCAATTGGTGTCTGGTCATTCTGTCAAGCCAATAGGGGAATGGGAAGACAGGAGGATGAGGATTTATATCCTCAGACTCATGGGCAAGGTCCAGATGATGCCAGCAGTCCCCACCTTCTTCTAAACATGCATCACAGAATCCATCTTTTACTTGGCAAAATGTATCACGGTGTAGAAACTGCTCAGCTTGCCACTTCAGAGCACTGCAAAAGGCAGTGAAGACCACCCAAGGGGCACAGCCAGCATCATGGGGGGCTCCAGTGACCCTCTACACTGAAATGAATCCCTCATGTGCCATAAGCCACAACAAAGGCCTGCGGACAAAACCCTTATGACTTCTGTACCTCACTGATAACATTTGGCTTTTCCTGGAAGGTAACTGAGATGTTACTCTCTAAGGATACGATGAGGATTTTTATTTGTCACAGAAAAGGTATACAGTCCGAGTATAATTTGCAGTTTAATTTCTAGAATAAATATATAATAAATAAGGATTATGAAGTTATACTGAAAAAGAAATAAAAGAAAGAAAACAGAAAAAGAGAAAAACAAACAGATATGTGCCACCAAGCTCACGGTCGCCTTACTGCGTCACATCCTGCAGTCTTGGTCACAGTGGTTTTCTTCATTTCTTACATCTGCTGCTGTACTGAGAATAAGATCATGTTTGCTTGATCTAGAAAACAAGCCCAAACCGGGTCAGAACAGAACCACCAGCCAGTCTCCATCCTTGGTACAGAGACCTGAGATGACATCCAGCCTGGTGTTGGTCTCCTGGCTGGTCTTGGTCCTCCAAGTCGGTGAGTTTCAACTTTTAATATGCCGTTGGTGCAGCGTCCTGGAAAGCCAGGAAATGTATGAGTATGAGAAACGTCGCACTGCTCAGCTGTTTCTTAGCGTTACTGTTATATGCTGTTAACTGACAGTCGGCAGGCATTTGCATAATAGTCTCACTTTACTAAGAATATAAAAGAAATAAACTTTTACTGTATAACAAGAGAAGTGTGCAAACAACAAATGTATTGCCTAAATAAACTCAATAACACAAAGCATATTGTTATCATTAAGGATGATGCAATGTTTGTATATATATGTGTCTGTATATGTTTTTGTATATATGTATGTATATGTGTATGTATATGTGAACGTATATGTATATATATGTGTGTGTGTATGTGTATGTATATATATGTATATGTATGTGTGATGTTCCCCATCTGCATATGAACTTTGATCCAAATCAGGTTTCAACTCTCTGAGGATAAATAATGTTGATATTTTTAAAAGATATTTTGTTTTTGGTAGTGGTGTTAATTTTAAATACCTTCTGTTTCTGCCATTAATCATAACAATGAAGAATGTGCCCTGAATAATACCGAAGGAGAGGGCTGTGGCTGAATATTTTACTTTCACTATTTGCTTTTGCAGTTGCTGATGATGAGCATGATATTAAGCTCCACCCTCCCAGAGTGGTGGTGAAGTATGGCGACTCAGTATCAGTGAACTGCACCACGTCCATAGATCATATTTGGATGTACTGGAAGGATAACTGTGCTGTTAACCCCCATGCTTCCAGACTGGCAGTGAACCACACCATGCCCATAGATACATTATTGAGGTGCAGGAAGGATATACATGACAATGATTGTATCACCCTGTATAGGAAGATAACAGATTACTGTGCAAACTTTTCCTGTTATGTCATTCTTAAAGGAAAACTGGAACATAAAAAAGATCTACAAGTCACTGTGTACAGTAAGTGTGTCTCTTCTGATGGAGCTACTGCAGCTGTCAGCTCTCATACAGCTGGGAAATATTCAACCTGAGCATCACCTTAAAACATCAGTAAAACCCAGCAGAATATTTCACTGTAAGGCATGGATGTCTCTGTGTGTCTCTGTCCCTATAAGGCACAGCTGTCTCTTGTTACCTTTGAGAAATAATGCTCCTCATTTTCCCTCACAGATCCCCCAGACAGTGTTTCTGTCAGGTCTATGAACTCGACTGACCCCATGGTGGAGGGGAGTCGGTACCAGCTGAAGTGTGAGATCCAGAACATCGCTCCTGTTCAGAACCTCACTGTGAAGTGGTACAAAGGGGACACGTTAGTACATGAAGACAGAGACTATGTCATAGAAGATGGAAAGTCTGACAGAGAAAAGGCACCTGTGAATGTGTCCTCCACCCTCCTGATAACCCCCAGCAGAGCTGATGATGGAGCAGAGCACAGCTGTGAGGCAGAGCTGGACCTGGGACCAGAAGGACCACAACCCCCCCTTGCAGTGAAATCAACACCCCTCAGGATCACTGTGCACTGTGAGTACTGCCTGTCTGCTCTGTACATCACTACATGCCTTACCATCAGCTTTAAATTATTACCTGTATTTTTTAACCCAAAGATGCTGATCCATAATGATGCTGATCCATAATGATGCTGATCCTTAATGATGCTGATCCTTAATGATAGCTCTTTGTAACTAGAAATGTATCAATAGCTCAATATTACACTGGTGTTAAGGGGCAAACTCTGCTACACTGAAGCTGTTAACAAAAAACACCAGTAGCAGCATAACGTGTAACAATTAGAAAGTGAAACTTGTCTCATGAGATCTCAAGACGAAACACAAACCCTCTGCACGTTCCAGTCCCCATCTCCTGCGGGTCTGCTCACCTAACAGGACATCCAGGCAGATGCTCATCCAAATGTGATAACTGTCCTATCTTCACCTGTAAACTCTGTCTATTTTCACTTTTTACAGACAGTCGTTTGCACTATTGTTGTGTTGATGTTTTTTCACCTTTTGGTCTCACATCTTTGAAGTCTGCATGTGAATCCCGTTTCCTCCCTGAATCCAGAGACGTGTGTCTGTCGTGTTGGTGTTTGGGGTCCAGCTGCTCGCTGTAGGTGACTGATCACCGTTGTGTGTTTTATTCACGATCTTCACTGTGACCCAGTTTTTCTCTTCCGGATGTTTATCTTCTTTCCAACCAGCTTTTTAAGCCCCACTTATGCTCTTATTTCTCAGTATTTCGCTCTGAGGTATGAAATGACATGTTTCCTCCTAGATTCACCTCTAGCACTTTTGTCCTTCTGCACCAGACTCAGGTCACAGTCAGCCATCGACATTTATACTGTGGTCTGTGCTGGATGACTTGGCATGTGCCGTCTCCTGCCATTGAACAAAAGCATTTAAAATGGAATTAAGTTAAGAATCACGCCAACAAACATTTTGGCTTTGATAATTATTATGATGCTATTGGCTTGAATCACACTAGACAGAACCAGGCTGCTGGGAAAACTGTGAGCTCTGGAATTTTCCAAGGATGAGGAATTATTATAAATTATTATGTCTCTTTCCTACTTATTTTGTCATGCAAAGAGGCTGTGAGAATGTGCTGCTACTGTACATACCTTTAATCCTGATCTCCTTCCACAGCTCATCCAAGAAGAAAATTCTGGATTGTTATGGGAGTTGTTATTGGATTCCTTCTTTTAGTTTCAATCTGCATCTATAAACACGAGAAGCAGAAAGGGAAGGAAGCTGACCGACTTCCAAATTCCAGTGATCCACTCATTTCAATGGGCCAGCAGGCTAATAATGGTACGCAGATTTTAAGTAAATAGGTTTTCCTAAATATTTATATGTTGTTTGAGGAATCAAAGTGGTTTTTATTCCTGTTTTAATAGAATATCTAGGATTTTAATTAATCAATCAGTATTTTGTTTGCTGGTTATTGAATTCATACTCACACCCTGTTCTGCTTCTCAGGTGGTCAATCTTACAGCAGTGCGAATAATCAGGCTCCATTTTAGAGACGCGTGACCATAATCCCCATGTTCCACATCCAGCATTTGATTTCCTTCATCAGAGTCTCTTTCCCAAAGCTGTACCTCCGTACCCAGTGTCTTACAGCCTGACCTGCTGTCACTGTTTCCTGTCAGATGTCCTTCATCAAACGGCTCTCATGATCTCTTCATCCATGTCATCGGCATTCATGCTGGAGCCAGCTGGTAGTTTGTGGGCCCATCAAACCATGCAGTATCACATTGGAGTAACATGGTATATTATTTAGCATTGCATCAAATAACATCTCCCACATGTGATCACCATGTGACACTCAGCCTGAGGTCAGGTGACCAATGGGTGCCCCGGAGGGACTGGCTTGACATGCAGCAGCCAAGATATTAATATGCAATGCCCTCCTCATCCTGCCAACTGTTTTGCACAGAATTTATCATCTATTTTGGTTTCATATTTTTTGCAAACTCTGCTACACTGAAGCTGTTAACAAAAAACACCAGTAGCAGCATAACGTGTAACAATTAGAAAGTGAAACTTGTCTCATGAGATCTCAAGACGAAACACAAACCCTCTGCACGTTCCAGTCCCCATCTCCTGTGGGTCTGCTCACCTAACAGGACATCCAGGCAGAAGCCCGATATTGTGGATTACTATTGCAGCTTCTTCTGGAATCCTTTTGGCTTTAATGTATAAATTCTGCTGGGCAGGGCGGGGCAGGTAATGACATGGCGATCGATCGATAGAACGATACAGCTGAATCTACCCACATAGGAAAACACGGACCGCTCACCCCTGAAACACCCAGCTACTGCATCATCAGAGTTCATACTGCAATGTTATTGTCAGCTGGTTCCAGTTTGTATCGTCTGCAAAGAAAGCTGGTTTTCGGTTGCTTGGCTTACACTGAACCCTCTGCCAGGGCATGTAGTTACTGACTTCTTATGTATATTTTTTTTGCTTTGCACTTTTCATTTTTCTTCTCTTTTTAATGTGTTTGCTCCCGGTCGCTTGATTGTGTCATTTATGTACTGTCTAATTAAACCGCCACTACATCAATGTGCTGCAATACTGTATTTTTTCTTCTGGAGGTTTTTGAGAACAGACGTATTATGGGATGGGACCAGGGAAGCAGGTGAAGGAGATAAGGACCGGGGGAAAATAAAGGGATTTAACAGGCACACGAATGGGGCATAAGGAACAAACAGGCATAACAATACAATAACGGAACTAGGGAAAACATACTGTGACGTGGACTTAAATACACAGAACTAATGAAGACAATTCGAAACAGCTGGCAAACATGGGGAATCCACATGAGGTCAACGAGGGGGGCGTGGCCACAAGAGGTTTCAGACGAGCAGGTCATGACATTATGGCTGTTATACTGTATTTTACGATATTGTTACGGTAACTCTTAAGGAAGACAGCGCTGGTTTTATAGTCCTACCATCATGGTGCTTTGAGAAAGGTGCCCGATACAGGCTTATATTCTGCTGAAGGGCTTCACAATTTACTGCATAGATCTGACTGAACCATCAGAAAAGGGGAGCGGGGGAGCGGTGCTGTTGGTGCCGAATGCTCCTCCAGTCACTGCCATCATCATCTGATGGGTGAGTGTCCAGCCTACAATCACTTGCATCACGCAAACTATACAGCAATAGGTTGTCAACATTCCAAGTAACACAACTGCCATCATGACTGCCAACCTCCCCACATGGTTTGCCAACAGTCCGATACTCTTCAGTCCTTTTCTGCATTGCTGGTAACTTCTTTTCTGGGAGCTTTAAATTTATTAATAAGGAGCCTTCAGGCGCCGTATTACAACACCGATCTCCAAACACTTGGCACACGCCACCGTTTGCCGGTATCCCAAGGCCTGCCTGTCTTGGCACCACATCCTACTTGTCGCATGCACATGTTCTCTCAAAGCCACCAAGGCAGTATCAGTATAATTAATGAACCTTTGTTAATTATAATAAATGTAATCAATCCAGTCAAGATTATTGTTAGGTGTTACTCTAAGAGAGATAGACTAAAATCCTGATTTCACGTACGGTTTTCTTAAAGGAAACGCTAATGTCTGAGATGCGCAATTCTCTCCCAACGCCATCACTGTATCTGTGATCACTGCCAGCCACCTGGTGCGCTGTTCGTATGCCAGTATCGGCATGCCAACTGTCAGCGGCAGTCAAATGCCAGGCGACCTCAGAGATCACCTGAAAGCTTCTCACATCATATTGTCTAGAACGGCATCTTTATAACATTCATAAGTCAATGAAAAATGTATTACGTTCTTGTCTGGTAGTTCAACCTTAGCTACATGTAGCTAAGGCTGATGAAGAGTTGACGGACATCTCCCAACCATTTTGATGATATTTGTGGAGCTCTGGGTTCCCCAAATAAGCTAAACATTCTGCCAGGCAATATATTCTGCGTTTTGTGTTCTGACATTCACCACATTTTCCGATTGTGTCCATGCCCTGCGAATGCTGCTGATATACACATGCCACCCTTTGTGTGTGTGTGTGTGAGTGAGAGAGAGAGAGAGAGAGAGAGAGAGAGAGCTGTGCCTGCCTGCGCTGTCTTTTTCGCAACCTCAACAGCTGTCGCATTTCCCCTAAAGACAATGCTATTTCCTTTGTGGTGGGCTTGACAACTAACACTAGTCAGCTGCCCAGAAAGCATCATGGCGTACAGCAAATGCAAAATCTGATCATGTCGTTGCATGAGCGAGCCATCGCTTCCGGGGAACCTTTCCATCTATAGACTGTTCCAAACACGTGACATACCCCATGACTACGGGGTATTTCACAGACTCATATGCAGGGTCTGTGTAGATTGTGACTGTCTGTTGGATCTTCCTTCATCAGTGCTCTCAGAGGAGCCTCCTTCGCTACACAGTCCTCCACCCATTCCATGCTAAAGGCTCCCTTTGCCAGACGCAGCAAAGCAGCCCCAAAAACCGACCCCCCCTCCATGAGTCACAGTAGGTACTGTGTTCTTTTCTTGTACATCTTAATTTTTCCTTCTGTAAACATAGAGCTGATGTGTCCGGCCAAAAAGCTCAAGCTTTGTCTCATCAGTCCAAAGGACTCCCAGAAACTTAGGGGCTTGTCCACATGTATTTTAGCACATTCCACTCTGTCTTATTTATATATATTTTTTTCAATAGTGGAGCCGTCCTGGGTCTTCTTCCATGGAGCCCATTGTTGTTCAAAACGCGCCGGATGATGCGATCGGACAGTGATGAACTTTGATCTCGGAGTTCAACTTGAATGGCTTTGGATGTTTTCTTTGGCTCTGTCCACCATCTGCATTGTCCTTCTGATAACCCTGGGTTTGCATTTCTTCTGCCATGTGCTTCCTCTATGTTTTTCCTGGAAGGGTGGCTACAATCCCACGCACCGTATACTTTTAATAATATCTGCAGTGATAGTCACAGGAACATGAAGCTGCTTGAAGATGCTCTTATAGCTTTTACATTTAACATTTATCTACAATTTTCCTTCTGAGCTCCTCAGACAGCTCTCTCCTTTGCCTTCTCTGGTCCATGTGTGTGGCGCAAACAATGATACCAAACTACTCAGTGGCAAGTGGTCTCCCTTTAAATACGCTTAATGGCTGATAAAAAGATTGATGACACAATCGCTCCTATTTGACTCTCCCTGCACCCCCCTGGAGGATGGGCTCCCCCTTTGGGTCTGGTTAGGGTTAGGGCTTCCTCTGCTGCCCCCTGGAGGATGGGCTCCCCCTTTGGGTCTGGTTAGGGTTAGGGCTTCCTCTGCTGCCCCCTGGAGGATGGGCTCCTCCTTTGAGTCTGGTCCCTCCCAAGGTTTCTTCCTTCTTGGGAGTTTTTCCTTGCCACTGTCGCCTATGCCTTACTCACTGGGGGCTTTGGGTGAGGATGCTGTAAAGCGCTTTGAGACGATGTAATGTCGTGATAATGCGCTATACAAAAATAAATTTGTTATTTGTTGTTTGTTGATACTAATTAAGGTCAAACAATTAGCTTGAAACGCGACTATAATGCAATGATTTATTAACTTTTTTAGGGGTACTAAGAAGTATGTTCAGGCTATTTTAGCATATCTTTGTAAAACGAACAAGGAACCCAACCAATTTGTCTATGTCTATACAATCAAAGAATGTTACAAGTATCATAAATTGGGCAATTAAGTAACTGGAACAAAAGTTGAATAAAGTTCTGCAATCTCTAAAAACTGGAAGTGTTTGCATTGTTTTGGCCAACAGTGTATCTCTATCTGCAACTGACACAAAGCATCTTTACTTAATAGGTTAACTGAAGTGTGTTCTGATATTAACACTTGAATATCCACATGCCCACTGCGCGTGTTAGGAGTAAGCGGGTGACAGGCTTGGTGGGGATGCCCGGTCCAGGCCGCGGGGACGCCCACGTAACAGCTGGCTGCGGCAGATGGATGGTTAATTCCAGAGTGTGGGACCGGGCGGAGTCTTCCTGGGAGTCGCCAACTAGGACCTTTTTTTGTTCCGCCGTGTGGTTGCTGTGGCAACGCACGGCATCAGCTCATACACCCCCAGCCTGACCTGACCTTAATGTTTATGTGCTGGGCAGCTTGATTGTGAGATTTAGGTGCTGTATATTATTTAACCACAACTACAGTAATGTGCTGTTGTGATGAAACCCTTTTCTTTTAGAAGTTTTGAGAACCTGTATCACCTTAAAGGTTTATTGTGGGTATTTTACGATATTGTTATTAATAAACATAAAGGCACTCTTAAGGAGGCGGGCACTCTTTTTATAATTTAATCATTGTGCTTTCAAATATGTGAATGATATTGACTTATATTCATGCCACCCAGTCAGAGAGGCAACTGCAGACACAACTTGTATGGCTTCTGAACTTCAGTACCAGTGCTGTTTACAGCCTGGCTTCCTGGGAAGGAAATTTGACCTCGCTGTCACTCCAATTTGCCAATTAAAAATAAATTCCTTGATGGTGGAATGAGTTACTAAACTACATCTAGTCATCAGATTCCCTCTAAACACTGAAGAAACACATCAAAACCATGTTGCAGGAACACTTATACTAGCCTCTACCAGTGTCCTGCTCAGTGATGCCTCAGCTGGTCTCCTCTGTGCACAGAATGTTCCTAACGCTACACTTTGTCTTTTTGATTTGAATAGTTTCCTTACTGATTTGTTTTTGTTATGTTTTTTTGTTACAGGGCAGTTGCTGGGGCGGCATGGTGGTGCAGTGGTTAGCACTGTTGCCTCACACCTCTGGGACCCGGGTTCGAGTCTCCGCCTCGGTCACATGTGTGTGGAGTTTGCATGTTCTCCCCATGTCGTCGTGGGGTTTCCTCCGGGTACTCCGGTTTCCCCCCACAGTCCAAAAACATGCTGAGGCTAATTGGAGTTGCTACCGTAAATTGCCCGTAGGTGTGCATGCATGGTGTGTGAGTGCGCACTGCGATGGGCTGGCCCCCCCCATCCTGGGTTGTTCCCTGCCTCGTGCCCATTGCTTCCGGGATAGGCTCCGGACCCCCCACGACCCAGTAGGATAAGTGGTTTGGAAAATGGATGGATGGATGGATGGACAGTCGCTGGACGAACATCTGTGCATGTGGCTCCTTCACAGCTGCATGCTTGTTACGTTCTATCGGTCTCACTTTGCATGTTGCTTTTGATAACAGCATCTGCTAAATAAATTAACGGAAATATAGTGTTTTTTCACCATTGTTATTCAATCAAAATCGTTCCTCATATGTCCTCCTGCAGGATCGGGGTTTGGGGCGTAATCTAATGACCTTTTCCTGAATAAGAAATTCTCTAAGCGACTCTGGAAAGGAACGTAAAAGGCAGTATTCTCAGTTTTCCAAAGATGGGAGATTTAAGCTGGGACCGTTTCTTCCTGATTTTGCTCAGTGTGGGACAGCAGCTGTGTGATTCCGGATCCAGTAAGTATGTCTGTGTCAGCCTGGGGTTTATAGCTAACCAGTAGCCTTAATCGCTTAACATCGCCGGATGTGTAAATTGTGTTTTACACTTAAATGACTTGCTCCACTCTAAACGTAAAGAGGCAGTTCACCTTAAGATCGAAAAACATTTTCTTATATACTGTAGTGCTATTAATCCATCTAGATTGTTGTGGTGAGAGTTTCCCAGAAATATACACGACTTCTCTTGAATATAATGGGTGTGGTGATTAAAATATACATTTAACTGTATATTTAATATATATTTGAATTAGAAACATTTGCATTCTTCATTGCAGCTGGGAAACACCTATTTTTTCTTACAATCAATTCCACAGGATTCCGGTTAGACCACAACTGATACAGGCTACAGCATGTAAAAAATATGATTAGTTATGTTTGTCATGACACTTACTCAGACAGCTGGTGGGATTTAAGGTACCCTAGTTGAAACAGACTGTATATTTTGTTTGCTTACATTTTGCCCAGACTACCATAAATCCCAAATTTATCCGGCTAAGCCAGAAATCCTGCTTTGTGAAACAGGCCGCAGGGGGATTGCAAGAATCTTAAGACATTTGGGGCTTAGCCCAGAGACTGTCTAGGGGAATTGAGAGCATAGTTGTTATTAAAACATCGGAGCTACACAAATCCTTTTTGCCAGTAGCTTGTAGTTACATGGAGAGAAAATACCGCAGCAGTCCCAGTCCCAGCTGTGAGACAGAGACCCTGTACCATATAACTTGATGCTGACATTGTTTTTGTTTTGTAGCTGATGATGACTTTTGTACTGGACTCCTGTTATATTGGGGATGCTAATGACACAGAGTCTTATTGCATGTTTTCTGTCTTTTCTATGAACGAGTTCAGTGGGTCACAGGTTAGATGCATGACTTATGTATCAGATTGATCACCTCCAGAACTGTCCACTCTGTCCAACTGATGAGCCTCATCTGAATATTAAAATGACCTGTTTCCAATCTAGCTTTTACATTTTTTTTCTTTCTTTGCCTTTGCAGCTGCTGATGATGGCTGTCCTGAGCTCCATCCTCCCAGAGTGGTGGTGAGACATGGAGACCCAGTATCAGTGAACTGCACCGTGTCCACAAATCACAGTGGGATGGGCTGGGCAGCTCCAGTAGATGACGTATCTAATATACCTGGTGTGAAGTTTCTCACTTGGAGGGTGGAAAGTCTGACGATCTGGGACTTAAGGCCTCAATGCTATGCAAACCGTCCAGGAAAACCTCAATGTAAAGAACGTCTCTCAGTCACTGTGTACAGTAAGTGTGTCTCTTCTGATGGAGCTACTGCAGCTGTCAGCTCTCATACAGCTGGGAAATATTCAACCTGAGCATCACCTTAAAACATCAGTAAAACCCAGCAGAATATTTCACTGTAAGGCATGGATGTCTCTGTGTGTCTCTGTCCCTATAAGGCACAGCTGTCTCTTGTTACCTTTGAGAAATAATGCTCCTCATTTTCCCTCACAGATCCCCCAGACAGTGTTTCTGTCAGCTCTATGGTCCGCATGGTGGAGGGGAGTCGGTACCATCTGAAGTGTGAGATCCAGAACATCGCTCCTGTTCAGAACCTCACTGTGAAGTGGTACAAAGGGGACACATTAGTACATGAAGACAGAGACTATGTCATAGAAGATGGAAAGTCTGACAGAGAAAAGGAACCTGTGAGTGTGTCCTCCACCCTCCTGATCACCCCCAGCAGAGCTGATGATGGAACAGAGTACAGCTGTGAGGCAAAGCTGGACCTGGGACCAGAAGGACCACAACCCCCCCTTGCAAAGCAAGTAAACTGGGTATTTTCAATAAAATAAAGTTGTATATCAGGTTTTGTCAGAGAGACAGTATTGGGTAAAATGCTGTATTAAGTAGTTACATTGTGAGATCTCTAGAGTTAGTCATACTTACTGGTTCATATTGGTGGCACAACGCAGTGGAGGCTGCTGTTAAATAATAATAATCATAATAGTAATAATAATAATAATAATGTTATTATTATTAATGGGGGCAGCACAGTTGTGCAGTCGTTAAATTAATAAATATCAAATAACAATTTCATAATAAAATAATATTAATAATATTATTATTAGTGGAACTGCTGCCCTTGACGGAAACATGTAAGCTGGCAGAAGGGAGAGCAGAGACGTTTTACACAGACAGCCGATCGGCCTTCGGAGTGACACACGACTTTGGAGCCTCGTGGAAGCACAGGGGGTTTCGTACATCCAGGGGAAACAAACGGCGCACCGCTGATCTCCGATTTACTGCAGGATGTCCTTTTAGCTAAAACCCTAGCAATATGTAAATGTGAAGCTCACAGTTAGGCTTATGATGTTGTTTCCTGCCCATACAGACGGCGGTGTGCACAGATAATGGCTGTACAATCAACCCTGTGGTTTCGGATTTAAAGGCACTTCAGTCTAGAGCAACACAAAAGGAGAAGCAGCTGTGTTAGACAGTGGCGTGGGAAGTGAGAGGCGGGGTGTGGACCCAACAACAGACCGTGTCTATCTAAATACCTGTTCCATCACTATGCTAAGTTGATACATGGGAATGATCATGTGTCAAAAGGGGAGGGTGTACAATACAATAGCACAGTATTTGTTCACAAAGGGGGTTAATTAATTACTCACAAAACCTTTGTCAGCGCTGCATTATCTGTGCAACACAATGTGGGAAGAGGCCAACAATTGGAGCAAGCGGTTCCAACACAAGGCCCATCTGAACATCTACAAATGAACTTCCTTGAATTGTCCCCCGCATTAGTGTTGAGAGACATAGACTGACTGTTCAGACTCTCGGGGAGGCCAATGAAGTTTCTGCTGAAGCCATTGAGGGAGGCAGGAACGATTGTTATCTGAGATTATGTGCTTTTGTTGTCATGTTATGTTATTGTTGTTTGGATAATCGGAAATATAACAATAGTGTTTCTTTGCCATCATTACTCACAGCACACTGATACGATCAGAATCATATCTTCTACATCCGCCCTCAGAATGGGCATTTGGGCGTTATCTGAAAACCCGTTCCTGCATAAGGCTACGGAAAAGGAAAGTAAAGGGCAGTATTCCCAGTTTTCGGAAAATGGAAGTTATGAGCTCGGACCGTTTCCTCCTGATTTTGTTCGTTGTGGGACAGCAGTATGAGTCTGGATCCAGTAAGTATGTTTGAATATCTTTTGTTGGTGAGGTCGACACTTTAGTGAGGGTGCTCTGAAATATACTGTTTTTCCTTTATTAATACGCCGGTCACCACAGTTTAATTTCTAACACAACACCCCCGACACGTACAAAAAAAAACACTGTTTTAATGTAAAACAGGTTCTTTGAAAGATATGTGGGACTGTAAGAATAAATTTAAGAACTTGTACTATCAAAATTAATGCATCAGCACTAATCATAAAATCATAACACTTTTTTTCTTTTTTGAGGGCACTGACTATAATTACATTAATGTTAATACCCCAATGGGAGAATAGTATGAGCAAGGATTTCTAGTAGAATTTAATTTCTATACTGAACACAAAGATTGGGCGGCATAATGGCACTGTGGTTAGCACACTCACCTCACGTTTGAGTCTCCGCCATGGCTCCATGTGTGGACTTCGAGTTGTGGGGTTCCAGGTCTCTGATGTCCTCCTACACGATCTATGGCTACTTACCCGGAAGCACAGCACAGTGAAAAACGTCTATATAAGACAGTGAAGTTTTGATGATATTGCAACATGATTGTGTCTGCGATTAATTGGCGCGGTGTGCCAGTGTAACCGGCTCTTCCCTCTGCGTGTATTTTGCGTTGTAATACACGGAGCCAGGTGGAACCTTAAGAATCTGCGGTGTTTTTAAAGTTACGGTGAACCCTGTTTTAGTTACTTAACAGCCCTTCCCGCGGTTTATTGAACACACTCTCCTACATGCCAGTGCCCACTCGCTCTCTCCCCATGTGTACAGCCTGAGGAACAGTGATGTGTCGGTCGCAAACGAAACGGCTCTCAGAGCCGGCTCTTTGAAGTGAAATATCGGAGCCGGCTCCTGCCTGTGAGCCGGAGTCAGAGCCGATTTATTCCTTTCTCTATTTTTTTTTCAAGCCGTACGGATTGGTCAACCACACGATGCGTATCTGCAGGACGGGGAGGGGCGGTGCTACAGGGTGCGTTCGACTTGGGCGTTAAGTCTTAAGTCGTCTTGCTCTCGTGAGGTTTTTGTACCATGTGACATGGTTACGGGTGGTGACGTTTTGCAGAGCCGGCTGAAGTCGGACAAAAAAAATCTAACCGTGATGCATTGCGTTGGGACCAGAATGCATTACTTTAAGCCAGCGCTGCAAACGACTACGTGAAGTCGAACGCAGCCATATGCAAATACAGCAATAGCAGCACAGGCAGAGAAACTGGAGGGAAGGAGACACGCGTGACAAAATGAGTGACTGCAAGAAACGGAGTAAAATTTGGATACATTTCAATTACATTGATAATACAAAGGCAGAGTGTAGAGCGTGCAAGGTTAAAATCTCATATCGAACAGGTTCTACAAATAACCTGCATTAGCACATGAGAACTGTACATCCAACAGTGCAGTGGGAAGAAAAAAGACAAGCAAGTGAACCTGCTACTAAGGAAAGTGACAGTTTGTGTACTGCAACTGTTGAAAGTGCCAGTTTGTCAATGTCTACACAGTCATCCAGTACAGCACCACAACCACCTAGACCTACAACCTAGAGCTCTATGAGACAGTTTGTGCAAAAAGCTATGACTCCAGTAAGACAGAAAACAATTGATGAGCAATTGGATAAAATGATTGCACGTGATTTCCAACCATAGTAATTCATTTCACTAATAATTTTGCATTATTTTTGGTAATAAATTCATTCAAGCCCCAAAAAAATCTGAAGAACCACTTGGGAGCCGAAAGAGCCGGCTCTCTTAAAAAAGCCGGAATTCCCATCACTACTGAGGAAACAGCCAGAGGAAGTGAGATTGAGTGATTGGCGAGGAGAAAGGGAGTACAATCCAAACCGGACATTCATGAGAAATGACACAGGGGATGCCGGTAAAACTAAGACAACTGAGGACATCCCCAACTTATATAATAAATCGAAATAGATTATATTAAACACTCATACCATTTTATGAACTCAGGGAGCCTGACACACGATCCTCACCCATCTTCGTGCGCAGATCAGGACCCTTATAAAGGGGAAATGACAGAGGGAGGGGGACGTACAACCCAGCATGGTGGAATAATTAAAGGGCTAGCGTAGCCATCAGGTTAACAAAAGAAGACAGAATTGCCTGTTATTATATAATTATAATTTATAAATAGCATAACCTGTTACACCGGCAGTACAGAGGGCTGGAGTACCGGTAGGGTTACTGACATAGCCAGCCAATTTCACTTTGTCACTTTGGAGGGTGTCCTCCGTGTGCCAGTGAAATTGGCTGGCTATGTCAGTGACCCTATCGGTACTCGAGCCCTCTGTACTGCCAGTGTAGCAGGTTAAGTCGGCACCCCCTCAGAAGTTGGCGCCCCCACCGTGTGGCTGCTCTCTGTGGTAATGATGCATCCACTTCTTTGGCCTATTGATATCCTGTCATATTCCCACATATACCATTTGTATGTTATCAAATATACAAGGAAGTTCTGTAAATGGAGTCTGGCTGCTTATGGATGGTACTTGGGTACTTGGTCACTAGAGGCATCTGGCCCAGGCAAGAATGTGGCAGCGACAGAAGCACAATGCAGACATCGGCCATGCAGTTACACTGTATAATCCATCTATCTTCCATTACCTTAATTGACTATACAGGGCCGAGAGGTGGAAAGTTCAGATCCAGACCAGAATTTTGGTTTAACCAGCCAGTTGAACATAAGGAGTCATAGTCTATTGGTCTGGATTTGTACTTTCAGGACCTGGTCTTTCCACCACTGACAGTACACAAGACAGGAGATACCACGAATGGGATGCCAGTCCGTTATAAGACGCATTCATATACCATGGGCGATTTGGCAAAACCATGTTCTCAGACTGTGGGAAGAATCTGGATTGCTGAGAGGAAAGCCACGCAAACACGGGGAGGAATTTCACAGATATGGGTAGAAATGAAGACCAAAAGCCAGGAGGTGTGAGGTCAATCTGCCAGCTGTTTGTAAATACTACAGCTTTCCCATTCCCAGCTGGGAGGTTGTTGCCAGACGGAGACCCAGAACCACTTAACTAAACGTTTGCATTGTACCTAATGATGACTTTCGTACTGAAACCCTGACATGTGGAGAAAGCCTTTTAAATACCTTTTTTTTGATGGTGGTAGTTATTTTAAATACTGTTTTTCATCTTTTGCTTTATATCAATGAGGACTGTACTGTAGTATTGTAGCGCTGGGCGGACCGAGGCATCGTGGGAGCAGAGGAAAATAAGGAGACTTGCTTGGCGGGGAGAACACGCTCTTTAATAGCAGGCCTTAACAGGACTATAACAGGCACCGAACCAAATACTCAGAGCAGAAACACAACGGTGTCAGATGCCGAACTGTAAGGTGCAAACTCAGTTGGAGATTTACACAAGCTAAATACGCACGAGGATCGGACAGGGTACACACAAGACACGGGCAAAGACACAAGTGACAATAGGGAAGTGCAACCGTTAACATTGACAACAACAATACAACAGGGGCTATTCACAATTCCACATGGGGCATTCTGGGACATCCGCCCCACTGGTGCTACACTATATGGGAGGAGAGTGCTGTGGAGACCCAGTATTGACAAAATTGCTGAAGTTGATAAAATATTACTTTCACTTTTTGCTTTCACAGGTGCTGCTGATCATTGTCTTCAGCTCCATCCTCCCAGAGTGGTGGTGAGACATGGAGACCCAGTATCAGTGAACTGCACCGTGTCCACAGATCACAGTGGGATGGGCTGGGCAGCTCCAGTAAATGACGTATCTAATACACCTGGTGTGAAGTTTCTCATTTGGAGGGTGGAAAGTCTGACAATCTGGGACATAAGGCCTCAGTGCTATGCAAACCGTCCAGGAAAACCTCAATGTAAAGAACTTCTCTCAGTCACTGTGTACAGTAAGTGTGTCTCTTCTGATGGAGCTACTGCAGCTGTCAGCTCTCATACAGCTGGGAAATATTCAACCTGAGCATCAGTAAAACCCAGCAGAATATTTCACTGTAAGGCATGGATGTCTCTGTGTGTCTCTGTCCCTATAAGGCACAGCTGTCTCTTGTTACCTTTGAGAAATAATGCTCCTCATTTTCCCTCACAGATCCCCCAGACAGTGTTTCTGTCAGTTCTATGAACTCTACTGACTCCATGGTGGAGGGGAGTCGGTACCAGCTGAAGTGTGAGATCCAGAACATCGCTCCTGTTCAGAACCTCACTGCGAAGTGGTACAAAGGGGACACATTAGTACATGAAGACAGAGACTATGTCGTAGAAGATGGAAAGTCTGACAAAGAAAAGGCACCTGTGAATGTGTCCTCCACCCTCCTGATCACCCCCAGCAGAGCTGACGATGGAGCAGAGTACAGCTGTGACGCAGAGCTGGACCTGGGACCAGAAGGACCACAACCCCCCCTTGCAGTGAAATCAACACCCCTCAATATCACTGTACACTGTGAGTATTTAACTTCAGTCTGCCTGTGTCACCAACATTAGAACAGTTCATTCAGAGTGAATTAACATAGTCTGTATGAATCTAAGTATTATAATCTATATCAGCAACATCGCAGTTAGAGTCAGAATTGTCTGACTCTACCTGAAATACCTGTAGTATAAATCAGAGCTAAAACTGTAAAGGTGTAATTTTGGTCAGTATGGGTGAAAGTGTCTGATAAACAATTACAAAGAGATACATAGCATATGGCAGGACACTCAGACCATCACGGACTACAAACCAGCAGCCCATCTCTGCGACAATCACTCTTTCCTCCATAACGTCCTGTATAACCTTCATGCACGTTTTGATGCACTAAACAGTCATGATGCGAGCACGTCCAGCCCTCCCCCTGATGAGCAGACAATCTGTCTGTCTATAGCTTCTGCGAGGAGAACACTATCCAGAGTCAACCGTCTCCAAACTTCGGGTCCTGACAGCATACCTCATCGGGTACTTAACGTGTGTGCAGATCAGCTGGCCGATGTCCTCACTGATGTGTTTAACATCTCCCTGAGCAGGGCAGTTATACCTTCATCCATGAAAACCACGACGATCATTCCAGTTCCCAAGAAATCACCTGTGTCCATCCGAATGACTACAGTACCGTGGCACTGACATCAGCCATTATGAATTGCTTTGAGAGACTTAGTCATGAGCCACATCAAAGCTGCCCTTCTCCAGTTTGCCTACCGCACAAACTGATCCATCGCTGATGCCATATCCACTGCACTCCACCTGTCATTGACCAACCTGGACAGCAGAGGCTCTTCTGTAAGGATTCTATTCATCGACTTCAGCTCAGCATTCGCTACCATAATTCCTCCGAAACTGTACTGAGGGGGTTGGGCCTGAACACCACCCTCGTTAACTGGATAATTGACTTTCTAACAGAAAGGCCTCAGTCAGGCACCTACGGCTCTGCCACCTTCACACTAAGCCTGGAATCTCCGCAGGGCAGCGTACTCAGCCGTCTGCCGTTCACACTACTGACCCATGATTGCTCAGTGAAGCTCAGCTCCAGCCTTATCATATCAAATTTGCGGATGACATGACAGCGGTGGGTCTCGTTGACAATAATGACGCTCCGTCATACACGGAGGAGGTGGCAAGACTTGCGGCCTGGTGTAAGTGCAATAATCTCCCTCTTAATGTTGAAAAGATATAAGAGATGATAATAGACTTCAGAAAAACGAACACCTTCCACGCACCTCTCACCATCGATGGTGCCGCTGAAGGGAGGGTCAAAAGCACCAGGTTCCTGGGTGTCCACACCACGGACAACCTTGGTCGGCCCCTAAATACAGCCTCCTTAACCAGGAGATCAGCCACAGCGCCTGCGCTTCTTACGGAGACTAAAGGGAGCGAGACCCTCCTCTCCGATCCTCACCACATTCTATAGGGGAACTATTGAGAGTCTGCTCTGCGGCTGTCCTTGTGCACATTGTATTGTATCTTGTTATATGTTGATGTATGTTGCATCACGGTCCATGGAAAATGTTGTCTCATCTCACTGTGTACATGTACACAGCTGTCGATGACAATAAAGGAACCTTGAACCCTGAGTGCCCCCCCTCTTTACAATGATATTAATGTTTTTTTATCCCACAGACCCACCAGTAATCAAAGAAGGGAACGTCAGTGTGACTGTACCCCAGGGTGGGACAGTGTCTCTGCCCTGCAGCGCCGAGGGGAACCCCCCTCCTCAGGTCCAATGGAGCTACAGAGATGCTGAGAATGTGAGGATCACCATCTCATGGGGCAACAGCACTGCTGTCATCAGAGAAGCCTCGTCTGCCAATGAAGGGGTTTACATCTGCACTGCCACCAACAGGCTGGGGAGTGACACAACAACAGCGTTTGTCACCGTGACCAGCACCAGCACCCTACCGGACACAACAACAGCGTTTGTCACTGTGACCAGCACCAGCCCCCTATCCGTCACAACAGGACCACAAATAATACCTAATATTCCAGGTAAATTGTACTTTCAACATTTGATTTTTCAGCTCTTAAATAACCATTGAATGCCAAAAATAAAAATCATTTTCAGATATGTAGAATTTTATTTGCCTGATAATTTCATATTTGCTATTTTCCTTCATTTTCTAGTGATTCACTTTGCCTTTTTTGTATCCGAGGACCAGTGAACTGAAGGACTAAATAATCAAGAAAGTTAGTCCTCCAGTAATCTGAGATCTGCAGTCCTTTGTGTTTCTGATATAAATAAACTTAAATTAGAGGCTGTGAACCTCAGGGATGGAATGGATGTTTTGGGGGGGGGGGGGGGTGAAGTGGGGGCTGGGAGACGAGCCCCATGATGTATCTGTAACCAGCTTTATCAGGTATAAAGCAGTTTGCTGTGTGTTTGAGGAAAGAGAGACGACCGGACAAGTTCAGCTAAAGGTTTCCTACTTTCCTGTAAACACTGATCATATTTTCCTTTTCAAAGCACCTCCAGTCCCCTCAGTCAGCCCTTGACAAGTAAACAACGGTCTGTGCTGGATGACTCGGCACGTGCTGGTTTTAGCTGCCATTGGGCAAAAGCTTTTAAAACAGAACTAAATGCAGAATCACACCGGCAGACATTTTGCTGGAGACGGCTTTGATAGTTATTATGATGCCAAGTTTGACCCCTAGCTTGAGTCACACTCGACAGAGCCAGTCTGCTGGGAGATCTGCGAGCTCTGGGATTTTCCAGGGCTGAGGAATTATTATAAACTATTGCATCTCGTTATATTTTGATGTGGTGCTTGTGGTGCTCCTGTGCGTACATGATTCAACCCTGACCTCCTTCCACAGATCCTCCAGGACCAACACCCTGGATTATTTCAATAATAGTGCTTGTGGGTGTAGCTCTCTGCATATATTTTTTATATCGGAAGTTCATCAAAAAATCAGTTTCCCAGCCTGTATGAATTATCGTGCTGTAACATGGTAAGTACATTGATGCTGCTTTTTCTGAATATTTCTGTGCCATTTAATCAATACTGATGTGCTTGTATAAGTTTATATAAAAATCATCGCATGATTTTTATCTGATTCATTTCACAAATGCATACATACATACAACTAGTCAAATACATACAACTTAATGTTGTTTGTACCCTTTCTAGGCACCTGCCCCTTTTTCCCATTGAAAAGTCCTTGCATGGAGAATTTTTAAAATTCAAACGTTGATTTTTACATCCACACCTTTCCATGAACACTTCATTATATGCCTCTGCTTTTTTTTTGTTATGCGCGCTGCCACATATTCACTATTCACATGTCCAACTGAAGCTCCATGAACCATTTGCTGTGTTTTCTGACACCACTAGATGGTGCTCTCTATTGGAAAAAAAGGACTCGATGCATGCCCCAAAGCAAACCAATATCGCCATCTAGTGGGGGATAAAAAATATAGAAAATGATTTGTGACGCTTTATTTGGCCGCGGCTAGTCTTAATACATGTTTCAGTTCATGTCTTTTACCTTGTTCTGATTAGGACAAAATTATTTTGGCTTCGGATTGTAATGACTATGGATGTTGCTCTGACCATCATTGTCCTTTAATTTTTGCATTCTTTTTATTGCAAGCTGTTGTCCTGGCCTTGGGTTTATCTTCTTCTTTTTGCTGTTTATGGGGGTGGCTGGGTTGTTGTCTTTTTGTTATGGCCTGTTCGGGCAAGAAAAGTTAGTTGCATCAGCAATGGGTTGGTGGCCCATCCTGGGCTCTTCCCTGCCTTGCGCCTCTGCAGCCCTGTGACGCTGCACAGGCCAAGCGGGTACAGAAGATGAATGAATAAAGTCAGCGGCGTGTTTCAGTCATTCTGCTTTGTTGTTTTGTTTACTCCTGATACTCTTTAGTAATGTTTGCGTATTACAGTTGTGTGTCACCATCTTAAAAAATACTCTTTACGTTCTCCACTGGTTTCTCCACTTTTGTGTCATTTCACCGTCTCTACATTCTGGAACAACTGACAGCCTCAGACTTGGTCATGTGAGCTGGCAGCCTGACTCCACCGGGCAAAATATACCAAATTGAATTTATTTATACGGCATGTTTAAAAACAGCCAGCGCTGACCAAAAGTGCTGTACGACCATAAAATGTATGAAATAGCTATTAACGTTAATGTGTTCTATCATAAAGTATAAATTAAAATACATGCATTGTAGGCTCACACACACATAAAATGTTAAACTAAACAGCAATAAAACAAAAGAAAGGAAGGGAAAGTGTTTAGTGATCAAAATTCCCCTTTAGAGCCTGTGCAGAATCCCACACAGACATGCAAACTCCACACCAGCAAAGGGCCAGATTCAAGCCTCCAACTCTGAAAGTTGATATTTATAATCCAGTGATATTCTGCATCTCGTCCTGAAATGTGGAAATAAGGGCAGTTATGGTTAACACTAACATGGCAATCAGCTTGTTAGAGATGATTTTTAGCAGTGAGCCAACTACTGCCTCTGCCAGTATGACAAACTACAGTAAAACCACACTCAGCTTGCATGTTTTAGGTTGTGAAGATGGATAGGTTTCAGTAATGGCCAGAGTAGTCTTTTGTAGGATTGCAAATTATTGTTAGTTTGAATTTGGCGCCCTCTACTGCAGAGATATAAGACCCGTTAAGACTCCACTCGTACTCAGCTGCTGACACGTTAAGACAATAAGTCACAATGCTTTTGGCTTGTCTTTTTCTAACTTTGCACAGATATTGTATGGCTGTCGACCTGGAACTGTCTTAAATTGTGAACTAGATCACCCCAAAATGCATGCAGTACCGTCAGGGACGGATTATGGGTTGTGTGGGCCCCTGGGCAAAACGTTCGCGAGGGCCCCCCCCCCCACCCCACCCCACCACCAGCACCACCACCACCAGCACCACCACCACAACCATCACAATTCAAGGGCCCTTGGCAGCCAAATGCCCTCCCTATAGGGTCAGGGGCCCTTGTAGGCAGAGGATCAAAGAATGTAGGCCCTCTAAAATAGACAAACGAAAATACATTGTTGATAAGCGTTGCAAATTGTTTTGGGCTAGGGGCCCGTGGCCCTGGGCAGCGGCCCTGCTGGCCCGGTCCGTAATCCGTCCCTGAGTACCGTATAGTGATTGCAAAGAAAAGGGCAGTTTTGACACATGATGAGATTAGAGCAATAAAAATTTGTGTTGTCAAGATACCAATTTTTTGTTTAGATATTGATTGTTCTGTCCTACTTATTGTCCACAATAATTGACAGGCAGCTAACTCGTCCCTCAATCAAGCCGACTTGTGCTCTCTGTTCTCAAGCCGAAACGACAATGCTTGGGTAGGCTCGGTTAGAAAAGAAAACGCGGACTGATGCAACTGCACCAAAACGGACGTGTCTGCTATTTCTGAAAACATGGTGCTTCCGCCCGCTCTGACTTATAACAGAGACACAGCAAATCGAGCAAACTGCAATACCCAAAATTCCCACTAGGTGAAAGCAAACTCCACCAAACACCCAGACAGATCTGACCGCTGGCCGCGAGAACACTGACCGCCCGTTATCATTAATGGATATCACAAATTATCAGCTTAACCCTCTGGAGCCTGAGGCCTCTCAGCCACTTTCGATGTAGTCTGATATGCCTTGATATTTTAAACCATTTCACCTATCTTAAAAACATGTATTCCAAAGTGCTACAAACGCTTTTATTCAACATCAACTCAGCATCAGTAATCTGAGACTAGGTCATTACTCTATCTTTTGTTAAAAACAACTTTAAATGCACACTTTTCAAAATCAGAGACGCTGAGAAATTGGAAACGATCACATTATAAACATTTCTAGGCAAGACTTTTGAGCTCTGAAGCTTAACTTGGAGTGACCCTATTTTTTTTTTCAAAGCCAGTGACCTACACAATGGATATTGATGAGATGGGTGTCACCATAAGCATATAGTTAGTCCTTTTTTTGGAGGTAGAAGCAGAACAACCTCCGTCGCTGGTCTAAAGGCTGGGTCATACTTCTCTGCAGAAGCACAACGCTCGCATCCACTCTGCGTATGTGTACACGTGCCAGTGTCCTACAACCGACACCGATGGCCCGACCCTCGCCCGGATTACCGACCACGATCCTCGGCTCTCCCCCCCCCCCCGATTACCTTAACCCAAAGCTGATCTGCGTCCGTGTCTATCTTCAAACTACCTACAAACAAAAAAAAAGTACTTAATAAAAAAATGTTGTGATGAAGAATATGATTACAGTGCTGTCTTTAGACCTGTCTTGAATCCAAATGATGTTTTGCTCTTTGTGAGGTCAATAGGTTTGGCGGTATAGTATTTTTTACTTTAGTACTTTTAGAGCCAGATATTTTCCTGCGTGAGTAGCATTTCGGTGGGGTATCTGTACTTTTATTCAAGCGTGAAAACTGAGTTTTCCACTACTGAGCAAATGTTGATTCAAAAGTCATGGCTGTGAGCCACGACAAATGGTGCATTCGTTTTTCTCTCGTAAGTCGGAAATTCCAAGTTGAGTCACATCATGTCCGACCATCTCCCGTTCGAGGTACCACATCTCGGAACAAACATGGCTGCCTCCATGAACACTCTGCTGTGTGTTTTTGCTTTATATTTTAGCAGTTTTGGAGTAAGATTATTTTTTCAGAGAGACAAACAAACAAGAAACACAAACTAGTCAAACCACATTAAAAGCTTTCTAAAGTTTTCATAAAGTAATCATAGCGAGAGACAAACTACAAACAAACCAAAAACACTAACAAGTCTGGTAAAAATCTGATATTGCATGCTAGGATATTGTTTACGGTCATGATATGGTATTCTATAAATCTAACACGTACAATTACATTTATAATTATTAATACATTTAACAAAATAAACATTTTTAAAGATTTATAAAATAGAATTACTTTTGAGCGTGTAAGCCGTCATGTTGAAATTACGTCACAGAGGCAACTCGGACAAGAAAATTCTGTCCGACATCAACATCATAAAAGAGTTTCCAAGGGCAAGTGATGTTTTTCGTGACGTTTTTATCCGAATTCCGACTTGGAGAGAAATAATCGAACGCACCAAACCATCTGCCGACAAAAGCAGCCTGGCCTCTGGACTCTCTGCTCGCTTTCTAAGTGCGACCTTGTTCTCACCTTTTTGTTTCCTTTTCACACCTTGCCGCCTAGTTAGTTTCTCTCACACGCCTGCAGCAGTCGATCTGTTTCCACCATCCTTTCAATAGCCAGATAATTTGCTTCTAAATCCAGAAAAACCAGCCCAAACGGGGTCAGAACTGAACCGCAAACCAGACTCCATCCTTGATGCAGAGACGCGAGATGAGTTCCATGCAGCTGTCGGCCCTCTGGTTGATTTTGGCCCTCAAAGTTGGTGAGTTCCAGACTGCTCCTCTGTTCTCTTACGCCTCCCACAATTACAGATGCTACGTTTTTATGATTTCTGTCAGTTTCCTTTGTAAGAATTACATATTTCATTTTCCACAAAGCTTTATTCATACATAAATAAAAATTTATAAGATAAAGGGTAACACTTTACTTGACGGGGCACAAGTAATATAGAATTATTATTACTGATGTATTAAATAACCACAAACTAAGTCTTAGTTACATACCTGTTAATTCTGTAAACCTTTGTGAACTATTGAAGGAACAATCACTGAATAACACAACTGAGATACCGATCATTTGTTCATCATCACTGAATCGTGACACATCTTTTATCTCATTTAGCGACTATATTTGTTCATGATTTGTACTACAGTAGTAACTGAGTTATTACTGAGTATTTGTGCCCCATCACAAGCATTACCCAATAAAGATATGGGTTGCTCTGAGGCTAGGGAGTTGTGCCAGCAACAAATAGGTTTGCTGGGTCAAATCCAAAGAATGCCAGCGGTGATCCTACTCTGTTGGGCACTTGAGCAAGGCCCTTAACCTACAATGGCTTCGTCCTGGATATGACGTTACTCTACATCCAGCTCTGCAAGGAGGTCCTCCAACATACAGGGAAATTTGGGGGTTGGTGGCAGGACTGGGACTCCATCCATCCATCCATTTTCCAAACCGCTTATCCTACTGGGTCGTGGGGGGTCCGGAGCCTATCCCGGAGGCAATGGGCACGAGGCAGGGAACAACCCAGGATGGGGGGCCAGCCCATCGCAGGGCACACTCACACACCATTCACTCCCGCATGCACACCTATGGGCAATTTAGTAACTCCAATTAGCCTCAGCATGTTTTTGGACTGTGGGGGGAAACCAGAGTACCCGGAGGAAACCCCACGACGACATGGGGAGAACATGCAAACTCCACACACATGTAACCCAGGCGGAGACTCGAACCCGGGTCCCAGAGGTGTGAGGCGACAGTGCTAACCACTGCACCACCATGCCACCCCCGGATTGGCACTCCAGTCACTGGAAAAAATTTTAACTGACACGGGTCCATTCGGACTAATATGGTGCCGAGGTATCGCCCACTGCACTCAGGCATCTACAAAAGTAGAAGTGTGTAACCACAACTGCGTGTCAAAGACAACAGGATATATTAACTTTGGCATCTTCTCACACGGCTTTTGCTGCCGAGGGTCACGGCGGCAGCATGCTAAGCGGGACTGAACAAGCCTCACTTACTGAGGCCCCAAGCCAGCTGGGAGATACAGTCCCTCCAGCAAGTGCTGGGTCTGCCCCGGAGCCTCCACCAGCGTATGAGACGACGGTCTTATGATGATGCTCCCCACCGGCAGAAGAGCTCTGATCCAAAGCAGGTTTCAGCCCCGGATAACATTGCAACATTACAGATACTTTTAAATATCACCCCCAACACCAGAATATTGAAATGATCTGGATCCAGTTTAGCTTTTATACATTTTCTTTCTTTGCCGTGATAAATGTTTTAATAAATTAGACGTACAGGTTGAGTCATTGAATGTATTTGCTTGATTTATTTACTTGATTGAGGAGTGAGTGGGGTGACGCTTTAAAATAAACGTCCCAGAAGACCAGCCCTGTGCTGTCGTACCCTTTGCCTAATCAGTGTATTACCATGGTAAGCCCTACAGTATATAAGCTGTGAAGGTTGGCTGGGAGGGAGACCAGCCTGCGCTCAGTAGCGTTTTAAATGAGGCCAGATCACATCAGGCTGGGATTGTCATGCACTGTCAGTCACTGCCTGGTTCAACCCAGCAGCACAAAGTACCACCAGGTCTCCAGTAATAATGATATTCTCGATTCTTTTTTGTCTTTGCCGTAGCTTATAGTTACATGGATAGTAAATACTACAAGTCTCCCATCCCCAGTTGAAATGGTTTTGCAAAACGCTGACCCAGTATCGCGTATTGCTGCCATTCCTCTTTTGTGACGGATGATGATTTTCGTATTGGACTCCTGTCATGTTGGGAAGATTATTGCTGCACATTTTTAATAATGTAGTCATTTTAAATACTGTCCTATTTTTGGCTTTGTACATAACAGTGAGGAATGTACCCCTGCAGTGTACTGATGGAGAGTGACACAGAGACCCAGAATTGTCAATTATTATCAAAATTACGCAAATAGCTTTTGCTTTTTTAATAATTGTTTTCAATTTTTGTTTTGGCAGCTGCTGCTGATCGCTGTCTTCAGCTCCATCCTCCCAGAGTGGTGGTGAGACATGGAGACCCAGTATCAGTGAACTGCACCATGTCCACAAATCACAGGGGGATGGGCTGGGCAGCTCCAGTAGATGACGTACCTAATACACCTGGTGTGAAGTTTCTCACTTGGAGGGTGGAAAGTCTGACAATCTGGGACTTAAGGCCTCAATGCTATGCAAACCGTCCAGGAAAACCTCAATGTAAAGAACGTCTCTCAGTCACTGTGTACAGTAAGTGTGTCTCTTCTGATGGAGCTACTGCAGCTGTCAGCTCTCATACAGCTGGGAAATATTCAACCTGAGCATCACCTTAAAACATCAGTAAAACCCAGCAGAATATTTCACTGTAAGGCATGGATGTCTCTGTGTGTCTCTGTCCCTATAAGGCACAGCTGTCTCTTGTTACCTTTGAGAAATAATGCTCCTCATTTTCCCTCACAGATCCCCCAGACAGTGTTTCTGTCAGGTCTATGAACTCGACTGACCCCATGGTGGAGGGGAGTCGGTACCAGCTGAAGTGTGAGATCCAGAACATCGCTCCTGTTCAGAACCTCACTGTGAAGTGGTACAAAGGGGACACATTAGTACATGAAGACAGAGACTATGTCATAGAAGATGGGAAGTCTGACAGAGAAAAGGCACCTGTGAGTGTGTCCTCCACCCTCCTGATCACCCCCAGCAGAGCTGATGATGGAGCAGAGTACAGCTGTGAGGCAGAGCTGGACCTGGGACCAGAAGGACCACAACCCCCCCTTGCAGTGAAATCAACACCCCTCAATATCACTGTGCACTGTGAGTGTTATTTACACTATTCACTGTGATTGATTTCGCATTACGTTGCTCTTCCAGGTGTTTTACCTCCTTTCCAACCAACATTTGCAGCACCTGGTTCAGCTGAGACACCAACCATGTTTTCTGTACAGGAATTCTGCACACCATTTCTGAGTTTGTAGCTTCTCTTCCCAGATTCCCCATCGTTCCTTAGTGCCAAAAACGAAACTTATTTGATCGACAAGGATGATGAGGTGAGGTTAAACTGCACCGCTGAGGGAAACCCCCCACCTGAGTATGCCTGGAGCACCCCAGGCTCCCAGGAGAAGCACCCAGATGGGCCAGTGTTCATCTCCTCCATGCTGCCGCCTGGAACTTACACCTGCACAGCCAGTAACCCACTTGGAGAGGACAGCAAGCAGTTCGTCATTGAGCATAAGCGTTCAGGTGAGAAGCTGTTTCATCCCAGATCAGAGCTTTTCTTGGTCTGACGCTCCCCACCGGCAGAAGAGCTCTGATCCAAAGCAGGTTTCAGCCCCGGATAACATTGCAACATTGGAGATACTTTTAAATATCACCCCCAACACCTGAATTTTGAAATTATCTGGACCCAATTTAGCTTTTATAAATTTTCTTTCTTTGGAATTTGTGTTAATTGCCTACGCAGAAAACTGTTTGCACACATTTAAAATTCTGTCACCAATAATCTTTGCTGCCTGTAGATATGAATAGTTAATTTACATTTGGTTTATTTAGGCGGCACTTTTGTGCAAAGTAATGTGCAAGTGAGACAAATGTAGTTCACTGGCATAATTCATATAAAATATAATTCTTATGTTCTTCCATGATTTTCCACTTATTGTTATTAATATTGAGATTGTTATGCAGGTATGACACTTGTATAAGTACTTGTCATGAATTCTGTCTGTTCCACTTCCTCTTCCACCTAGTTTTTTGCAGTATATCTCGGTTTTGGAATACACTTCATTTAAACAGCATTACAGAACTCACCTTGACCTCCTTCCACAGATCCACGAACCAAAACAGCATGGACTATTGGAATAGTGCTTGGGGTCGTGATTTTGGCTACGGCTGTGATTCTTCTCATCATCATTCTGCATAAAAGATCTCGGTAGACCTCAGTGTACATACCCTGGTGCTGATTTTCTAAAACGTCTATTTTTGATCAGTGAACATTTATTTCTGAGATCTGCTGTCATTGAATATTCGTGATTTTTTTTAATTATTTGGTCAATATTTTACTTGCAAAAGTTCGTGATCCACATCAGTTCATGCTTAAACCCTAATTCTACTTCTCAGGTGGTCAATCTGACTGCAGTATGACGAACGGGTTTATCTGAAGCCACAGCTTCATGCATCACGAGATGTAACTTTACTGTCTTAGTTCGTGCACGTTTTTGGCCGAGCTCTGCAGAAAAAGTAATAGAACAAGCGTCAGAATGAATCAGCAGAGTTACCCAGTATCACGGCTCCAGAAAGAAGGTGCTTTTTGCATTTTTTGCTATTGCATTGTCAGCATAAACTGCCCTTTCAGCATCGGGTTTATCTTTGTTTTTTTACATATTGGGGGACTGGGGGCTTGTTCTCTTTTGCTATGTTCTGCCAAGAAAAGTTAGGTGTGTTTCACTTCCTCTGCGTTTCGCCTGTTGTTCTGGTCAATTCCAACGTTCTTCATTACTGTTTGTGTATCACGGTCACGTGTCACCATCTTAATAAAACTCTTTGCATTTCGCTTTCTGTTTTTTTACATTATTTCACCATCTCTGCGTTCTGAAGCAGCCCGACCCTAGATGTGATCATCAAGGCTTACCCAGGTACACGGCCCATGTGAGGTGACAGCCTGACCCCGTGGGGCACAATAAAGGCTGTTTAGTGACCCAAATTCACCTTTAGACCATGTGGAATCCCACACAGACACAGGACGTGCAACCTGCACACCAGCAAAGGGCCCCCAACACTAGAAGCTTGAGGTCATTGTGCTGCAGATTTATATGTATAATCCAGTGATATTCTAGATCCTGAAAAGTGGAAAGTTTTGGTTAATACTAACATGATGATCATTTTGTTAAACATGCAGCTTAGTAGGGTGGCATGGTGGCGCAGTGGTTAGCGCTGCTGCCTCACAGTAAGAAGATCCTTGGTTCCATCCTTGGGTCGGGTGTAGGACCTTCCTGTGTGGAGTTCACTTGGGTTTCTGCCAGAGGCCCCAATTTCCATCCCATAGTCCAAAAGTGGTCATGATAGTCTAAGTTGACCCCATTATAGTGTGTTGGCATCTGCCCAGGGTTGGTTCCCACCTGCCCTTCTTGTTGCTGGGATAGGCTCCGGTCCCCCCCCACGACCCCAGTTGGGATTAAGTGGTCACGATGATTCATGGATGTAGTTTAGCAGTAAACCAACCACTGCTGCTGCCAGTATCAAAAACTGCTGTGACGTCCCATCGGGCCTGTATTGTCAGTGTATGAAGGACCTGGAGACTTTTTTTGTTTTCTTTTTCTCCACACTTTAGATGAATGGATATTAATAATGGCATCATTTGTTTTTTTGCAGGATGGTAAATAATTTTCGTTTGAATTTGGCGCCCTCTAGTGTGGAGACAGAAGACCCATTGAGACTGCTCGCGCGTTCCATCGCGGAGCTTTTCTTGTGAAGACACGAACTCAAAAGCCTTCGGTGGATCTTTTTCAGGGTTTGTATAAGCATCGTATGGGAGGTGGCCGAAAACTGATTACATTTTTAGACAGATTGACCAAAAATTGAAGCAAAGCCGCTCGGTCGCAGCAAAGGGGGGGTGACTGCAGACAATGTTTGACCTCGTGAAAGTGATAAGAGCAGCATGAACACTTGCTGACAGACTGCAACTCCTGCCAATCCCACTCCATTAAGTAATAGCTCAATGGTGGTCTGCAATTTTAAGCAACAAAGAAGGTAAAGAATTGGACAGTATAACACATATAGTTTCGAAAGTCAGGCCTTGAGGCTGCAGAGTTGCCACAAGCCACGTCAAAGATCTGCAGACGAAAGCAGCCTGAACTCTGTCCCTCCTTGCTTCCTTTGTGTGACCTGCTGTCACCCTTCCGCACTGACTTATTACATCACATCCGGCACTTTTAGTCAATATAGCATTTCTCTCATACGCCTTTAGCAGTCGATCCATTTCCATCGTCCTCCGCTGTCTCGATAATTTGCTCCTAAATCTAGAAAACCAGCCCAAACTGGGTCAGAACAGAAACGCCGGCCAGCCACCATCCTTGGCGCCGAGACGCGAGATGAGATCCACGCAGGTGTCGTTCTTGTGCTTGATCTTGGCCATCGGAGCCGGTGAGTTTGCGGATTCCAGCCTGCTATTCTGTTCTCGTACAGCTCCCCCACATACAGGCGCCAGGTTTTTAGATAATCTGCCAGTTATTTCCTTTCTGAAAGCTACACCTTTCATTTTCCGCAAAGTTACGTCTAACCTAACTTCTCACTCCTTAGTTGCCGCCATTAGCGCTGAGGTGCCGAATGCCTTTGTGCCAAATACTAAAATTTCAGTCTTTTATTCATATGCAAGTCAAAATTTCACGAGATAAAGAACAAAGAGATGGATTTTGGTGATGGAACGTGTGGACCAGTGTTTGGCTGAGTGCAGACTTCACATGTTGAGCAAGAAAGTTCGTTATGAAACTCCTCAGGAAATGTAGATGATAAAATATTTCCTGTTTTGCTGGGAAAGCATTACTGAGTAAGAGCGTCAGTGCTAGCATCGCGCGTCTCTGGTTGCTGCGGATTTTGATGAAGGAATGTGTGGACCAGACCTAAGCAAAGCATGGTCTTCATAATCTGAGAATGATCTGATCCAGAAGGGTGTGTCCTCCCTTTAAGAGCTAAAATGCTAAAATGTTAAAATGCTAACGTTGCACTGCTCAGTTAGCTGCATGTCTATTAATCCACTAATCAGAGAAATCTACTGAAAGTATAATATTTTGTGAAAATGTCCTATTTATTGTGTTAAAATGTCTATAACTGATTGTTCCTGCTATTTTAGCATCTGAATCTGCTACTTATCCTGTGCATTAAAAGAGAAATGTGCAACCACAACTATGTATTAATAACAAAAGGAACAGGATATATTAACTTTGGCATCTTCTCACACGGCTTTTGCTGCCGAGGGTCACGGCGGCAGCATGCTAAGCGGGACTGAACAAGCCTCACTTACTGAGGCCCCAAGCCAGCTGGGAGATACAGTCCGTCCAGCAAGTGCTGGGTCTGCCCCGGAGCCTCCACCCAGCATATGAGACGACGGTCTTATGATGATGCTCCCCACCGGCAGAAGAGCTCTGATCCAAAGCAGGTTTCAGTCCCGGATAACATTGCAACACTGCAGATATTTTTAAAATACCATTCTTTCTTTGCCTTTGCAGCTGCTGATGATGGCTGTCTTGAGCTCCATCCTCCCAGAGTGGTGGTGAGACATGGAGACCCAGTATCAGTGAACTGCACCATGTCCACAAATCACAGTGGGATGGGCTGGGCAGCTCCAGTAAATGACGTATCTAATACACCTGGTGTGAAGTTTCTCACTTGGAGGGTGGAAAGTCTGACAATCTGGGATGTAAAGCCTCAGTGCTATGCAAACCGTCCAGGAAAACCTCAATGTAAAGAACGTCTCTCAGTCACTGTATACAGTAAGTGTGTCTCTTCTGATGGAGCTACTGCAGCTGTCAGCTTTCATACAGCTGGGAAATATTCAACCTGAGCATCACCTTAAAACATCAGTAAAACCCAGCAGAATATTTCACTGTAAGGCATGGATGTCTCTGTGTGTCTCTGTCCCTATAAGGCACAGCTGTCTCTTGTTACCTTTGAGAAATAATGCTCCTCATTTTCCCTCACAGATCCCCCAGACAGTGTTTCTGTCAGCTCTATGAACTCTACTGACTCCGTGGTGGAGGGGAGTCGGTACCCGCTGAAGTGTGAGATCCAGAACATCGCTCCTGTTCAGAACCTCACTGTGAAGTGGTACAAAGGGGACACATTGGTACATGAAGACAGAGACTATGTCATAGAATATAGAGAGACAGGCAAAGAAAAGGAACCTGCGAGTGTGTCCTCCACCCTCCTGATCACCCCCAGCAGAGCTGATGATGGAGCAGAGTACAGCTGTGAGGCAGAGCTGGACCTGGGACCAGAAGGACCACAACCCCCCCTTGCAGTGAAATCAACACCCCTCAATATCACTGTGCACTGTGAGTGTTATTTACACTATTCACTGTGATTGATTTCGCATTACGTTGCTCTTCCAGGTGTTTTACCTCCTTTCCAACCAGCTTTTGAAGCACCTGGTTCAGCTGAAACTCCAACCATGTTTTCTGTACAGGAATTCTGCACACCATTTCTGAGTTTGTAGTTTCTCTTCCCAGATTCCCCATCGTTCCTTAGTGCCAAAAACGAAACTTATTTGATCAACAAGGATGATGAGGTGAGGTTAAACTGCACAGCTGAGGGAAACCCCCCACCTAAGTATGCCTGGAGCACCCCAGGCTCCCAGGAGAAGCACCCAGATGGGCCAGTGTTCATCTCCTCCACGCCGCTGCCTGGAACTTACACCTGCACAGCCAGTAACCCACTTGGAGAGGACAGCAAGCAGTTCATCATTGAGCATAAGCGTTCAGGTGAGAAGCTGTTTCATCCCTGATTAGCGGTTCTCTCTGCCACAGAATAAGGATCATCTCAGTTGCTTGCTACACTATTAACTCTTACTATCCCTTTGTGCATATTTAAGTGTTTTTTTCCAATTCCTCCAGGATTGGTGCTCCAGAAACATTGTACACTGTAAAAAAACAGAGAAATTCTGGCAGCAGGGGTGCCAGAAAAAATGTAATAAAACATTGAATCGCTGTAAATTTAATAACAGTAAAAAAAATGTTAAATAACATTTTTTTCCAGTACTGTGAATACAAATAATTCCTGTAAAATAACATTAAAACTCTGTATTTTTTGAAAAAAAAATTCTTCTTTGTAACCACAAAAAATTGTTAATATTCAGATTTAAGCTGGTAAAAAAGAAGATCAGCACTGGAAGAATACTAAAAAGTATTTGGGATTTAAGAAATTCCACGATAAAAATACCAATTAAAGCGTGTAAATTAACAGAATGTAACTGCTGTATCACAAAAAAATGCAGCAGTTTTTGAGGCAGGGAACAACCCAGGATGGGGGGCCAGCCCATCGCAGGGCACACTCACACATCATTCACTCACACATGCACTCCTAGGGGCAATTTAGCGACTCCAATTAGCCTCAGCATGTTTTTGGACTGTGGGGGGAAACCGGAGTACCCAGAGGAAACCCCACGACGACATGGGGAGAACATGCAAACTCCGCACACATGTGACCCAGGTGGAGACTTGAACCTGGAACCCAGAGGTGTGAGGCAACAGTGCTAACCACTGCACCCACATGCTGCCCCCTCTTGTGTACATAAACCTACAAATGCTCAGCTACCAATAAAATACAATGCATTTTGGTGTATTGGTAGCATACTGATTTAAAAAATTACATGTTTTTGGGGAAATGAATGACACATTACACAGATATTCAGTTATGTCCGGTTTATTAACAACTTTCAAAAACATTAAAACTGACATTAACTGTCTTCAAATGTGTTAACACATTTTAACATTTAAATAAAGTACTCACATAAAAATGCTCACATAAATAAGCTCAAAAACACCAAGCACAGAAACATGCTTATATAAACTGGCAAAAGCCTTGTGCAGAACAAAAGAAGTATAATCACTTTTGTTATTTACAATGTTCAGAGATCGCATTGTGAGGGCAACTTATGTTCCTCCCTCCACTCAAAGTCAGCTATTTTTGAAATAAGAGACAGAACATTTGAATTCACAGCTTGTCCTTTTGCTCCTTTCTCCACCTTGAAGCCCCTTTCTGGGTTAATTTGGTGATTTACATATCTTTTTAAGGATGTAAATGCACTGTCACAAAAATGGCACTTGAATGCTGCAAACTTGACATCTCAAAAACTTGCTCATTGCATTGAACTTACTTCAGACAAGATGGCCAATATGGTATCTGATGGAATCTGAGTATCTGAGGGGGGGGGGGGGGGCAATTGAAATCAGAAACCAAATGCAGAAATCACAATTTTGTAATGCATAATTAGCAACTATGTATATTTCGTAACAGGGTAATGGTAGACACTTTCTTAAAAATATTTACATAATGTTAGATGTTTATGTTAATATTACAAATGATATGCTAGTATTTCACGTTTAACATTAGCTATGTCTACAATAGTCTTAATATAATATTATCTATCTGCAAAATAAAACAACGCAACCAACCGTTAATACTAAGGAATAAACTATGTCTTACCCAGTTTTCCCCGGTCCTTATCTGACCTGTGAGTTTAGCTGTGCTTGTATTATTTAGCGAATTATCTAATCCATCCATCCATCCATCCGTCCATTTTCCAAACCTCTTATCCTACTGGGTCGCGGATATCTAATCCATTCAAATCTAAAACTTCTATGACTTCCAACGGTTCATTTGCAATCGGTGCATACGCGAAATGTGCCTGGTGGCAACACTGTCAAAGAAAGCATATACAGTATTTTAAAAAGTCTAAATATACATATCTTAATATGTGTCTTCTCCCTTCTCTGACTTCGTAGCGCTTTCTTGTATCAATTCTCAGATGATCTCATCAGTTCTGATCTGCAAACCTTTTATTTCTTTAAACAGATAAATAGAGCCTTCCACTGACCTCTGCGTATGCGCACAAGTTTGAAACTAGTTGCGACCGGAAGCGTCCGGTCCATCACAGTATAGACCTTTTGTGAATGTAGAGGTTATAAATCTCTTTAAGTCCAATATAAACGCTCCTGATTGTTCATGTTAAGATAAACACGCTATAAACTGAGCTATGACAATCTACTTTTATCTACTTGCCGACTCAGAATTAAGCATTCGATGAGAAATTATTTAATAATATAATTACACTAAATACCAATTCGGTGACTCGTACATTCCCAATATTATCTAATTTTTAATTATTTTTTTGTAATGTTTGTAACCTTAACTCTACACAAACCATTTAATATATATACAACAATACAGTACAATTGTGGTGGATATATGTTTAAGAATGAAATGTGCAACAGGTTTTAGAACGGTTAACCAATGTAAATTTTATATACATTGAATGCAAAATTAAAGTTAATGAAAGAAAATTCACAAAAAAGTGCTGTTGCGCTTTAATAAAACAACAGCACATGTTGGTACAGTAAAAACATTTACATTTTACAGATAAAGCATGTAACCATAAGTCTAATTTCTGTAAAAATACAGAAGAAATTGTTGAGTTTCACTGAAGGGATTTTACAAACTGTGCGTAAATATACGTTTATGCAATGCAATTTTAATACAATTTTTCTGTCATTTAACATAACAGGAAAAAAAAGTGAATTATAGTCAAATTGACTGATATAAAACAGTTTAAAATTCTGAAAAAAATGTCTTTTTTTACAGTGTAAAGTAACACACATCTAATAAGTCATTATCCTTTTCCCTCAGATATCACCATATATATAATAATTTCCTTGTTAGTGCTTGTGGCTGTGGTGCTCATCATCACCTATTCTGTGTGCCGGTGGAAAGCCCGACAACCGCATTAGGTAACCTGTCAGGTCAGTCATTTTGTCTCGTGGGACAATAGGGACACATTTCATATATTTATGCAATTCACAAGAAATGCATGTCATTTTATCCCATAGACGGCCTAGTCTTGTTTAACGCACTCTTTCACCATGGGGCTATTAGAGATGCCAGTAGGGAGGGGGGTTTGCATTCTCTCATTCATTCTCTGCCATGATGCTTTTCTCAGGTGTTCAAATGGACGGCAGGCCACGGACACTCATTACTTAAAGATATACGGCCTTGTGCTATGATTCTCAGGCTCCCATCAGTGTCCCTGTACTGCATAATGGATGGATGATGGACAGAATACAATGTTGCAACGATTATACACTATAATCCTGAGAGTATGCTCAGGAGCATGGACAGTGGAATGCGCCAGAAGAGGGGCAGGGAGGCGGGGTCATGGAGAGAGGCGGGGGCATGTCCACTTGCCTGTTTGCTTTCTGCCTTTTCACTTTTAATCTGCATTTTCAGTAGGGCTGTGCAATTTGACAACATGTATTGATTGAGGAAATAGAATCGCGGGGGGGTCTGGAGCCTATTGAAGGTGAAGTGCCCACATACAAACTTTTTTTTGGGATAACCTTATGTAACTCGTCAGATTTAAGGTACCACAGTTTCGTTCACTTACATTTTGCCCAGACTACCTTAAATCCGACAAGTTACCCCGATAAGCCAGTAACCCGCTTCGTAGTACAAGCCCCAGGTCAGCTGTTCAGGTGTGAGGACTCTTCAAACAGTCAGTCCTCTAATTAGTCATCTAATTAGGGAGTTACAGCGAAATCTCCTATGCACAATGGCCCTTTCTGGATAAGACCACCCACCCCTGCCCTACAGTGTCGTGTATGTCAGAGTTCAGTTTAAAGTTCCAGTTTGCTTTTGTAAACTGTATTGTGGACCGTCACCTCATCCCTCCATCACTTCATGACAGACACCAATGTACCAAAAAATTGTCTGGTAATACAAAAAAAAAAAATAGGAATAAAATCCTGCCAGTTTCCAATTGTCTTCATTTCTGCAAGAAATCCATCTGCTCACAATGGGATATAACACTGGAAGTGCTTCACCGCGGTATTGTAAGGGACTTATGCAGTTTTCTGCGTGATTCTCTCGCTCACCAGGCATGTGAAAGACCTGTTCGCTTAGAACTTCATTGTGTTTGTCAGTTATGCAGCTCTAATGAAAGGGCTCATGGGAAGTGGCTTTGCCAGGGAGCCCTGTGTGTATGCGACCTAGCTGCAGCTGTCATGGCAACGCGCTCTGTTGGGGACAGCGTGCAAATAACCAGGACAGGCGACTGGGACTGGGACCCAAAGTAAATAGCGAGAGTCTTCACTAAGGGCTGTAACTGTTCACACAATTTACACCTACAGAAAAATAAGCACATTCGCAGTACATCTTAGGGATGATAAATCCACTTTCCCCATCAGGCATTTATTTGAAACACATTCCCAGTCTTAACTGCTTGACTAGCTGTTAAATTGCGGCCGTTGACCCTTCACCTAACTCCCTGGGATGCTAATTAGCTATTCAAGTGTCGGCAGCCGGTTATTTAATGGACAAACTAACAAAATGTCATTAAAATGGTTAATTATCATCAAGAGAGTTAGATTAGAAAGCATCTAATCCTGCATTAGCTACTATGCTGAAATACATAAGGGTAAATAATTTCAAGCCGTTTCTTTATGTTTAGTTTACGTTGCTCTAATTTCTGTTACATACAAAAGTGCACAAGATAACATCAAAAAGGTGTATATTCCTCAGTAATGACCCAGCATGTTGTAATTTATACGGGAATGCATATGGCATCCAACATGGCCCAATACGCCAACAGTTCGATAAATAAATACTTTGCCATCATAAGTAAATCAAATGTGTCATTCCGAATACAACTTACATCTCATTATTCACCTTGTATGCGACTATAACATAATGAAATGCACGAGGCTAGATTATTCTGCAGTATTATTGGAAAGAAGAAGGAAAAGGACTGAAGATTATTTAATTGAAGGTTGAAAAATGTAGGTGTAATTAACCATACCATGCCTTTCTCCGCTCAAATAAAGTTCCACTCTTTGTGAAAGCGGGGGGGGCAGTGCTCTGGTCTCCCTTCTGCTTTTGGGGTTGCCTAGCAGAGCAACGCTGGAATTCCGGTCGGCTTTCCACTCACGCTCCGGGCGGACTTGGGGAAAGTCGCAGCCGAGCTAGAAATGGAGTTTGCGAAATTATCTGTGGTTCTCAACTTGCTCTGCATGGGTAAGGATTCGGCTCTTTGTTGCGTGCGATGTGTGCTTTCTCCTTGCGACTTCTGAAGCGATGTGCGGGATCACTGCTGTCCACTGAGCTTTGATGCTTATATAATACCTACAGTTCTACATTTTAAATGGTATTTTGGGTGCTGTTTTGGGTATGTTTGCTTGCATAGCAACTTACATACCACCCTATACATATATTTATACATGTATAATGTATATGACAAGAAGCTATGCACGAAAAGGCTTTATGTCGGGGAGCTCAACACTGCAGTATATTGAGGATAGCGAGGGGGGGGAGAGGTGATTTATGTGACATTTCTTAAGGGTGAAAGACAAATATGAATTTTATAGGACATTTATTTAAATTGCCATAGTGATAGGTGGTACTGTTACTTCACACTTCCAGGGCTGGGGGTTTGAATCACACTTCTGTTTTGTGGGGTGGGTTTTGAATGTTTGCCCCCTTGCCAATCCTGCATTCCTCCCGCAGTCCAGGGCCAAGCTATCATGCCGCTTGGCACCTCTAGAAGTGACCATTTTGTGTATGTTCATGTGCCGCTGCAGTGGAAGGATCCAGGAAAGGTTGCAGGCCTGTACAGACTGTTGTTCAAGTCTTGATGTAGTTGCATCGCAGACTCGGTTTGCTTTAGTTTAGTTCGGCGATGATGTCATTTCTACTGGATGCGGTGGCCTGGTCCATCGACACACTGCGACATCGATGAGTCGTTTTCCCCACACAGTGGCTGCCGACAGCTGCTCTCTGGAGCTGCGTCCCTCACGCGCGGTGGTGAGGTTCGGCGACCCCATCACCGTGAGCTGCGTGGCCTCACGGCCTGTCCGTGTTCTGGGCTGGGAGGCGGCCGTCGGCGCGGCCCACACGCAGCATGACCTGACCGTCCAGTGGGGAGTGGACAGTCTCACTGACTGGATTGAGGAGCCCATTTGCTACGGAGTGTTCTTCACCGCACCCAGACAGTGCGAAGAGAAGCTCCACCTTATCCTCTACAGTAAGTAAAGCTGACCTGAAGCACTTCACCTACCGATAATTCTCCGAGTATCCTGACTATTGTTTGAAGCTGACCTGGAATTATGAGAGATGGTAAACATTACTACGTCAAAACAATTATGGCCAACAGTCAGATGTACACTTATTCCCAGTAGTAATTCTTCCAGTTTTGCTCCATGGAAATGAGAGGATTGAACCTTTCCTCCGCAGAGACCCCAGACAGCGTCTCCATCAGTTCACTGAACCAGAGTGGTCCGATGCTGGAGGGGAGACAATACGAACTGCAGTGTGAGGTGCAGAACATCGCCCCAGTTCAGTACCTCAATCTTAGGTGGTACAGAGGGCAGATTGAAGTTTATAACCAAAACTTCTCTGAGCTCACACCTGCATCACCGGTCCAAGTGTCCTCCACCCTCCTGATCACCCCCAGCAGAGCTGATGATGGAGCACAATACAGGTGTATGGCAGAGCTGGACCTGGGACCAGAAGGACCTCAACCCCCCTTGAATATGACATCACGGCCCCTCAGTGTTACTGTGCACTGTGAGTTGATCGATACTCCATGTACAGTTTCAGCATCACGCTCAGGCTTAAACACTGTCCAGCTGTATTATGTGAAATGAGCAGCCACTAATAGCTTGTGTTGAGGAAACCAGACCATAATATTATGAATTTCTGGAGCTACGCTTCTGTTGTAGTAGATCGGTGCTGATGCTGTGGGAGATTTCTATCTGCCTGTATGCTTTTCATGCACATGCAGGAATCGTTGAATGTCAGGAGGCTGTATAAGATACGTAGTGAAAGCTAAACATCTCAGTGGCCTGTTTTCAGTGTCAGGTAACTAAACATTCTGCTTTCCAGATGCCCCTTCATTCTCCAGTCCAAGTGCAGAGGCACTGGTAGTGAAACAGGGTGAAGAGGTGAGGTTAAACTGCGCAGCTGAGGGAAACCCCCCTCCCATCTACTCATGGAGCACTCCCCACTCCCAGGAAAAGCTCACAGACGAGCCAGTGCTCATCTCCACCACCCTGCCACCTGGGACCTACACCTGCACAGCCTCCAATAAGCTGGGAGAGAAAAGCAAGCAATTCACCATCGAGCTTAAGCCATAGGTGAGGCACGGCTGCCCTCTGCTGGCGACGATTCATTCTGCAGTTGGCAGCCATGGCCGAGTTCGCTTCAACTCTTGTTCTGCACGTACAACAGAAAGTTTTTGTGTCTGACATTTTTATTACGCAGGTTATTTTTTATTAGCTGTGCACTGATTTAGAAAGGGACAGGGACTCACATTTCAGCTCGTCAGGGCAGGCATATATGATATCGCTGCAGCCGGAAGCCGAGTGAGAGGGACAATGTCGAGTAGGAGGGGTTTATAACGAGGGTTATATGGTATAACAGAAGTTAGAAAGTCCTCTTAAATTGCTCCTCCTACTCGATATTCGGCTCCAGGCTGCACTGATATGCCTCTCGATCAGGGAATGCTGGAAGCCAACCGTCACCAACCTATCAGATACACCCACTAACAGCTACTCGCCCTGACACCCATATACATTCCATCCCTAACCAATTCCTCTGTATTTCAGGTTGAACTCCTTAAATTTGCATCAGATGAACCTCACAGAGAAACCTTGGCACGCCAGTCTGTAAAATACATCGCATTTGCCTCCTTCCGTTAAGTATCTGGTGTGATACAGGAATCAATAGTCTAGTGTTAGTTTTATATTTTTAACATAACTGAAATATTGTTGTGTAAACAGTTGTAATTAGCTCTACAAATGTAAATGTAGTTGTACGTTATCTAATTTTAACTAAACAATCTATAGTACATATTATATGCACAAATACCTATATGAATAAAGTTTGTACTTTTCCACCATTTTGTGGAAACCAAATGCATTTCTCTTTCCGGATCGTTACAGTCATTAAAAGAATGGTCTTTGAACATGTTGTCTTGTCGCCCGACTTGCATTCATTATAATAACATTGCGTGAAATACCGATGTACCTCAACATCCAACACAAACCACCTTCGGATTGCACTTAATACATGTGACATATTTAAAAACTACACGTAAGTGTAGCAGCATAGATTTCAGCAGCATCCTGCAATGCATCAACCAGCGGCAGCTACGCGAGATCTTGAGCGTGACGATGACGTACAGGACTGGAGTTTTCCAGAAAGTGGGATCCCTCAGTACCTCCGCTGGGCGGAGTGGGGTGATCAGTGTAGTAACTAACCATCAAAGAAATACATACACATACCCGGTTGCTTAACTAATTAAACGTTAGAATCATATGTACAGTTACATTGGTTTCTTTCGCCCTTGTTTTGGCTAACGGTAGAGGAAGGCGCCCTCGCGAGGTGCGCGAGTCACGTGACCGCCGCCAGCCCTGTGATTTCGCGAGACGTGTTCTCGAGGCTTCTGTTCTATTGTGAACGCGCTGCGGCTGTCTGCGCGCGAGTGGAGGGGCAGAGTATATCAGCGGGTGCGTTGGCTTTCATCCGTTTCGGGTGTGTATCTCGCCACCGATTCCTCAGGGGTAGTACAAGGAAGGGGGATTTCAAGAGAAGAAATACAGAAAAATGACGACCATCGACTACAGCGTGTGGGATCACATTGAAGTTTCAGACGACGAAGATGATACGCATCCGAACATCGATACTCCCAGTCTTTTCCGATGGCGACATCAGGTACCTGGGAACGAAGCGGAATCTGGTGTTAGCGGTTGATCGGTTCAGGCTTGGGCACGGATCAAGGCATTTAGCCGTCCGGCTACTTAGCCGCTTTGCCTATGGGCTGTTGGCCGTGAGTACTTGTTGTAGCAGGGCTTTGTGGTGGGCAGTACATATTTGTAAAGCTGCTTTTGTGCCAGCTTAAAACACAGGCACGATTTAAGCCGCCTAATCTTGTTTTGGGCATCATAGTATTGCAAAACTAACGTTTGGGACGTTTATAGGGCGTCTGAAGTGCCGTGTTAAGTGGCTAACTAGGGAAGTGCCCAATACGATACACAGGTCTCTTCATATGAAGAGGTTGTGTCGTGACAGTTGTTTGAATTACCGTAAATAATCCAAGTACAAGTAAGGACATCGTGTTAATTCTGGTCGTGAGAAGTCACACCATGTTATAACATCGCGACAGTGAGTTAAGTCTTTCAACTTGTCCCGTCGAGGCCTTAAATGTTTGACCAAACCCCAGTATAAGTAAAAAATGATATGTCACATCTGCTTTTTTTGTCTTGGTGGTCTGGGCCTAGGAGTGTGAATGTATTGTGCTATTTTTCGGTATCAATCAGATCCACTGTTTGCGGCCCTAGACTAGTGGTAGTAGTGTCCGGCTGCATATTTTAAATACCTAATAAGTACAGAAGAATGGTTTTAAAATTGGCGTGGCCTCAATGTCCTTCGGAGGACGGGAGAAATGGATGGATAAGTATTGAAGAATATTCTAGATGCCTGAAAGCTAATGATGGAGCTTAGGCTAATTTGCAAGGATTGATGGGTCGCTAAAACACGTGTGCATTGACCCAGTCAGTGCGATTGGGCCAGTAACTTGCTAGATATCAAGTTAATGGTTCCTTTGGCCCACTCAGGCTCGCATGGAGCGTATGGAGCAGTTCCAGAAGAAGGGGGATGAGCTGGAGAAGGCGCAGGTGGAGTGCAAGCGCAAGCTGGCAGAGGTGCAGAAGAAGCTCCAGGAACTAGAGTGCTCAGCCATCGAGGAGGCCAAGGCGGAGCTCAGCCAGGTGCGGGTGGAGGAGAAACAGCTGAAGAAGGAAGAGAAGGAGTGTGATAAGAAGTTGGAGGAGTACCGGCGTGAGGAGAAGAAGATGCCCTGGAACGTGGATACACTGAGCAAGGATGGCTTCAGCAAGGTTGTTGCTTATTCATGGGGGGGGGGGTGTGTCTTCTATATGCATTTATGATGGTGCCATGTGAGGGATGTCATTTCTTAATATTTCCTGTTCCTCCCTCAACAGAGCATCATGAACGTTAAACCTGAGGTGAAGGAAGAGACTGAGGAGGAGAAAGAGCAGAAGCACAAGACCTTTGTGGAGAAATATGAGAAACAGATCAAGCACTTCGGTAAGGTTTTGTTCTGCCAGACCTAGCTGGGAAATAGCATTTGCTAATGCTAACGGGTGTTTGTTTGTTTCAGGGATGTTGGGGCGCTGGGATGACAGTCAGAAGTACCTGTCTGATAACCCCCACTTGGTGTGTGAGGAGACGGCCAACTACCTGGTCATCATGTGCATTGATCTGGAGGTGGAGGAGGTGAGGTCTGACCTCTGCGCCTGTCCCTTTGCTGACCTTGGGACTGTCACGTGATCCTGTGCTCCCTGCCATCTGCCCACAGAAACATGCCCTGATGGAGCAAGTGGCCCACCAGACAATCGTCATGCAGTTCATCCTGGAGCTGGCCAAGAGCCTGAAGGTTGACCCACGGGGCTGCTTCCGCCAGTTTTTCACTAAGATCAAGGTTGGTATGAGGAACTGGTTGTGTGCTGTGCGATTATCGCATGAATTTGGGCTTCTCCAAGGGGAGTTTCTGTCTGTGACGTGTCAAGCTATAGCCATTTCTCTTTTTTTAAATCAGAAATTAGTGGCTACATTTATTTAGTAGTTGCTTTTACCTAAAGCCTCAGAATTTGAGAGAGCTGGGTGACCCAGTCCATGTAGCGGTTAAGGTTAGAGGTCTTGGCTCATTGGCCCAGTGGTGAAATCAATCTTCGGATTACAGGATCTGAACCAGTGACCTTCCGATCATGTGGTCCTAACCCACTGAGCCACACACTGCTCCATGAAGAGGGTTGAACTTTACTCAAGTTTATAACAGATGACCTTTTCCCCATTCTGCTTTCTGTTGTATGTCTTCTCTTGGTATGATCCCTGTTCTATTGGGGCTGGAAATTGAAGACGGTCGTTGCAGTTGGTTAGATTACCTACACTAATTAAGCTGGCTTCCAAAAATAAGTGTGTTTTTTTTTTTTTTTTTTTAAGCATTATGGAAATCTGTTTACACTTTCATGTCAGCTTATTGGAATAAATGTAATCTGTCAGACAGCGGACCAGCAGTACCAAGATGCCTTCAATGACGAGCTAGAGTCATTTAAGGAGCGTGTGCGTGGACGGGCCAAGATCCGCATCGAGAAGGCGATGAAGGAGTATGAGGAGGAGGAGCGGCAGAAGCGCCTGGGACCAGGGGGGCTGGACCCAGTCGAGGTGTACGAGTCCCTGCCTGAGGTAACTGGGGTCTCTCCGTCTGTGTGTGTGTGTGTGTGTAGCGAAACATGATTCTTGTCAGGTGTAAATAAGCATCCACACCACGGTGGTATTATCTGTACAAGACTTTGTGTGTGGCATGTTGACTCAGTGTCATTACTTACAGGTAAAGATCTACCTGTGTGTGGTACAAGTAACTCCTTTAACTGTTAAAAGACAATACAATAAAATGTGTTTAACTCCCTTGGGCAGAGTTACCGTTTTACTGATTCTTTTAAAGAGCTAGGGACTTTTTTTTTTTTTTTTTTTTAGGATTTAAAAAAAAATTAATCGAAAGCTAAGTATTGAGAATCTTGAGAAGTGTGACGTGTTTTTTTTTTTTTTTTTTTTTTATTAAGTTTTGACCTTTTTTGGTTTTTTCAGTCTGTTTTTAATTTGGATATCCTCTTGCCGTGAATATAGCCCAGGTTGCTGGCATGGCATTAAAAGGCAGCATAACTAACTGATGGTGCTTGTCAGTGTTTAGTGGCGCCTTATTAGAGTAATACTAACTGCTTTGATTCATAATAAGTCAAACCAAAAACCTTTCTATCCATTCCTGTATTAGAGAAACGGGAAAAAAACTTTACTGATCTCAGAGGGAAATTGCTTCGGCTACAACTGCACAGATAGACACCATTAGGTACGATGGATTTTACATGATGATGAAAAGGGTGATATCACCAACAAAAATTAAAGATGGAATAGATGTCAAACTACAATGTGAACTCTTTAGGAGAATTATTGTTTGATAAGGTGCATTATGTATTCACAGTAGTCAGTCAGAGTCAGTGTTTTACAAGGTATACCCCATTCAGAGAAACTGAAAAGGTTATTGCATATGTTATGGGTAAATGGCAGCATTTTTCAGTCTGAAAATACTCCCAATGAACCTGCCAGAAGGGAACATTAATGTTAAAAGACATTGGACATGGCCAGCTCCAACTCTTCTCAAGCACACTGAGCTGAACTGGCAGGAGGACACACGCTGGCATCCCTACCCCAGGCAGCTTGTGCTCTGTACTTTTAGATGGGGTAGCTGTGGAGAAAGCGGATCTCAAATGTTTCATAAATAAGTATACAATACTTCGTTATTACTAATGACTACTAATACGGCTACATCCATTTGGTAGGAGATGCAGAAGTGCTTTGACGAGAAGAACATTCAGATGCTGCAGGATGCCATCAGCAAAATGGACCCAGTGGTATGTCACCGGCTACTTGTAGTGCTTTGCTCTGCTCTGTTGTCTTGGAGTGACTGGAAAGTTCCGCAAAAGTGAAAGATCCACGGCTGTTTGTCTTTGGTAGGAGGCTAAACGACACATGAAGAGGTGCATTGACTCGGGGCTTTGGGTGCCCAATTCGAGGACAGAGGAAGGCGAGGACAAGGGGGACGAGGCGGAGTATGAGGAGCTCAAGACAGAGGCCGGGAAGGAAGACTGAGCCGGCTCTGCTCCTGTACCCACGCGGCCGTTTCACTCATGTTGCTCTTTTGTATTTTAACAGTGCAGCACTATTACTCCGAGCTGTACAGTGCACGGGTCTCGCCGTTTCATGTCTGGAATAAACACTCAAACTGCAGTGCTTATGCCACACTCTTTGAAACCATTATTTTAGACTTTAGAATAAAATTATCATTTGTTCTAATTAGTCTTTTGTGCACGATTTTGTTACGCGGAACAGTTGTGACCATCTTCAACGGGTTCTGCTGGTCTGGTTCCAGGTTTTGCTTTTTTATCTTTTATTTTTAACCAAAATACTTAAGTGTATGCTCCATGCAGTCCTGTCATTGTACCCTTTGGTAAAATTGTAATGTTGTTCTAAGCAGTGTTTCCCCTGATTGTGCATTCTTCTGTGACACCCATTCCCCCCCCCCCCCCATCCCCCAGCCTCCACTCTGTCAGCATTGTCATCAGCAGACATCATACCCCAGTGCTGTTTGTCTTATTTCCGTTCATAGCCAGACATGACCTTTTGATTAGTCGAGGGGAGGGGGATTGGGTAAACGATCGACGTTAAGAATTGAACTTAAAATGTCAACTTAAGTTGAGGTCAGCTTGAAAATGTACTGTTTAATGTGCAATAAATGTAATGGAAATCTCATTATGTTAATGGAAACATTAATCTTGTTGGATTATTTGACTGGAGAGTATTCCAGTCCTTAATGCTTGTATACTTCCAATGATCATTGCTGCCAGGACAAAATGGAGGATTTGGATGAAGTGGAAGCTGGATGGTGTTTATGGAGAGTCTCACAGATTAGAAGGAGAAGGAGCCGGGGGGCTGGATTGAGAACAACCAGCCAGGGCATAAGGATGAGTTATCAATACAAATCAGGAGATGCTGCTCTCTGCTGAAAACTTGTGCATTTTACCATGGACATGCAGGAGGTGAAGAGAAGGTACCAGGGCTGTTTATGTGCGTTTGTAGGAGCGGGGAGGGGGGAATAAAGAACCAATTTTGAAATGCTTTTGTCTCTTGTTTGCTTCCCACTGATAATTCGTGGTTTCAGGGTCTTGGTATGGTCAGAAAGCTCAGAAGACAGAGATTCAAGGCTGGGAAATTTTTTAAAATGAACGGTACATTGGGAAGCTGGACTGAGTCATCACGAAAAACCTGCTCTTCAGTGAAGCTGGCTGCCAGTGCTGAGCGTTGTGTGTGTGTGTGTGCACGCGCGTGTGCCTGGCTGCGTTCACACCTTGTTAGAATCTGATCTAAGGTGCTGTTACGACAGAAGTGTTACTTGATCATTTCCCTGTTCCAAAGAGGAAAAAAAATCACTAGGCCTAATTAAAAATTAAGTAAAGATGTCACAAGAACAGTGTGTCCTCGTTTCTCAGAAATACTGTCAGACCTTTGAAAAGTTAACGTGTGAAGGATGGGGGGTGGGTGTTATGTCATTACAGGCGTGCGACGGTAAAAGAGAGGCGGACGCGAGCGTAGCCCTTCTGCGGGGCTGGCTGAGTCGCGGCCCGCACTAGGGGGCGTGGCTCCTGCCTCTCAGGCCACGCAGCTTCCCTCCCTCCGTCGTACTCTGACACCCGCAGGACGTGCTAGCGTCTGGGCCATGAAACGGCAGCGTGCGGGTCTCTATCCGTGAAACTACGCCGAAAGATCGCTTCGGATCTCCTGCGCCTATTACCATCTGCCTGCGTGAAGTTACCCAGCACTGCGCTAACTAGAGTTGGCATCGCGGAACGGAGCTGTCAGATCGCAGGCAGCCGCGACAACGCAAGGCTGACGCCCGGATCGGTAAGTATTTATGATTATAATTAATGTTACAATTACAGGATGTCAACAACAACAATAATAACGACATAATACGTACTAGGGCGACACTATTCAAAGTTAAAGCGTCTTCCTAAACATTTTCCAGTCTGCGGCCAAGCTGAAGCGGCTGTAGTTTGTCCCGGAAGGCCTGATATCCAGATATTTTTAAAATGTCTTTTTATTTATCTGAGTGTCGCTTCATTCGACTCCGATGTCCTGGCGACATTAAGCGCAAACGGCCCCGGTGTCCGTGCCACTGCGCTGCGGGCTGTTTGATATCGCTGTATGTTGTTATATATTTGAGGTAAAGAAAAGGGGGGGTCTAATAGTATGCAGTTCAGTGGGTCAACAGAAACACATCCTGTTACAGTTTCGCTGCGACGTTTTCGATCCAGCACTGTTACACTGTAATAATAATAAAAATGATAAATGTTGGCGATCGATCTTGCGAAAAATATCAATAAGACGCGGTGTTTACAAATTAATAATGGGTCATGTGACCCGCACGGATGCCCTTTTTCTGCTAGTGCCTGGTGCCGACTTTAACTTGGATTAAAGAAGAAAAATATAAATTAGGGCAATCTTGGGCCAGTGGGCAGTTTGAGAGCGTTTCGGTAATGCCTTCTTTTTTTTACGCTGCTGCCTAGAGTTCGCATAATCGTTCCATGAAGAGTGTGTTTCCTCATTTCTTCGCATGCACCCCGTCATTATGTCGAAATAATTCTTATCAGATTGCTGTGCATGATATCTTATTTGAATAGTAGTCCAGTGTTTTCTTAAACGTATATTTAGTGATTACGATGGATGGATCGGTGTTAAACAAATCTGTAAAGTCTAAACACAGAACTTTTATATCAACGTATCCAATCACAATTCTCACCGTTTCACTGTTCCTCACTCTCTAGTTCCTCTTTGAAGCTGTACCTTGATTTATTTATTTATTTATTTATGCCACACATTTTGTATGCCTGTTGTTTCTGTTTCATTTGTAGATGCTTATAATCTTCATAAAAATACTAACATTTAAATTATTTCTCGTGTGTAAGGGCAAATGAAAATAATGCATAGCTGTTAAGAACTGCAACAACAATTGTGGGAAAAAATACGTAGTTATATCTTGCATGAAATTTACAGAAGTAGTACAAATGGAAAGCTTCACTGTGTATAACTTATGTGATATATATATATATAGAAGGAAGGAAAAAAATAGTGGAGAAATTTTGGAAACCGGAGATGAAACGTATACAGTATATGAACTGTTTAAATAATGGATGACACCGTTAAAAAAAGGAATCGCCCTAGTTGGGGAAGGCAGCATATCTGCAGCTCAGTCGTGTCACTCTGTCGCAGGTATGATGAGCATCAGGAGGACCCGCTCGGGCCAGGGGGGGCAATGCGAGCTGCCCCAGGGCCTGGGGGTACACATCCTCCTGCTGTGGAGCAAGGAGGGGGAGCGCTACCTTTCCCACAAGGATGGGGAGGTGACGGCGGAGGAGCTGTCCATCTGGGCGGCACAGAGCGTCGGTGGGTCTCTCTTTGCATGCAGCATTTTAAGTTAGAAACCCTGTAGAAATGAATCTTTCTTTTGAATACGGTTTCAAGAATCTTGCTAAGAGTCATTGGCAGTGGTGGATTAATGACGGCCTTTAGGCTGCACTTTCCATAGGCCCCTCTTCTGCCCCGGTCCCCAAAACGATGCAACAATTAACTATAAAACTATCACATATTATTAACGATAAAATGATTTCTACGTAGTCCAAGAGAGTGTGACGCTGTACCAAACGAGAGCGACAAGCCAGCAGGCTTACTCGTTCACGTCGATCCTGTGCAGCAACCAGAAAGAGCTCAACAGAGACCCCGCTGAATAAATGCATCTCGGCTGCGGTGACCTCAAAACATTACACTTGGATCCAGCGCGTGTCAAATGCATCCACAATCTGCACTCAAGATACATTTACTATAGATAGCATTGACCATAGATCAGGGGTATTTCTAGCTATTGAACAAGATCAGGGGCTACGTTACCTGAGGCTTGACCTTTTTTTGAAGAATGGAAGACAGGCATCAGCGGTAAAATATTTGGCGCTACAGACTCGAGTAATTGGACCTAATGATGCCCAAACTCCATTGGTAACTGTACAGAGAGGGACAAATTCCAAAAGAATATAAAAAGATCATGAAAAGAGAAATATTTACAATTGGTCTCCTCATTCAGTTTTAACAAGTCACCAGCTTGCAAGCAAACGACCAATAAAGGATCACTTTTAAAAAACACTAACAAAAAAAGCCAACTATACGGCCAATAGGGGCCCCCTGGCACACCTGTTCAGTAATCTGTCCCTGATCATTAGACATCTGCCACCAAATCAGAAGATAAACACTGGCTTGTGTCTGTCTGTAAACTGCATTTCTCTCCCCCTTCCCCCCCCGACCCACCCACCCAGGTATTACACCCATGTGCTACAGTTTGTTTGCCCTGTACAACCCCGCTTCCTGCTGTTGGTACAGCCCAAACCACTCCTTCACCACAGATCAGCAACCTGGTCTTGTTCTTCATTTTCGCATGAGGTATGTGTGTGTGTGTGTGTGTGAGAGAGAGAGAGAGAGAGAGAGAGAGAAAGAAAGAAAGAAAGAGTGCGTATTTACATGTGCAGAAGGTGAAGTCTGAAGAAGAGCAGGTGCTTGTGTAGGTGCAGAGAGTAAGGTGTGTGTGGGGGGGGGGCACATGTACAGGGGGGGTTAATCCAGCATTTGTACAGGTTCTACTTCCGCAACTGGCATGGCATGAGTGAAAAGGATGAGCCAGTGTTCCGGTATTCTCCACGCGCCACGGAGGGCCGTTCAGTGCATCGCGGGCCCGACATCCCGGGGACACCGCTGCTGGAGCAGCCCTCGCTCGAGTACCTGTTTGCTCAGGTGCGTAACTGTCTGTGAAGGATTTCAGTCGCTCATGTGCCAAGTGGTAATAAGCTTTAAAAAAAAAAAAAAAAAAAGTCTAAGTACATGTCGAGTTCCGTGTGTGTGTCCTGTGGTTTGGCCTTCAGGGTGCAAACGCGCTGTTATGTAACCATGTGAGTTTGTACTGTATGCATGTGTTGAATCTCTCAATCTGTCTGCTTGCCTGTCTTCAGTCCCGTGAAATCGATATCCTTGTCGAAGTGCGGCAGAAATTCACTTTTGCATTTGTATTGTGTAGTCCGGTGTCATGTCACGAGTGCATGCACCCCCGCCTAACGTGTGTGTGTGTGTGTGTGTGTGTGTGCGCGCTCCCCAGGCCAAGTTCGACTTTGTAAATGATGTGGCACCTCTGCATGACACCTGCGGGGAGATGGAGGTCAGCCGCTTCAAGAACGAGAGCCTGGGAATGGCCGTGCTGCACCTATCCCATCAGGCCCTGTACCAGAACTGCACGCTGCAGGAGGCTGCCAAGAAGACCAGGTACCGGGCCCCTGCTGCTTGGCAGGCCTCCCGCAGATCGCCTCCTACAGCCAGTACTCATTCATACTGGCTGAATGGACGGTCACCCAGTTTTTACAATGGCCCTGCAGCTTTCCTGAATCTGTCTCATTTCAAACTGGAAATGTAACTGTCCGTGGCCATCTAGAGAACCGTAAAGATGTTCAGTGAATCCAATCCTCGGGGACCGCAGACAGTCCACGTCTTAGCTTCTTCCCAGCTCCCAGCATGCCTGTAGCAAACAATCAACCAATCAGGGACACTGTATACCTGGAGCAGGTGTGCTGGGAGTTGGGAAGGAGCAAAAATGTGAACTGCCTGGGGGTCCCTGGTGAGAAACACTGGTTTAGTAGCATAGTTTTTTTTTTCGTTTCACGCTCCAGTGACAAACGTGATTTGCTGCCTGCGTTGTCACGGAAACGGAACCCAAAAAAATCAACCCAGTCATTTTATTTATTGATCGTTATTTTATATTTTTTTCTCTCGTGTGTCACCTACACTTGAGAGCTTTATGTTATTTCATTATCATTTTTAACCCCTCTTCCCCTTAGCTACCTGCACTGCATTCCACGATCCTTCGCCCGGCAGATCAAGTGCGATAACATCCTGACCAAGGTGCGCATCCGCCGCGTCTTCAGCCAGTTCGTGCAGAGCTTCCAGCTGCACACGGTGGGTGCCGGCCGCCTCGGCCTGCAGGACGTCATGTACAAGTACGTGGCCACGCTGGAGAACCTGGCACCGCGCTTCGGCGTGGAGACCTTCTCCGCCACGCGTCTCCTCGTGCTGTCTGAAGGCGGCAGCGGCAGCTCTGTCAGCACCACCTCCGGGTCGGCCGACGGCAAGAACAGCCCCGTCACCCACGAGGTCATGGTGTCCGGTATTGGAGGCATCCAGTGGAGAACAGTCCAGGGAAACCAGGTAGCTGTTAAGACGCATGGGGGGGGTGGAAGGTTTTGTTGTTTGTGGGTCTCCACTCACAGTCACTTCAGGGGCCTCTGCCCACCAAAGTGTATTAACTGTTTGTGGCCAGCAAGGGTCCCCACACCTCAGGAGCCCCATTCAAATATATGGTGGCAAATTCTGTCGCAGTGAGGAATGATTTAAGACAGTGTGCGTGTGTGTGTGTGTGTGTGTGTGTGTTTTAGACCCAGGAGACTAGTTGCCATGGCAATGATTACTGTGGTCGAAAAAAGAAGGGGAAATCCCACATCCCTGCCCCCCCCAAGACCTGGACCATCTTCTGCGACTTCCCTGAAATCTCCCACATTGTCATCACCGGCAACTGCGTCTGCATCAGTCGCCAGGACAACTTTGCCATGGTGACGATCAGCTTCTGATCGCCTGTCCTGCTTCCTGCTGTGATGCTGTAGCTCCATGTGAAAGGGCGCCCCGTCTGTCTCTCTCTCGCTCTCCAGGAGGTAAGCCTCAGGTCCAGCCTGGAGGCCCAGTCCTTTGTCTCCCTGCTGGATGGATACTTCCGGCTCACAGCTGACGCCCATCACTACCTGTGCCATGAGGTGGCTCCACCACGCCTAGTCATGAGCACGGTCAACGGGCTGCACGGACCCATGCAGTACGTACACCCTTCCCAGCATTCCGAGGGAGACTGGCCATCTGACCTGCCTCTAACTATTTCGAGTGTTTGCCTCACAGACCATAAACGCAACATGGCTTCCATTTTTATTCCAGCTTTAACTGGTTTTTGGCTTTTTGTGGAAGATGGGCTTAGTTGGTGGGATGATGAGTGATTCTGTGGGTTTGGCATCAGCCTGCATCCAGAAGGTTGCCACTTCAAATCCCTTAGCTGGCAGAGTAATTGTGTATTTCTGTACCCTCGAAAATGGCCCTTTACCCAACAAATTCTTTCAAGAATAGAGGGAAAATGCATCAAACTGTACTGTGGCATTAGTCAAATTATTCTTATAATTAGTGCAATTAGTTGTGACTGTGGATGTTATGAGGTGTGGTTTATCGCAGTGTTTTTCAGCTCTCACACACACACACACACACACACACACACAAACACTGGTCAAACCTGCCCGTGTTTCCTGCAGGGAAGAATTTGCACTGCAGAAGCTGCGGAAGGAAGGCCTGGAAGAGGGCATGTTCCTGGTGCGCTGGAGCATCCTGGACTATCACCGCATTATCCTGACTGTGCTCACCAAGCTCCAGGTGGGGGGGGACGGGGTGGCTGAGGGACATGCTTTAGGATTTGTTGTGTTCCAAATTCTTGTAGACTGGCACGGCTTTGAAAAGTGTGCGTGTGTGGGCGAGCATTCACGATGCCCTTTGTCCCCAGCAGAACGGGACGAGTCCCACCCACAGGCAGTTTCGGATCCACCAGAAGGGGGCAGTCTTCATCCTGGAGGGCTGGGATCGGGAGTTTGCCTCCATCCGGGATCTGACAGACAGTCTGAAGTGCTGCACGCTCCGGTCTGGCAGCCACAACTTCACCATCAAGCGGTGTTGCCTGCCCCGGCCGGGAGGTGAGCGACCGGTCACAGTAACCATGGAGACACAGCCCCCGCGCACCTGCGGGCCTTATGGCACGTGGCCTCGCTTCCTCTTTCACGTGTGACCATGTTTACGAAACGGTGGCTTGTTCCCAGAACTCTCGAACCTTCTGGTCATGAGGAAGCAGACAAACTCCACCTCAAACTTCTCCTTGAACCTCAGCCAGCTGCGCTTTCACCAGATTCGGGATGGGGAACTCACGCAGGTAACAACACCCCCGCACACCCATTCCTAGGTACCTAAACTTCTAAATCTTTTTACATTTTTGAAAGATCTCCCTTACCTGCCCCCCCCCCCCCCACAGGACCAACATCTCGGCCGTGGCACTTGGACCAACATCTACTCGGGGTGGTTATACCCACGTGGTGGCTTAGAGGACGACGAAAACGACTCCTATGGGTGCACCGACAGCAAGGGCATCCGCGTGGTGCTGAAAATGCTGGACCAGAGTCACCGGGACATCGCCCTGGTGTGTGGCCCTCCTCGGAAAAAGGGAGACGCACCTCACTCCCTCGTTTATCCTGACACTCTCTCCCTTTCTCACAGGCGTTCTTTGAGACTGCCAGCCTCATGAGTCAGGTGTCACACAGTCACCTGGTCTTTGTCCATGGTGTCTCAGTGAAGGGATCTGAGAGTAAGTGCCTTTGGCTCCTCTCTTTGCTTAAAGGTTTATTGCTCACTGATGTGCAGGAGGGGGTTGGCTTGTGTGGGCCTGGCTGCTATCTCAGTCCCCAAACCATAACTAGGTCTGAGGCTAGAGTGCAGGCAGCCTGCTTTAGCTCTGTGCCACAGAACTGGATAGTTGTGCCGGAAACCGAGCGTGTGCCTATGACCCGTGTTGGCAGACATCATGGTGGAGGAGTTTGTGGAGTTCGGGCCGCTGGATGTCTTCCTGCGGAGGGAGATGGGTGTGGTCACACCGCAGTGGAAGTTTACGGTGGCTAAACAGCTGGCCAGTGCCCTGAGTTACCTGGTGAGTACCGGTCCAGTTTAGAAGGTGGTAGCTACATGAGATTATCATTATTATTAATTATGTAGAAATGTAATTTATGAAAAACAATAGCTCGATAAAAGCTCAAGGAAAGCCTAAAAAATGAGCATGAGGTGTATTTCAACTAAACGCTAGATGTGTGATATTTAGCCATGCCTGCTGTCTTCAGTCTTCTCTTTAGTACCACTAACATGTGCTGCATTACAGTCCCTCCCCTTTGTGTCACATTGAAAATCTTCCCTGTGTGTTTCCTGCAGGAAAGCAAGCACCTGGTGCATGGTAACGTGTGCGCTAAGAACATCCTGGTAGTACGGAAGGGGCTCGAGGAGGGAACCTCGCCCTTCATCAAGCTGAGCGACCCCGGCATATCTTTCAGTACACTCTCCAGGGAAGGTAGCGTTTACCACACAAGCCGTGGATTTATGGATTTGATACCTAGAGGAAAGCGTGGTGTGACAGGCCTTCTGTCCCCTGTCACCAGAGCGCGTGGAGCGTATCCCCTGGATCGCCCCCGAGTGTGTGCCCAGCGGAGCCAGGCCAGGCAGCACGGCTGACCAGTGGAGCTTCGGTGCTACCCTGCTGGAGATCTGCAACGACGGCGACCTTCCCATGAGCGAGAACACGCTCGCAGAGGTGCGCCCAATGCCGCCATCTTAGCCACCACCCCACCCCCGCCGTGTCCCACCCACTGAAACCTCTACCCCCCTCCCACTCCCAAACAGAAAGAGCGCTTCTACGAGACGCAGAGCCACCTCCCTGAGCCCTCCTCCCAGGAGCTGGCCAGCTTCATCAGGATGTGTCTAACCTACGACCCCACTGAGAGGCCGTCCTTCCGGGCCATTCTACGCGAGCTGACGGAGCTGCAGCTTAAAAGTGAGTCTCATCAGATGACCTGGACTGCCAGGACCCGACCAATCATAAATCGTCAGGCTTTATTATGGCCAGATCCTGTATCAGAAACCCGTATGCAGACTGTCCCCGACTTCCGACTGGGCTCCATTGCGACAGAGAGGTCATACAAATCATGCTTACTTCTAAGTGCGAGAATGAGACTGGGAGGGGCATGTGGGGCTGGGATGGTTGCAATGCCTTACTGTGTTTTCTCATGGCAACTATCATGCGCTACATAGCATAGCCCGAAATGTATTTTAGCATTTTACTTGTTTACTTATACGTACAAGTCGTCATAAGTCACACAGGTTGAAAGTCTGGGACAGTCTGTGGTTTTTATTTAACTGTAATGTTGAACATGCAGTTCAGTGGGTGCAGATAATTTTACTTCCAAAGTGTGATTGCGTTCTTTGATTCCCCTGTGCCCAATCAGACCCAGACATCTCCTCCAAGTGCGAGAGCCACCCAGGTGCTGACCCAAGCATCTTCCTTAAACGCTACCTGAAGAAGATCCGGGACCTGGGCGAGGTGGGTCCAAAAGAACCTGTGCTTGGTGCTCCCTGTGCTCTGCTCATACTGTAAGGCTTGGCACTCGGCTTGCCTCGTCTGATCCTCGCTCTTCTGCCTCCACTCCTCAGGGCCACTTCGGGAAGGTGATGCTGTATGTGTATGACCCCGACAATGACGGAACAGGCGAGTATGTGGCGGTGAAAGCGTTGAAGCAGGAGGGAGGTGGACAGAAGCATGACGGCTGGAGGAAGGAGATCGACATCTTGAAATCGCTGTACCACGTCAACATTGTCAAGTATAAGGGCTGCTGCTCAGAGCTTGGTGAGTGGACCAGCTTGTTAGAGGTGTTTGCAGGGGTGGAGCCACAGGAACATTTGGCCCCAGTTGAAAGCTGATTGGCTCCAGGTATGCCCTCTCCCCTGTCACTCACCGATGCAAAACATGCCATTGGCTAATAAGGTTGACCCCTTTATAAGACTTGCGGTCCTCCTTATGTCGCATACCTTAAAAAATTATACAGATATTCCAGCTCCTGGTCCCTCGTGGTCTCCATTAACTCACCTGTCAGACCAAGGAAGGACCAAGGAACCTTGGATATCTTAAATCCATCGCATGAATGTACTTGTGGATGGATCGTGCCAGTGTGTAGATGGTTTGGTCCATTCGTGTTTCCCCTCATATTTTCTTCCGGACTTTACAGGTGGGCAGGTGCTACAGCTGATCATGGAGTACCTGCCTCTGGGCAGCTTGCGAGATTATTTGCCTAAACACAGAGTGGGTATAGCCCAGAGCCTGCTCTTTGCAAAGCAGATCTGCCAGGTAAGGAGGGCTGGGCCTCCTGGTGAGCACAGATGTATGGGACACTGGATGTGCACATTGTTCCCCACGAAGTTCTTAAGTTATGGCTGGTCTTTTAATCCCTACATGATTCTACATTGTCATCCTCTCCTGCAGGGCATGGATTACCTACATTCAAAGAGGTACATTCACAGGGACCTGGCTGCGAGGAACATCCTCGTGGAGAACGAGAACGTGGTGAAGATCGGCGACTTTGGGCTCAGCAAGTACCTCCCAGAGGGGGAGATCTACTACCGAGTCCGAGAGGATGGGGACAGCCCGGTATTCTGGTGAGTTCTGCTCTCAACAGAGTACTGGTGGGATAGATCTGTGCCAAGCCTACAGCAACAGAACTGGATAGGATGTGAGTGCTTCCGGTTCCGCAGGTACGCCATCGAGTGCCTGAAGGAGAGCAAGTTCTCCTTCTCCTCGGACGTGTGGTCCTTTGGGGTGACGCTGTACGAACTGCTAACCCACTGTGAATCCCGGCAAAGCCCTCCAACGGTATGTCTCCATCCACCCCAATGGTTGCCTTGACGATGCGGGAACTTACTATTAAGTTAATTGTTCTCCAGGGTTCATAATGTCCCCATTTTTTGCCCCCAGAGATATGTGGAGCCTTTGCTGTATGCAGCTTGAAGACCTCTATCATGTTGTAGATGCTGACAAGTTCCATTGTGCTCAGTTGCACAATTGCCGAAGAGCTTCTCTAGAAGTTGCTCATATTTACTTTCAGACATTTGAATGGCATTTGTGATGTAGGACATGTGCGTTTTACGTCTGCAAGTTTTAATTCTGACTAAATTATCGTTTGACTGAGGTCATAGGCAAGATTGTGTTACAGGAAGCTACGTAGCTCAGTGAGAGGTTGACTCTAAAAAAGGATAGGGAACGCTCTTCACAGAGGCCCGGGCATTTGCGTTTTTTGGGTTACGTATATGTTAGCACCTCATTTATGCTAGATATTAGATCTTGTGCTAATAAAAGCTACATCAAAGTGTTCAAGAATTTCGGTAGCATGAAACCAAGTCTAGATGATCTCTGGCAGCTCGTTAGAGGTCTTTATACTTTGTGACACCAGTATAACCCAATTTGGGTGGTGTGTGTGTGTGTGTCTGTCTTTTGCAGAAATTCTTTGAGATGATGGGAGTGGTCCAAGGTCAGATGACAGTTATGAGGCTGATCGAGCTGCTGGAGAGACGCAGGCGGCTGCCCTGCCCACGGGACTGTCCCCCTGAGGTACCTGGCATGACTCATACACCCCTACACGGAAGCTGACACACCCGCTACCACCAGGAATAACTTTCCCATTTCCTCACACAGGTGTATGGGCTGATGGGCCAGTGCTGGGATGTGGACCCCGCCCGGCGACCTTCCTTTGAATCCCTCAACCTATCCATGGGCGAGATCCGCAAGACATACCAGCATCAGCCGATGATCCGCCTCAACCAAATCAACCAGTGCTGACCATGTGTCTAGTTTGTCAACCATCGTGATTACTGCCGCAACCCTCTTAAAGTAGTACTTAACCCAACTGTGAATACATTTCTGCTCCGTGGAACTCTGTTGACCAGATTCATTTGACTGATCTTGGCTAGCTGGTGAGGAGCTGATGTAAACTCAACTGTGACCACACCTCCAATCAACTAAACAATGGACTGACTGGACTAAACCATTGCGGCCTGTCAGAGTCGCCGTGCTGAACTGCTTAAGATTCTGCAAAGGCACAAAGCACTATGTCAATAGTTATTTACCTGGAAAATTAGTTTTTCCTTTTCTTGTTCAATTAAAGGCTAAAGCTATATATTTCTTCCTATCTTTAATGTAAATGTTAATAATTACTTGCACATTACACTTAACTTTGCCAGCAGCTCTGGGTAGAAACCAAAGATTGATCTGACCCCAGCAGGAAGTGTTACTGTCAGTTATAAAACTGAATTATTTTAATCACTTTTTCCCCTCTCGCGTGCCTCTGTGTTAGCATTAACGATTGTTATCACCGAAGTGTCGCGTAAGTTTTTTCACTATTTGCTGCTTTCCTTCTAATATTTTTATGCCAAAACCTTCATTCATGCGTATAATGACGGTATGTGTATACGTTGTTTGTTTTTATTTATATATATATATATATATATATATATATATATATATATATATATATATATATATATATATATATATATATATATATATATATATATATATATGATTTTTTTTTTTTTACAGCTTATCGGATATATTGGTCTTAGGTAGGGCCTGCGATTCTGGTAAATACCACGTGTTGCATATTACACTAATTACGGTATCGACTACCCATAATATGGAAATTCATTTAAAACCATACCAACATTACTTTCGCAAAACATGTTTCAGTTGTTTTTACAGAGAAAACAAGTATTTTACTTGTATATATTTTTGTAAGTGTGAAATTTTAAATGTTTAAATATTGCGACAAGTATCCTGTCAGAGTACAGAATGATGGAATATGTGGGAGACCACTAGAACGTTGACGTGAAGCCTGGATTTGCTATTTGCGCTTCTATTAATGAGTGGTCATCAAGTGATATGCATGCTGATATCTTGTGGGACGGAGACCGACTGTCTGTAAACGTACTCTACCCATGCCATGATTTAAAAGCGCTTAAAGCATCTTGGTCACGTGAGCGAAGTATAGCTACTGAACCCTCCCCCCTTCCGCCGGACGCTTTCAGATCATACGGCTCAGTGTTCCTCGTTCCGGTGCCATGTGAATATGTCAGCAACAATTCAATAATAAAAAAAAAAAGCTAAAACCCCACCAGAGTCCGTTCAGTCATGCATTACCACTGCCCTGCGAAGTTCACTCCGTCGCGTGCGAGAAATCTCCCTGGTTGTTTACAGCAGTTTCAGTTCAAATGCGACACGTGGTACGATCGCTCCGCCCCATCCACCTTGCGCTTAAAAACGGCACATTCTCTCCTAGCCAATGAGCGGCCGCGGTTCTCCCACGTGCGTATTGTTTAAACTGCTAAAGCCTTTTAGTCCTTTTTCTCCGATTGAAACTTTCCTCAGTTTGATGATGGCGGCCGCCGTATCCGTTGGTTCGGCAGTTCGGGAACAGAACCCCAATGCCGTGACAAATTTCAGCACCCGTCCGCCCTATGGTTATGACGCTGGCGCTGGACGAGAGGACTGGACTTCTGATGAAGTTAGAGAGCCGGAAAGAAAGTGTGGTCACGAAGATGCGTCCGTGGCCGGGGAGTGTCCCCGGAGGGTCGAAGAGGAGCTGCCGGCGTTGAGCCCGGAGGAGATTGAGAGCCGCTTGGAAAAGACTCGCCGGGAGTTTTATAACCGGCGGAAAATCATAATTAAAAATCTCCCTGCTGATATTACCAACCAGGCAAGTTTTTTTTGACTGAGGTGTGCCTGTGTTGGTCCTCAAACTTTTTCATAGTGTTATACACAGTGCTCTGCCTGTTTAGTCTTTTTTTGTCAACGCTTAAAAGTGGGTTTTAACTTGTATGAAACTAATGATGGCGGTGCATGTTAAGGTGTAACAAGTGGAGACAAGCTGGAGTAACAGGTGGTGTTGCTGTTTTTTCCGGCACTGATCTAGGGGGTGTTCCACGACGGATGATATTTCTCAGCTGGGTTGGGTTAACCTAGAAGTCAGAAGTTTGTCTATCGGACAGTCCATAATTTGTAGCTTAAGTTGACCCATCTAACTGAGAAATCCTGTTTCGGGTTGGAGGTAATGAAGAATTGAGGTGAATCTTGAGCTGGGTGTCTGCAGCCCATGGCCAAATATTGGTCATTTGCGTAGAGCCGGGAAACTGCTGATTTATGTGGGTGTTAAGTAGTGACTTCTACCGTGCAGTTTAATCGTTTGCATCGTTTATTTTTTACATTTAAAAGTGGGATTGCAGTTTGAAATTCATTATGGGACTGTCTGTTTAATGTCTTGTACAGGCAGTGGGCTGGAGCAACTTTTCTATTCATTGCCAGTATTGTCTATGAAAGGGGGTTGACGCCGTGCTTCGTACTGCTCCCTGAACGAATTGATCGAGTTGGCAGAAAGGAATGAACTTTTCAGGGTGACGATCAATGCTATAATGTGAATCCTTCACCAAGCTCTAAAACGACACCACACAAAGTTGAAAAGTGTGTGGCCGGGGAAGGGTATTAATGACTAGAGTGGTGTTAAGTATTTGACTTCGTTGATTTGGCTCAGTTACTGTTGGCTGTATCGCTGTGAAAAATGCAGTGATACGCTGTAACAGTTGTGGTGGGGGAGGGGGTCCATTTGGCCTGGCTTGCAGGCTGTGCTGGAGGGAGGTAGTGACGCATGTCGGAATCGCGCCTGACCCGGGAGGAAGTGCGGTCTTGTGTGGCACGGACCGGCCAGGTCCGGTGGCCTCTGCCATGCCCTGCAAAAACATGCTGCAAGAAAGTTGCAGAAGTGTCATATTTTACTGCTTGTGCTGCAGAGAACACTCATCTGTTGCAGGGGCCCTAAATTAAGTTTTGGACTCCAAATCTGATTATTTTCCAATATATTGTTTTATCCCACATCACTCTGACATATGGACACCATCTTCTTGTACCTAACCACAAAGATCTGACACATTTCCTGTTAATTTGCCTGTAAAATTTTCAAACATTGACAAACTTTTGTGATATGTAAATGTCCTCCTTTTTAGGTAATTGATATTAATGAATAGTTGAGTGGTTAAGGGCCATTTTGGGTTATGATTCTTGTTTTGGGATGTGCTAAGAACAGCGTGTTTTGTTACCTGTGGTAACCATAAAGCTGAGCGTTCTGGAAATGTAGGAAGTCAGCAGTTGTACAGGTGGTCAACTGTGAAGCTTTTCTGGCTGTAACAATGTGAAACAGGCAGGATTGAAGTCACGTGACATGCAAACAATGGCGACGTGTTGTATTCATATTTTTCTTCCGTTCACAGGAGGTGCATGAGCTTTTGAGTGGCTATGACCTTAAGTACTGCTTTGTGGACAAGTATAAGGGGACAGGTGAGTGCTCGGGGAGGGGCTGGCTGTGAGTTTAATTGGCCAGTCATGGTGTCTGCTCTACACTCCCCACAAGTGGGAATGTTTGCTCTTAACTAGATAGTGATGAATAGAGCTTCATTGGCTGTGGGTTCAAGGCCCATAATAGGTCATTGGAGTGCCCCCTCACCCCCATAAGAGTCAATCAGTTGGGGAGTGTTTTGATTCACAATACTTCCTTGACCATGTGCAGCAAGTGCATTGGAATCATTATTTCAGCTGCATCCTGTATGTATGAGATGTATAACAATGTACAAATAACAATTGATGTGATGGTTTGAAGTAAACCAGCAGAAGTTGGGCATTAAAACTTGCATGTGGTTGAAACATAGGTAAATCAGAACTACTGCAATCTAACAGACTTTTTCAGGAGTGCCTTGTGGTCATTTGTGAGGTGCGGATAGTATAGCTTATCCTGTTGAGCTAATAATGCTGGAGAATAAGCCACTGCCTGCCAGTCATGTTGGAAATACAAAAGAATGTAATGTCCATTATGGCAGTTAGAATGCAGAGTCTGGTAACATCTGTAATGTCCAGCTGTGAAACTGGAGGTCGAGGTAAATCGGCCGGCCACCTCGCTGGTGGTGTGACTGATGTACTTCCTTGGCTCCTCCCCCTCCCGAAGCCTTCGTCACACTGCTGAATGGTGAACAGGCACAGTCATCCATCAAGGAATTCCACCAGCAGACTCTACGTGAGCGGGAGATCTCTGTGCAGCTGCAGCCCACCGACACCTTATTGTGCGTGGCCAACCTGCCACGCTCGCTCACCCAGCTGCAGTTCGAGGAGCTAGTGCGGCCTTTCGGCAACCTGGAGCGTTGCTTCCTGGTACACGGCACACGCACGGGCCACTCCAAGGGCTACGGCTTTGTGGAGTACATGAAGAAGGACTCTGCAGCCCGTGCCAAGTCAGAGCTGCTGGGCAAGCAGCTGGGCTCGCGCACGCTCTACGTGCACTGGAGTGAGGCGGGCACGCTCACGTACCCGCTGCTGCATTCCCGCTGCCTCTGCGTGGACCGGCTGCCCCACAGCTTATTGCATGCCCAGGACCTCCGCCAGGCCCTGGCCGACACGCACATGCCCGTCTTCTGCGAGGTAGGTCGCCCTCATGATGTGGATGAAACCTCGACCTTGTGTTGGCACTTTTCATTGTGTCGCTTTGCTCTTGAATTTCATTCACATTGAACTTAATTAGGCTACGCTACTGTTGTATGAGAGCACGTTTCTGTTGGGAGTAAATGCTCAGGATCCATGTTTTTCTTGGATTTATACGACCTTTTCCATCAAATGAACTTCTTCCTGGCGCATCTGTCCTCATTTTAGGCACAGCTGCTGCCTAAGAACCAAATTACCATATTTTGCTGCTCTTGCTGCACTAATTGTATCTGTCAGCCATAAACCTGGTCATCTGGCTGCAGCAGTTTCTGCATGAGGATGCAACTGTAAGAATAGCATGGCTACCTTCCGTTGGGCAGTTTTTGATGCTAATTTATTGTGGCAAAGCCAGGGGAATGCTGGTTAAAAATGGCAGTCTTTCTCCAGTATTTCCTTGACCACTGATGCAGGCAGTTACTCTGCCGTTAGTTTTCTAAGAAAGTGGATGGGAAATCCTATATCATATGTTGCAAATGCAGGGGGAGAGACTTTGGATGATGTCCCCTGGTGTTATAGCTGAGTAGATGGCAGCAGTTAAGGTAACATTTTGACATGTCAGCTGGTGTTTTGCTCTGGCTTTGAGCTGAGCGTGAGCAGGAATGACCACGCTTGCTGTAGGTGTCATACTCCGTTACTGCAGCCCTGCTGTCCTGTGTAGCAAAGTTTCGACTTTGTGGAAGAGTCAAAGGCCTTAAAGGCACTTTTTTGTATTATTTAATTTTTTTTGCAGGTTTTGCGTCGGTCAGTTTGGCTCAAGGTTGTACTGGTGATATGCAGGGAGGTAGTTGCAGGGCTGTGATGGTGGAAGTCCTGATGTCACCGGATCTGCCTTTTGCTGGTCTCTGGCATTCTATTGCAATGAGATGTTCAGCTGCCTGCAGGTCTTTCTGGAACAGGAGAATGGAGCCCCTTTGTCTGACACTGTTTTTCCGCACAGTCACTCGCATGTGTGCTTTTCCTGAAAGACTTTCCCGCACAGGCTCGTGTTTGGCTACGCACTTGGTCTGGCCTGTAACTTTTTATTTATTTTTTTTTTAACCAGAAACTGCTGCAAAATGTGAGGTTATGTCTCGGATATTATGAAGCGTCCTTTGTTTACATTCTTGCGCTTTAGTTTCAGTAGGATGAAATGTAGTCAGGATTATCATCGCCCTGAATAAGGATTATTCTTGGCTCAGGTCAGTGATGATCAGCTGTATGTTCTGGAACATTCATTTGGCAGCATGTCACTGGTGTTTTTCTTAGTCGTCTTCAGTACATCTTATGAACAGGAAGGATGCATCTGATTATGAGCCGGATAAGATCCTTCACCTCCCTCGGGATTGTTTTTGTGGCACATTAGTAAGTCCTGGGGACTTGCTTGCAAATGCGTTTTTTATAAGGGTGGTTAATCAGTTGCTAACGTGCTTTTTTTTTTTTTTTCTCCCAGCTGGCCCAGGGGCAGGATGGAAGTTTCCGTCGCTTCGCGGTGCTGGAGTTCGCTACCCCAGAGATGGCAGAGGAAGTGCAGAGGGTGGCAGACGGCCGAGCTCTGGGCGGGACCCACATCCGCGTGTCTTTCTGTGCGCCGGGACCACCTGGCCGGAGCATGCTGGCTGCACTCATTGCCGCCCAGACAATGGTTGAGTACTCTCCGAGTATTTCCTGAATACTCTCCGAGTATTTTCCACTGGTTTCCCATTTACTGATGGTCACTCTGCTTCTTTGTCAGGCTCTGAACAGAGGGAAGGGTCTCCTTCCAGAACCCACAGCCATGCAGATCCTGACTGGCCTAAACAATCCTGCTGCCTTGAAGATGCTGCTGGCACCACTAAGCCAGGGTAGGAACCGCAGTGACACTTGGAAGCAGGCCGCCTCCTGAACTCGCAGATCTGTCAAACTCTGCTGCATGGCAAGGGGTGTGACATCCTGTGTGAAAGAGAGTGACATGCTTCTTCTCCCGGAACCTCAGACACAACGCTTACGCTGGTGCAGTAGGCACTTTCATGTTGAAGTTCCAGAACCTAAGCCTGGGCTCTCTTGGTCTGGAACTTGTGGAAGTGCCCAGGAACTACCAGTGTCGCTTTCACAACACACAAGAGGAACTGGGACCTTTATGCTAAGTAAACATGGGAGACACGTTCATAGGTTAAACTTCGCACATGATTTCATATGAAACTGCACTACCACGCCAAAACAATGGAAGATGACTTATTTGAGGGGAGAAGATCGATCACGATCGAAATGGGACGTGGCCCAGTTTTACTTGCACGACCTGTGATGTGTTCATGATTCTTATTAAATCCGGCCAGCAGATCAAGCTTTCATTTTCCACAATAAAAAAACAATAACGTTTGCCAGCACTGATTAGCAGGATTGTTTCGCTGCTGGGTCTTGTGATATTACGCTAATGTAAATTGGTTAGTAATCAAATTATCCATTCCCAAAATATGGAGATGCAAGTAGAAAATGTATTAATTGATGCATTAAATGTAATTTGGGCATAAAAGTAATTCCGTCTGCTCAGTTTTTGCTCCGCTGCACTTTTTTTCTATTTGCACTTCCACGTAACTTCCATGTTGCCGCCGGTGCTTGTGGTCAACCAATCAGCAAGTTGTCACTAAGCGCCTCCCTAGTAATGTTTGAACAAAGTACCTAGTATGGATTAGGGACTTAAATTGGGTTCCAGAACTGCCACCAAGGGACTGAAATCGGGCTGGGTTCCTGCTGTGTTAAGAAGTCTCTGGTTCCAGGAAAAGGGTTCTGGTGGTGTGAAAGTGCCTAGAGTGTGCTGGAAAAGGGCGGGGCTGCGGGGAGGTAACTGGAGTGAATCATGTAAGGTTTATGCTTGCAGGATTCCTTGGCCCAGCCCCTGCGGTGCCTCTGCTGGCCAATCCTGCCCTGTCAGCAGCTTTGCTGCAAATGCTGCTGCAGAACCAGGCCCAGATCCAGCAGGTATGGTGGCAGCTCCTCCCTCCGCTCCGCCCCTTTGCCTCTCTCTCTCTCTCTCTCTCTCTCTCTCCTCACCACCTCTCCTTTATCTCCCTTCCCATCAGCAACAGCTGCTTGGGAACCCTCTGCTGTGGGCACGTCTCCTGCCCGGTAGTGAGAAGCAGGTGCTGGCCCTCGTGAGTGGCTTTGGCGTGAGCGCAGTGTGTCTGTAGTGCTGAGTACGTTTGCCGAGTCACGTGATGCGTGATGTCGGGGGGCGGCACTGGAGCCTGTCCCGCCAGCAGCCGTTCATTAAAGGTTAATGGGATTCAAACCGCTGCCATTATGCAGAAGAGGTTTTTTTGCCTGAAGTGATGCAGTACTGAAATGTTTACACCAAACTTCCATGCATTTGGCTGATAAGGGAAAGCTGGCAGGCCTTCATGTTGAAACAGTCCCATCATGCAATGCGGGGGCAAGTCTGCTTAAAGGCTGCTCATCAGTAGTGCTGTAAGTGGGATGGGCTTGGTTTCACGCTCTCAATCCGGTCAGTCCTTGCTCTTTGTGTGAAGCTGGCTGGTGGTTGTCCGTTTTCCCCCAAAAGACAGACCACAGGAAGCTCTGTCTATGTGGACAATGATGAGCTTCCTGTGTGGTTTAGCTGGAAGTTGAGCCCTGGACCTTGACTGCTGGAGTGACGTCAGACGGCGCAGTGTGTGATGTGTCAGGAGGCTGTGTGGGCGGCCGGAGCCGCATCTTTACAGAACCTTGCGCTCAGAGCCCCCCCCCCCCCCCCACCGAGTGACACCCACACAGCCCCGGTCCTGAAGCTGTTACATTTGCCTTTATGCTGCAGGGTGACCAGAACTTCAAGGTTCGTGGGCTACAGACTTCTCAAGGCAACATTTCAGGCTGGAGCACGAAGCCTCCCTTGTTTAATAGGGGAAGGAAATGCAGAAGTGTGTGTGTGCGTGCGTGCGCGCGAGAACTGTGCCGAGTACATCCTTGAACTTGGCTGATGGGTTCATGTGTTTCTGCAGACGGGAATGCTGGGAGACGGTCCTCTGGTAGGGGTGCAGTCTCTTCAGCCCGCGATGAGTTTGCTGGGTGACCTGCCTACAGGTGAGTGGTGAGAGTAACTGTTTCCCAGTGGAGTGCTGCTTTCTGAATGCTGTGGGCAAATTGCCATGTGGCTGTCTTGCCCCCAGGGGGTGCCATGCTGCCACCTATCTGCCTTCCTTCCGACCCACCGGGGCCCATCAAGCCCCCAGCCCCTAGCCGACCCCTCCTGAGGGATCTGGAGTCTCCAGCTGTGCCCTGTGGTCTCCCTCCCACATCTTCTCCTGCCCTGCAGGGCCTCACCTCTCCTCTACTGGGAAGCCTACTGGGGGGAGAGGGGACTACATCCGGGGTTAGTGACTGCAAGGTGACGCTAACTGGAGGCCTGAGTACTGATCTGGAGCCAGGTGCATGCCTGATTGGCTGGCTGGTTTCCCCCAAGTCCAGTTTCACTCATTTCGTACCTCCCGCCCCCCCAGGCGTCCCTCCTGGGTGAGCCGCCCAAAGAGGTTCCCCTTGCCCAGAACCCCTTCCTCAACATGCAGAGCCTGTTCCCTTCAGGTGAGTCCCCACACTCTTCTCACCTTCCCCGGTTCTGTCTGTCACAGAAACTCGGATGGTAACATGGTCACCCCCCCCCCCCCCCAATCATAGGAGGAGCAAGTAGCAGACCTCACCCCTACAAGAAGAAGGCAGGGAACCTGTCACAGATGCGTGGTGGCCCAAGTTCGGGTTTTGGTGCCCGCTATCAGGACATATATTCCCAGCACTCTGAGTACACAGCGGTCCATCAGGTAGATCAGACATTCCTGTGTACCCCCCCCCCACTTCCCCTAATAACTGTCTGGGTCACTGTAAGTCCTTGTGTTTTCCAGGACCCCCTGCTGTACCCATATGAGCCTATGAGTATGGACCCCAACGCCCTTCCTGGATTTGGACAGGTAGGCACGTCTTCAGCCTATTACTGCCAGGTACTACTGGCTCCATGCCCTTCCATCACCCCTGTGCATCTCTGCAGTTCCCGCAGCATCCTGGCCACAGCGACCACCCCCTGTACACCTACCCACCCAGCCCCCCTTATTCCACATATTTCAGTTCATCTGCACCAGCCCCTCGCACAGCCCAACTTAACAAGGTAGGTCTCCAGCCTTGACTGTTTATGTATATACTTCATACTTCCAGCTGTCGCTAATAGCCATCATTTTCTCCCTCAGGCTGTGGGCATGCCCCCCCTGGCCCAGCCAACCAGTTTGTACCAATCAGAGAATGTGCTGAAGGTAACGCCCCCTGCTGTTCTTTTATGGGTAGTGTACCTGGTGTGTATCCTCTGCCTGCCTGCCTCAGCATTCATCTTTCTCCTTCCTGCAGACCCCAGTCGGGGCCCATAAACGCTTGTTCTCACGGCTCATACCATCGCCGGAGCCCAGCCCAGAGGGCGGCTATGTTGGCCAGCACTCACAAGGCCTGGGGGGTCACTATGCCGACTCCTACCTGAAACGCAAGCGCATCTTCTGAAGGTGCCCTGGGTATTAAGTTATGCTGACTACTGGTCAGCACTCTACCAGTGACCTCCAGGGGGTGCTGTAGTCCTCGGCCCATTGGCATCCCGCCTGCTGCTGCTGCTGCTGCTGTTCTCGTAGCCCTGAGCTGACATGTGCCAGCCAATGGAAGGGATTCATTTCACTGTGGATGTATCTTTTTATTTTGTGAATGTATATAATTTTTCATTTTAATTAAGTTTTTAAGTTAATTTTACTTTGACTGTCTTTAAAGCCTGGGTTTTTTCTTTGTACTGAAATGAAATTGTTTTCCTGCTATTCTTTGCCAATTTTTTTTTTTTTTTAAACTAGTCAAACCCTGTGCTTTTATTGTTTTTCTCTTGATTAGTATGCCTGTTGGTTGCTTTTTAATTTTTGCCCTCCTGTGTTGTGTGTGTCACTGAGGGTTTTACTTGGATGGGTTCAGGCCCCTGTTCCTGGTCTCTGCTGTCAGGGCAAAATTCAAGCTCCGGTTTCTGTTGCCATCGTTGTTCCCCTCTCACTATTTCACGTGATTCGCGGTTTCCATGTTGGTGTATAATATTCCATGCCTTTTACTTCCCATTCACTTCAGTACCTTAATCTGTGACCCCTCCCACAGTGAAGGGGCAAATATCACATCACAATTAATGAAGTTTCTTGTTCTCACTTCATCTAGAGTTGGTCAGTTCTGTGTTTTTGCTTTTCTGGACTCCAAATTGCATATATGATTGTTTCACCCCCATTGATGCACCAGTGCAGAGGACTACAAACTCATGGTAGGGTCAGTTCCTCTTTGCTTCCTTTCCTCCTAAATAGTCCCAAAGGAAGATGCTGGGTCCTCCAGAGGTGACAAAATTTTACTGCTCATTCTTGCCTGACTTGTTTCTCCCCTGCCTGCCAGTAGAGGGAGCAGTTCCCCTCAATTTTGAGCTCTGGGTTGAGTTGTAGTGGCAGTGAGGCTGAGCCTGCGTGGTTTTTTTTTTTTTTTTTTTTTTTTTTTTCTTGGTGTCAAAGTAGCAGAGCTCATCTGAACACAAAGGCAATCAGTTACTGCTTTAATGTACTGATTTTACCTAGTTCCAGTTCATGCCCATTTGTAACTCCATGTGTCAGGGTTGGTTGGCTGAGTGCTGAGTTTTTGTGCAAGTGGCTAATTGCTTTAAGGAAGTTATCTAGATGCTAAGGGCCCCCCTGCCAGCAGTGTTGCATGTAAATCTGTGGCTAATTGGCCAGCGACTAATCTGTGTCCCTCTGAATGGAATTACCCCACCTATTTGTGTAATAGGTCTGTTTCTGCCCCTGCTGGGATTGACGAGAGAAGCAGCCAATGGGGAGCAGGAGGTTGGAAAGTGGAGCCTAAGTTTTGGTCATGGCTGTTTTGCTATTGGATAGTAATTTTGATTTGTGTGACCTTTTTTGCTTCTGTGTCCTGGTAGTGATGTGTAGGATCTCCCCTTTAAACACTCCTGCCGTAGCAGAACTTCCGACCCATAGTGTATCATGATTGACTTTGCTGCCTTTTTAATTTTACTGTTTGCTGTGTACATATGTTGCAGTAGTTCTCCTTTCCAGGGTCGAAGCCTTCATTAATCAATGCTGCATCTGCTCTGTGTGCATGTGACTGTTTGTCCTGTTAAAGCAACCGAGAGCCTCTTTGGTCTGTAACGTTCTCTCTCAACCCTGTAGCCGTCTGCTGAATTGGCCTGTTTTTTGTGGCGATTTTGAATAAGTAAATGTTATTTAACCTTCCGTACTGAGTCATCTTTGTCCTTGGGAAAGCACTAGAAAGGGCTTACTGGTTCCATTCTCTAGTCAGTAGTGGTACACGCCTCCTCTGTGCTTCTCTCCTTTCTAGCTGACCATTGTTAGGTTTTGCACTCAGCTCTTCATACCAAGTGTAGCCCTTGTAGAAGATCTCTACTTGCAGAGCCACATGAAATCCCCCCCCAGGTGCTGAGCTGTCGCTGTCTGGAATGGTCTGAATGCATGGTATGTCTGTGTAGCCCTGATATACAATTTTCTTTTTCAGTCAAATTGTGTGATTGGTGGGGGGGGGGGATTTGGCTTCAGCACTCTTGGTTTCTGGTTAGTGGCTTGATGTAGGACTTGGGGCTGTAACCAAGTCACGGTGCTGACTGCTGGTGCGGTGATGTGCCTTGGTTTTTGGTAGCCCAATTAAAAAAAAAAAATAAAAATAATAATAATAAAAAAAATCAAGTTCTTGGGCTATGACAAGCAGCAAGGAAACGTTTGGGGGGGTGACACTGGTAGGTACTAGCTGAGGAGTGTTCACCAGTTGGGCTTGCCTGCTGCTGGAGCAGTGTAATTGCTTGTTAACCGGTAATTGGTGGTCTGTCATTTCATTTAGAACTTGGATGTCTGGAAGTAATGGTGGGTGTTCAATGAAATATGTTCTAAGAGCTGAGGCCGTCCATGGGCTGGCAGCTGGGTGACACTTTAGGCGTAATTGAGTGGATTAGCCGTGATCAATAACTGCCTGCACTCCACACACAAATGTGATTTAGGGGGGGTTTTCTGCACTCCTTGTCCAGCCCCCCTACCCCATTGGGCTTTATTCTACCAGAGCTCTTGGTTGAGTCCTAACTCTGTTACCAAAGGCATGAAGAAGGCAATCGGTATGGTTTGGTTGGGGGGGGCTCTTTCCACCTTGGCAAAACCAGAGGCCCCAGCTCGGCCAGTAAGCAACTGGAATCCTCCTAAATCAATTAAGCCCTATAACGTTAACTGAATGGCGAGAAATCACCAACGGATATTCCCCAAAGTGAATTACCTCCCCGACTCCGACTGTCTGGCTCCTTGCTTTGATTTCTTTATTTAGTGTCTTACATTGCAGCTACACTGACATCTGTAAGGTTTTGAGTTGTAAATACTTACAAGTCAATCATTTTGACACTAACCATAATATATACATGTGGGTTGTGCATAGGCATTTCTTAGGCTAATTTTGTCAAAGGGAAATGCTACAGTGCTTGTGTTTGATGTGCCTGGGCAGCCAGGATAATGGCAGGTGTTCCATGTCTCTAGGTATTCGATGCACTGGGCAGGGGAACAGTAGCCAGCTTGATGTAATACAGCTGCCTCGGTGATCAATAGCTCGCTCAGCCACCTTTATGATGGAGCCACACTTTGCTGGACCTCGCGTTATGTATTATTACTCTCGGTTGTCGCCACGTCTGAGACATGCGGGCTGCCGTCTGCCCCCTAATACACAGCATTGCTCTTGGAAAATTATACCACCGTATTTTATCTCGGGCTCACAGAACCACAAATGGATGATTTCTAAATGCCTTTGAATGTATGCTTATCTTATGACTTAAAGCCCTCCCCCACTGCAAGCAGAATTGAGGGGGGGGTGGTGGTATTCTAAAGGTTCCTCTTGACAAGTGAGGGGGAAACTCCCCAGTGGCCGAAAGGTTGTGAAATTATCCACTTTGAGAAATGTGCTTGTGGAGATGTCATCGCCTGTTGTATAAATCCAGGAAGTAAAGGGCAAGTAGAATCCATTTAATATTCAACATCTCCCAGTGCATCCAGTCCAGTGGGGACTTCCTGGTAGGAGGCTGTTATGGGGCTGAAATGTGATCCTGTCTTCAACTGCATCATCCCATTTCTTTGTACTGGTGGAATGGGAATAAGAAGATACCTCCGGAGCTAGTTAAGAATCCATTAAGAATGTTTATAGATATTTCTGAGGATAAACAAGACTGTTCCATTACGTCAGTGGCTCTCAGCCGACTCCGCACGACCGAACATCAACGATCGCATCTCGACTGAAGCACGTCTAGATGACCTAGCAGGCAAACTTGTGTACCGTATATGGAACTCTTTTCTGTGGGGTTGTAGATTTGAAATACAGGGCTTGTGCACCTGGGCGCAGCGCGTATCAAAATCTGGGCTGTTAGAGGGCTGAACGAGGCAGGTTAAAATCAGGATATGCTTTCTTACCAAAAAATGACTGTCAATGCAGACACCTTACTGTAATATTTCCTGCTTCTACCATAACAGAAGGGATCAGTGCAGGAGAGATTTGGGATGGGTGTAGCTGAATTCCTGCCATACCGCTGAATACATGATCTGTCCGTTCCATAAGAATAACTTTCCTATCCAACGCACAAGCTTTTTTTTTTTTTTTTAGGCCTTAGTACTTAAAGGTGCCTTTTTGTCAAACCTTCATGAGATGTTCTATACTAGAATGTTTTTGTTTTTTGTTTTTTTGGTCCCATGCTTGTGGGCCACATAGTAATTTCCAATTTCTTTGTCGCTGCTATTTAATGGAAACGCAATCTTTATATGCTGTCAATCACCTGGAGGTAATCTAACACGTACTGACACAGGTCAGAAAAACACTGGCGTACAGTTAATATACAGTTCAGTCATGTCTTTGTAAAAAGTGATGATACAACTTCCTTCTGACAGGGGCAAGTCATCTGGTACAAGGAAAAAAACCTGGTGGAACTCCTTATTAAGCCAATTAATGAGCTTTTGTTTTGGGAACGTGAAGGAGACTTGTGGCTGTGAGGCCCCGCCGGCTGTAGGCGGTACCAGTCCTTCCTCATCTCCATGTGCTCATCTCAGAGTTGGGTTTTCACTTTAGTAAAATATATAAATTGTTCCTGGTCTTCGACTCCACATCCTTGCTGTCTCCGTCGTCTTATCAAACGACCATCAAGATGAACACCTACAGCCTTGGAGTACTGGCGATAACTGTAAAGTTCGGGGTAGGGACAGGGCTTTGCTGGGAACACACCCGGGGTGTCGGAGTCATGCAAATTGAAGGGGAAAGCCTCGTGCCGAGGCGAAACCCAAGAGCCGATCCACACGCTAATAAATCGCAGTGTTTTGGACGGGCTCGTATTTATGGAATAATTAATGTGTGTATGTATGACTTGTATAAAGTACTGAAAGCCAGCTGCGGTGAAAATACACCTTAAGTCAATAGAGAGAGAGTGAGCTGGCTGCCATCCACGTTACATGCTTTTACTCTGATTAATCGGTTTCAGGCTACTTAAGCATTTGCCGGTGTAAAACAATTAAATTATACTTTGGCTGATTTTTTTGTTAGTATTTTATTGCTTGCCCCCATGTCCCAATAATACTTTCTTCTTTCACAGGCACAGGGCCATATATAGAATTTCTAGACCACCTGACAAAATGTCACCTTGGGCTCCCCCCTTGGGTTGACACTTAAAACTTTCAATCTGAAGAAATACGGGTCCCAGTGGATAAAATTTGCTGAGTGAGCAGGGGCCACGGCAGTAGATTTTGGGGCCCCTATAAGGTGCTGGGCCCCATGAATGTGTCAGGGTGTCCATGCCCCAGAACATACATTATGTCCTACTGGTTTGCAGATCACAATTCCAGTCCCTTCATTCAGAATGAATGACTAAATAAGGGATACTTGGGTTTATTACAATTATTCCTCATGTCTGTCTGTGTATTAAGCAAAATGAGACTATAAAACTACTGGAAGACACTGTCCTTAAGCCGTAAATGCTCTGGATGATCTGACGGAATCAATTAACTTGGATTGAGTGTCTGCAAAAGGTGCAAATAAGCAAGGCTGCTGGCTAGCTGGCGAGGCAGGTCCTGCACCAAGTCACTCCGTCAGCAGAAAGATAATGTTAGGTGCTCTCATTACCGCCGCGGAAAATAGACGATTGCGGTGAAAGGGGGTATTTTAAGTCCCTTTGTTACTTTCCCCTAGTCGTCGCGCTTTCCACCAGTGCCCCAGCGTGCCAGCCGAGCAAATGAAGTTTAATTTGCAGGAAGCTGCGCTAAGTTACGGTTTTGTTGAACATGATATTGAGAGGCCCCTAATACGTGTACGCGTCACCTAGGGAACAATTCAGGATAAAGCACAATAAATTGTGTTAAAAAACATATTAACAAAATAAAAACATTTTTTTAAAATAAATAAATCAGGACTGATTCGCGCACATGGAGAGCATGTCAGCTCGGCTATCTGGATGGCGGGGTGCAGAAATGAATGTCCACTCAATCGAAATAGAAACGCTTCTGTCCTAGAGGGAAAAGGGAAAAAAGCGTGGGCGAAATGTATTGATGGGCACCGTACGTACCCTACATCGCCGTCGAATTAATGCTTTACGCGTAACGAACGTATTTATAACCTAAGCGGATAAAATGTTTTGCGAATATTCGCCCTTATAATAGCAGGCTTTGGAGAGAGAAAAAAAAGCGTTTCGACGTATGAAAGCCAAAATGACAACTCACAGCAGTGGGAGGAATATATGTAGAGATACATTGCGACAAAAAAAAGCTGGAAACAAATGGAAAGACTGGAAAGAGATACTCATATAAAAGCGAAATACGCAGCCTAATTCCCGCATTACTTTTAACCGCTCTTATCACCCAGTAAAACCAAGCGACAAAAATTTGACGGGCGGTCACGCTTCATTAAATTTGACAATTTAACGGCCGTTTGTTTAAAAAGCCCCCAGACCCGGAGATGATAAAAAAACGTGCTGTGCTCTTAGAATTAGAGTGCAGGATAAAACCAGAAAACGTTGTACAAAATCACATATCGTATTCCATCTAGATGGGAGATATAGGAGAAGGCGGAGAGGAGGCGCGCTAACATTGTGTGTGTGTGTGTGTGTGCGCGCGCGTGAGTCCGTGTGTGTGCGCGTGTGTGTATATGTGTATGTGTTTGAGAGGCAGAGCGAAAGGGAGCGAGAGGGAGTACGACGTGAGCACCAAGAGATGACGAGGGAGGCGCAATGGTGTATTCTAAATACCATAAAACTGCTGCCGACAACCTAGAAAAAGGGGAAAATAGAGGCCGACCGGACAAGACAAATAGCAGGAGAGACTTAAACATTTTTCGACTGGAACCGGTTGCTGTTTCCAATGCTTGACGGGTTAAAATAAAGAAAATGAACAACAGAAGGTGTTTTTTCGCAGTTGTTTAGATATAGCCATAATTAAAAGCCGGAGTGTCATCATATAAAGCAGTGTTACGGAATATTTTAACTTGAAAGAGCGATAATCGTATTTAAAAAATTGTGTTGTTTCTTCGTTCGTTATAGCTCCAAATTCTCGCGTTCCGGATACTTTTTTATGGATCCGTTTAGAAAAGGAGCGATTACGGGTGAGCTTTGATGGACAGGTGCAGCCGCGGGCGGCAATAATACCTCGCAGCGCTGCGCCAGTGGTCTGTGATTCTGCAATAAGCGACTGATAAAAAGCAATAAATTGCGCTGTAAATAAGTGTTCCATTGCGCCATGGGCGATGAGGCGACTAACTTCGGGAGAAGATACGCTCGCTATTGTCTCCAGTCATCTGCCCCGTGGATATTCTAACGGTTTAAATGATCGGATGTGCACACAGCAACTGATCTTTCTGGGTTTATATAAAAAGAAAACTTTTGATTGGATTTTGACTGGATAGCAATATATTACACTACCGAGAGTAGCTCTCAACTACGTCTGACAGCACTGTGATCTTATTTTCATGATGGAAATAGAAATTTATTTTTGAATTTATAAAATAATTCATAGCCAAATTAGTTAGTTTTGAATATTGTACATAGAGTCAGGTATTTTACTTTTAAAGGATCGTTATATTTGCACTATGATGGAAACGCCACCTTGCTCGAGGAAGAGCTTGTCTTTGTCTTTGCCAGTGCCCCGGGAGGGGCAGGCCACCCTCAAGCCTCCGCAACACCTCTGGAGACAGCCCCGGACCCCAATCAAAATAAAGCACCGTGGATACTCGGACACGGATCGGCACCACCACCCACAGATCGAGCGCTCCAACGCGGTGGACACAAGCGACCGACCCGGGCTTAAGAAGACTCGGATGTCGTGGCCATCCTCTTTTCATGGAACGACCAGCACGTCTATCGCTAACTGTGTGGGAAATAAAAGGTAAGCGAACAACCGTGGGAAATTTTAAATAAGAAGCCTTTTACCTGGACTCGGTACACAGATCTCCCCCCATCCCCAGTTTGGAGGCTGTGCGAAGAGTTAACAGATGTGAAGTGCTTTGTTTTTGGAAACGGGAGGCGTGGGTTCTCGGCGGAGCCGCTTGATTCGTTATTGCTCGATGTGTAGGACATTTATAAAAGCCTAAGTTTGGGATGTCATCAGTCTTCCGGAAGTGCGCTCAAGCACTAATGGGCTGACTTTGTACCAGCGCGCTCGCCCACACACAGAGATAGGGACGTGCAGGACATATCGTGAATAGCCGTATTTTCGCATCGCCAGTGACAAGACCTGCGTAAAAGTAATAGCAAATAAAGTTGCTCTGGTGCGTTTAATGGTATCAAAGGTCCCCAGTGTGTGCCGATGCGGCTGCGCGTTCAGCTTGGCGAAGACGCGAGGCGCCGGCACAGGTGCGCACACGCCGCGGGAGGGTGCACTATCATGGGGATGCCTGGAGCAGAGAAGAGGTCCTTCGGTGCGCAGCGGGATGGCCCATCATCAACCCCCCCGGATTTCCCCGTGAAAAACCCTTAATATACAGCAACAATCCTGCCACCTTCAGCTTTAATCACTAAATTACAGCAGCTTTATAACGATTTAAACGTTCGCAATTGTAAGATGCTTCCCTCATATAGCTCTCCAGAAGACAGTAATACACTTGGGGAAGGCAAAAATACTGATACAGAGCTTAATGTTATCACGAGGAGAATTAAGAGAGGCTTCATTTAATTCCCCTCCAATAATAATAAAAAAAAAATAAACTGGAGTTTGATAAGTGAAATTATTATTTCCCCAGTAAATGTCATTTTCATTGCGATTTACATAAGTTACACCTTAAGGCTTTCCTCCTGAAAACAGCTTATTATTTACCAAAGCAGCCCCCGCCCCTCAAGTTGAGTGTTTCACTTAAGGGCCAGTACAACAGCATCCCTCACTGAAGTAAACCTCCTAATCACAAACCTTGTGCCGAGCCCTCCAGGCCGCCACAGCACGAGTCCCCCCGGTTAGGGGTGTCCTTTTCCCAATGTCGTAGGCAGGACCCACTCATCCGCGGCCCCGCCAGGGCTCGGAGCACGCGGCCGTTACTGGTGATACGTCAGCGCCGATCCGCCGGCCACGCGCTGGGCTGCCGGTACCCTCGACTGAATCGAATCTCACACCTGGCATTTTGTTTCGGCCACTTGTGACTCAGTTGAATAATGAAGTGGTAAAAAAAGAAGAAAAAAAGAAAACAAATCTCATGTAGGAAGCTCTTGTGTATTAACGCAACAGTTTTATAGGTGTGAAATGTCTGTGTGCTGAAGCGGTCCGATGTTATTTACGTGGGGTAAATTGAAACTGTTTCATGGTATTGTGTGACCTACGCGTGTGATCGAGCGGGCAGCTCGAGGTGAGGGCTTGAATCACCCGCTTGGGTGTACGTGGCCCCGAGCTGTGGTGGTTTCAACCAGTAATGACACCATTTACCACTGGTGGGTCTCCCCCTGCAGTGTCCTGTCCTGGGGAGAGGGGACAAGCATTTGTTGTGGGCAGATTGGAAGGAGGGTGATGGCTGGCGTTGCCTCAGTTTCCTGGGGGGTCATCATCTGGGCTCAGTTTTTCCTGGGTTCGCAAGGAATACCCTGTCTCGGCAGCGTTTCATCACGCTTGGCACATGACCTGCCGTTTGAGGGAAATAGCGTAGAAACCACAGTAATATTGATATCGGCTGGTGGGGATGGACCAGGAGACTGGCGTGTTTCAGTATGGTCAGATTTCGACTGCCCGTTATATGACATGGATGTGTCCTGTGAGTTTAAGGAGACTTAAGCAGCCAATAGAACGACCCTGCTTTGAATGTTGTGGTTCCACATCTAAGTATCGGTTATTGGGTTTAAGTTGAACTGTGTTCTGACTGTTGTCTTTCTTCAAAGAAGTGTGGATGTGAGGCAACGTTTGTGGCGTGTGCTTGAGGGCACAATTTATTGATTCCAAGGCAGGAAGTAATCTGAGAGAAGGAGACTCTGTGGATTAAAATGCACCTTTGGAGGAAGCTGACCCCACCTCCTGCCTCTGTGCAGCGGAGCTTGACGGCGGTGATGTAAGCTCCTGGAGTTGAAGCGTGACTGGTTCCGTTGGCTCTGGACTGGTATCTCCGGTGGTGCGACCCGGATACCACAGATCGGTGCTTGTCGGTTGGCACAGCTGCGCAAGAGGGGTGAGGCCAAGCCCTCAGAGTGAGCGGGTGAGCGAGTGAGAGAGTGAGCGTACGTGTGAGTCACCTGCAGGGGACTGGGGTCTTCCTCGCAGCAGGCGGCGTACGGATAATCCCGGTCTGTGATTTACACCTCCTCTCCCTGCCCTGCCTCTCCATGTGTGTAGCTGGTAGTTTTCCAGTGTTGTGTTGATTCACTTCTCCTGTTTCATTAAGTTCATTGTTTGGGTTTTTCCCCTCTCTTGGTCCTGGTAAAGCTGCACAGACCAGTGTTTCTCAACCCAGTTCTCGGGGACACCAAAACAGCCCCACATTTTCGCTGTCTGCCATCTCATCACCTGCACCAGGTATTCGGTGTTCTTGATCGGCTGGGAGCTGGGAGGGAGCAAAAATGTGAACTGTCTGGGTCCGCGAGCACTGGGTTGAGAAATGCTGGCATAGACCCAGATGGCCATTCTGTGTCATGTTCACATGTATGCTACTCTGACTTACAATCCCAAATTAAATTATTTTTGCAACGATTATGTAAGGATTACAGTGACAACAAAGAAAACTGCGCAAAAAAAGTGTGTAATGATTACAGTGCCAGCAAGGACACCGATGTGGTAAAGTGTGTAATGATTGCAGTGACAGCAAGGATAGCTATGCAGTAAGATGTATAATAATGTATGCAATCATTACACTAGAGCATGCACATCTTCCCACGGCCGCTTGCCCCCCGTCAGTTCGGGCCTGCCACACAGACGGGCCGCTCAATCGGCACCCGGGCACCAAACCAATCTGGGGCTTAGCCGCCCCAGGAAATGCTTGTAGCCAGTCCAGACCTTAGCGCCGGTGTCCCACCATGTCGTATGCACGGATACCCCGATGTGGCAAGACCCTCCGCGCAGCGGGTCATGGAGGATAAATCCGGATCACCGCAGCTGTAAAAGATGCGGGAGGTGGTCTCCGTGGAGACCAGCTTCTGAACCAGTCGATCATCCATTGACATCCAGCTTTGTGCTGCATTCATCATCGTTATTCTTCATAATAATGAATAAAAATGGATTAATCTTTTAAGAATCATATTTTATTAATTACCTTCTGCAACGCTGAATAGGACAAGTGGTTTCAGAAAATGGATAGATGGATGGATGGATGTTTTATTAATTAATGGATGCAGGCAACATATGGATAGCAGTGTTCTAACACACCTCCTGGGTTGTTGGTTCGAATCCCACCCATGTTTTTCATGTTTGGAGTTTGGACCTTGTCCCTGTGTTGTGCTGGTTTCCTTCATGTACTCCTGCTTCTAAAAATACAATAACATGCTGTTATGTGAATTGATCTCTCTGAATGTCCCACAGCGTGTGATTGTGTGCCTGGCCTGCAAGGGACTGATATCTCATCCAGTACATCCCCTGCCTTGTGTGCTGTGTTTCCTGAGACAGGCTCTAAACTGACCACAACTCAGCACCCAATGCATGGATGCAACTCAAATGTGTGATTAGTGATGCGCAGTGAGGTTACTGTTTGGTTACAACGTACCCCACTCAAGGGTTCAACAGAAGTTCCCAACAGTCACTTCAACCTGACACACCTAAAGGGTGCTTTTCTGATCCTGGACCTGGTGACCTTTTCTGTGTGAAGTTTTACTCTGGGCCAGCTGAGCTATTAATTGCTTTGCTTTGGACCGTGAACTGCATAACTGAAGGCGTGCCACAATCAATGCATGGCGGAGGACCTGCGGTAGGCACCCATCCCGTTGGGGAGAGCCTCTTGCTGCCGGGGATCCCCAGAATTACAGAAGACAATGCGGGTTAAGCAGGGATGACTGCACCATTGTGATGAATAGCCCACTGTGTTCATCATTTGAATTAGAAGTCGTTTACAGAATCTCTTAATTGAAAAGTGTTCTGGGTGTGTTGCGTTTCCATTATTTGATTATTTGTGAAACAAACACTGGAGCAGAGCTGAATTTTAATGGAATGGCTCGAGCCGCTACCTGATTGCTGAAGGCCCATGAGAGACCGGGATGTGATTGGAAAATCACACATTACACACACTTTCGCTTTAATGCCCTTTGATTCGCTCCTTCCATTCAATCAACGGCTCAATCACAGCTAATTAATTAGGGGCCAGAGGAGAAAGACAACCTCCAGGACACAGTGGTTCAGGGGGATTAAGGGTCTCTGGTTGTAAGGCTTAAGCGCTGCCTGTCGAGGGGCTGCGTTCTTGTTTGCTGAGTGATTCTGTGATTGGCTTTGAGTCTTTGGTTGCAGCGACTTTCTGCACCTGTGCAGATGCATCGGTTTTTTATAAGTATGTATATTTTGTATGATATCCATATTCCTTTATCGTCAGGCACATCTATGGTGAACCACATCTGATTGGCTGCTCGTGTGTCTATTTTCTGATGCACATATTTGTTTTTGCTTTTTTTTTGCCTTTGTTTAAATGGTCATGTGTGATCTGTGTGTGTGTGTGTGTGTGTGTGATCAGAGGTGTGTATGGAGGCCTGTTGACACTGGTGAGGGGGGGGCATCCCCCTTTACAGTGCTAAGTATTTATTTTGCCTGTTTGCATTGATTTTTGAGGTTCAGCCCATGTCCCCAGTGACACTGCTATGATGAGACCCTTAGGCTGTGAGCACGCCGCCCCCCCCCCCCCCCCCCCCCGAAGTGGCTTGTCTCTCTTCATTAATAACAATGATGCAGAGGTTACCTGCCACATGGCAGCTCCCAGAGCACCTGCTCCTGCTGCCCCACCCCCGCTCGCCCCCACCCGCCTGCTTCGAGCGGCGCTTGGCTCCCGTCCTAATTGGCGATAATGTCTCTGAACGCTGCACCACTGCGCGGCCGTGACACCCGACAGGTGCTGTTCGGTGGCAGCGCCCAGACACCAGAGGGGGCTGGGCACGGCCCGGTGGCCAAGCGGCTCCCCAGCTTGGCCCTCCCCGGCCGCCCGGTCCATGCACCCGCCTGCTGTCATCCCCCTGAACCCTGAGCCCGCACCACTGAGAACTGAAAAACATTCCGGAACCCACCGGGCAGCCGAAGGCTTATTCGTTGCTATGGTTACATGTTTTGTGGGCGTGTAAAATAAATACATATTTTCCACTAAAGGAAAATGATATGCTAACTGTGTTTGGTAGGATAATGTGGCCAAGCGTCCTCAGCTCATACTCCCTGCATTTTTGTATACCCCCCCCCAGCCGTTACAGTCAAGCTGAGGGGGAACCAACCCGTGTCTTTCCAGCTCTGCACATAGCCGACCCCAGGTTTGAATCTCACCCTATTTCCACGCTGTTGCTGTCGACGCAGGTCAGCATGAAGCTCACGCACATGACGGGTTTGGGTTTTATTTGCCCGTTAGATCTTTCCCACCAATTCTCTCTCTGTTGCCATTTTTTTGCCATGTTTTCATTTTTTTAATCACATGCTTCCCTTGGGAGCCGGAGGTGAATCTTTTGAATTTTTTGATACAAGTCAACTGGGTTACTGTCGGAAAAAAAGGTACAACCCTGCTGCAGTTTTGTTCCCCGAGGTACAAACAATGTTAATGTACCTCAAATGGTACAGCAATGTCCCTCAGAGTCCACCTCTGTACCGTAAAAGGTACATTTACTACAGCTAGGGCACAGCTGGCAGGCCCTTGAGGGTGCAGCAACAGTGACAAGTAATTGTACCCTCAAAGGGACAAATTGGTACTTTATTTTTCTGGCGTAAAACGTCATTTTCAAGCATAAAGAAAAAAATTCTACAGAATCTAAGGCCAAATACCAGTCGATCAGTCCCTTCGATTCGGTTGTCCAACTGGAATCTAGTCTGAATCTGGGATCAGCTCTCCACACATCATGATCTCAGAGAATTTTTAGACAACCAGGGGTCCACATAACTGTGCCAAGAGGTGCATTTACAGCATACTGTGGTTCTTCTGTTGTACTCTGACAGGTATTTTGTTCTAGGGGTATCTTTTCTAAAAGCAGAGTTACTAACTGTGCTAGCAGTTTACATAGTTGGAACCATAAAACTGAATGGGTCCAACTACGTAAGATACTAACGGAAGCTTCTGGGAAGTGCACCCCCAACTCACCCTTCATCTAAATTGCTTGCCTCCAGAGATGGGGTGACATTTCTGGACATTTCATGTCCAGAGAGTAAAAATCCAGACCAAGATTTTGTATCAACCAACCAGTTGAGTACTTGTCTTTGACTCTTTATACGCGATTGATTGGTTGAATTTTTACTTTCTGGACCTGAAATGTCCCCATGAAAGCTGAGCCCAGCCCACATAGAATTGAGCTCATAGCCTTGACCTTCAGCTTTGACCGCTCTTTGCTGGGTGTGTGGTTCAGTTTTGAATTAGAACGACACCACCCCAAGGACAGGTGGGATTAGAGGACTGGACATGGAGAGAGTGTGGACAGGTGGGATTAGGGGACTGCACATGGAGACAGTGTGGACAGGTGGGATTAGGGGACTGCACATGGAGACAGTGTGGACAGGTGGGATTAGGGGACTGCACATGGAGACAGTGTGGACAGGTGGGATTAGAGGACTGCACATGGAGACAGTGTGGACAGGTGGGATTAGAGGACTGGACATGGAGAGAGTGTGGACAGGTGGGATTAGGGGACTGCACATGGAGACAGTGTGGACAGGTGGGATTAGGGGACTGCACATGGAGAGAGTGTGGACAGGTGGGATTAGAGGACTGGACATGGAGAGAGTGTGGACAGGTGGGATTAGAGGACTGGACATGGACACAATGTGGACAGGTGGGATTAGAGGACTGCACATGGAGACAGTGTGGACAGGTGGGATTAGAGGACTGGACATGGAGACAGTGTGGACAGGTGGGATTAGGGGACTGGACATGGACACAATGTGGACAGGTGGGATTAGAGGACTGGACATGGACACAATGTGGACAGGTGGGATTAGAGGACTGGACATGGAGACAGTGTGGACAGGTGGGATTAGAGGACTGCACATGGAGACAGTGTGGACAGGTGGGATTAGAGGACTGCACATGGAGACAGTGTGGACAGGTGGGATTAGGGGACTGCACATGGAGACAGTGTGGACAGGTGCGCTGTTTATCAGATACATTGAGAAAAGGCTCCGGCTGGCTGTGATTTTTCCCTTTCATCTCCCCTCTCTCTTTACTTTCTCTGTTTCCTGCTGGGATCATTCCCAGGAACGCCGTTCTGTAATTTTAATCCATGTTTTAACTGGGACTTAAAATCGCCTTCGGCTTCTCTCAGCATAAATTGCCTTTATTCAACAGTGCTTTCCTGATCTTATTTTTTCCCCGGATCTGTGCGAGGTTTTCCACAGGAGCATTGCTGTTTCTCCGTGCTCTGGCCCTCTACCTCCCTTGTCCGCCCCCTTGCCCCCAGCCCAAAGGGGGGATGCGGTCACCAGCTGCGCCATCCTTCGCAGATCCCTGGTGGACTTGTTAAGCCTTGATGAAATGCATGGGGGAGTAATTAGCTTAGGTGGCGTACACAAACTCTGCGTGGCCGCATGACGCGCGCGTGGTGCGTGGGGGGCTTTCTAGGTCATGTACACACCGTGCGGCCAGCTGTGTAATAGCTAGATAATAGATTATGATGATGAATGCTGCAGAGGACTTGCGTAGCACCAGAGACTCACAGACACAAAGACAAACGCACACCTGTATTCCCCTCATGCTAACACTGGGCTGATATCAACGGTATCGATTCACACCAGGAGTTCAGGTGTTCCTCTCACTCTCGGCCTCGTTCTCGTCCCCGGTGCCCCCACCTACCCTACCCCCCTCTCCATTTGTGTTCAGCCCACAGTCTGGCTCTTCCCTGCAGCCTCCCCTGACTCGTGTTAGCACGTTAGCCGTCTCACGCTCCTGGGGAAGATCGCCGTCGGCTGTCTGTGTCTCCGTCTCTCCTCCATCCCCCCACTTTTTGTTTTTTACGGTCCCAGTGTTTTGGTCACTGCAGCCCCCGCAGTGGTAGGTTTGACCTGTGGGTCTGTGCTGGCATTGTGTCCATTTCTCTTGTTGGTGACACTCTGCTGGAGGGTCTCCTAAGCTTGAATTCAAGCAAATGTGCGGAAAATATCTGACAGTCGCCGGACTTGACGAACTAAACAAAAGCAGGCCTTCAGAGTCAGACTCTCTGAATCACGCTTTGACGGTGGCGTCGGAGTCCAGCAACTGGACTGTTGCGGGGGGTGGGGGGCTGGAATCGGCACTGATATCAGCCCCCGGCGGTCGCCTTCATCCTCGACTCAGCTCCTTCCCGGCAGAAGGGGACGCTTGGCAGCAGGAGGATGAAAAACAAAAAAACTGAACAAAGCGACCGAGGGCTGCTCCATGTTAACCAGACAAAACGCGGCTTTTCCCTGCTATCCGGAGTAAAGGAGACGGATTCCACAGCTTTACACTTCCAGAAGGGGGGGGGGTGTCACATTCCCTTCTTTTGCAGTCCGTGTCTCACCCGTTGGTGGCATCGATCTGAGAGCTGGAACACTTTGACCCCATAGCATGTATCTGCAGGCTTATCTCTCCCTGTTTATCAAGGCGACGGGCGTTCGGGAACAGGAATCGATTAACACTCAGGAGCCATTGTCAGGGCCCAGCAGGGACGTCTTCTGGTTCAGCACCATCCAAATCCCCTCCCCCCACCCGAATAAAACAGGCTTCCTGCTGTAGCTTGCCTCATGACCTCCACATGAACACGTTAATGAAGAACCCCGAAAAAGCCCGGAATGGCACACGCCCCTGGCCCCGTTATCCGCTTCATCGGTTGCTCTCTCGCCCGACTGGCCCTTTAGTCGCCTCCGTCTTTGCCCGATGTAGGCGTTTCGCAGTTTCCCCCGCGACCTATAGGTGTCACTGCCATGCACGCAGGTGCTCTTCGGCAAAGGACCTGGGGGCCTCCGTGCCCAAAAGACGGACCCCGTTTGCTGGGGATGGGTAGGAGTGTCCAGAAAGCAGCCGGTCTCCGTGTGAGCCTGTGGGGGTTACTGCTGTTCAAATCGCAACGGTCATGAACCCAAATGTGGCGAGCAGCAGGGTGTGTGCAGGTGAGCGTATGCGAGGCGTGTACGAAGCGCGTGGAGGGTGTATAGCCGTCTGCAGGAAGCCGCAGCCAGGGATGTTCGTGGCTTCCCCGGAATAGCTGCATGTGTGCAGCCCTCCATGATTCAGCCGGGACAATGCGATTTCTCATAGAGGCCCAGGAAGCGGTGAGCGGCGTGGGGGCCGGGGCGCGGGGGTGTCTCTGCGTCCCGCCACTGCTTACAGGTGACTGGCTGCTGGAGACACAATAAAAAAAGAAAGCAGTCGCACACAGAGACGACGAGAAGCAGCGGCGCGAACGTCGCCTGTCAGCACATTCACTGCGTGGCGGCGAGGAGCTCGACAATGTGACAGAATCGGCCAAATGCAATAATCCCCCCTTTTTTAGCTCGCTGTCTGTAGGTTGGAGTTACACCAAACTTATTTGCTGCCCAGCGTTAAGCGTGTTCGTCTCTCCCTTGCTGTTTGACAGTCTGCTCTCCCCCATCCCTGCCCCCCCCCCCCCCACACGCACGCCCCTCTCTTACAACCGCCCCCGATCCCAGTCGAGGGGACTGAATGAATCACGCCGCGCTGCAGACCCGAACCTGATGGGACAGTGACAGACTGTCAGTTTTTGTGATTGGACAATGGCAGCCTGCCGCAACCTCCCGACGGGAAAATTGCAGGCTTGTGCCGATCCTGATTGGACGGGGGTGTGGGGGGCTATGGGGGGGAAGGTGGCAGGGGCAGGTTGACAGGGGCTCCGTTGCGGGATGCGTTAACGACTGGCCTGTCCTCAGTCCCGGTCGCAATCCTGGTTTAGAGCATGTGTGTGAATTAGACTGGAATCTGTAGCTTCTGAGTCACGACAATTATGTAACCGGCAGACGAATCGCATTTATTTAGGAAAAAAAATATATAGAATGAGAAATGTTAGCAGGAGCTGGCGAGAGCGACAAAGGCGGTGTCCGGCAGAGATGCTCAGAGAGGGGCGGTCCCCCGACCTAGCTGCGATTTATCCTGCTTCATGCTCCCCTGTGTGACAGTGAAGCTCTGATTGGCTGGTTCTAAAAGCACCAATTACAGCACTCGTTTTATTCCGCCAGGGGGCTTGTTAATTCAGGCACAAATACGCTTCTTTATTACCGGCATAATCATCTCTCCTGCTTTCATCTCATGCTTGTTTCTTGGTATGAATGCAGTTCCGCCCCGGTTCTGTGCCTCCGTTCCATTCGCCCGTCCGGTTTTCTGGGAGGCTGCCGGATGCCTGCTTTCCATCTGTGCGGTTTCGGAGTGGATCCCAAAGATGTTCAGCTGTGATGAAACCCAGAATTGCAGGATCCAGCCACTCAGGGAATCCTCAGACAGTCCTTCAAATCCTCCCCACACTTACAATCTTTTCTCTTCTTTCTGGCCCCAGTAAAACCATCAGTCCCATCCAGACCCCCACCAGATGCTTTACTCCCCTCCAGACCCCCATCGAGACTCTGTTTCCCTTTCAGACTCCATCCAGACTCTGACTCCCATCCAGACTTCCATCATGATTGAGTCCAATTCAGACTCCCCGTCAAGACTCTGACTCCTACCCAGACTGCCATCTAGACTCTGACTCCAATACAGGCTCTCAAAAAAACTCTGACTCCTACCTAGACTCCCCTCCAGACTCTGACTCCCATCCAGACTTCCATCGAGATTCTGAATCCCATCCAGACTTCCTGTCAAGACTCTGACTCCCATCCAGAATGCCATCTAGACTCTGACTCCAATACAGACTCAAATTCGCTACCCTGACACACACACACACACCCCTGGTCAATTCTGTTTCTAATGCTCGCCAAATCTATTAAAAATTTTTCATGCTTTCCATCTGTGCCATGTTTATCCTGTCCCAGCCTCACCCCCGTAAACCCTGACAACGGGACACCACTCCCGGGTGACCTGGTGATTTCTCAGCCTCAGCACCATGTCTGTCTGCCAGCCGGCCCCAATCTCCACCCACTGACCAAACCCTGGCCTTTCCCTCATCATGGAAGCGTGGTGACCATGCTATCATATTCTGTTCTGGCCTTGTTAGGTTAGGAAACAGTTCCCATGTCTGGAAGGTTGTAGTTTCACATTCCAGGGGCTGTAAAGCGGTCTCCTGACCCTTCACTCCAACTTGACCCTTGACCTTTAACCCCAATTGTTCCAAAGGAGGTGAACAATGGCTGACCCTGCTCTCAGACCCCAAGCTTTCCTCACTTGTATGTCGCTTTGATCAAAAGCGTCTGCTTCATAAGTAAATGGAAGCTTCTTGTGTGATCAGTAATCTTTAACTTCACGCGGTGGCCAATGCCGTATGACACACAAACTCTCCAAATCTCCATGTGCTTTTTTTTTCCCTCTTACTGTGGAGTGTTCATCTTTCAGCGGACAAAAATTAAACAATTGAGTTTTAATTATACCATTTCCCGTTCCAAAATAAACAAACAGGTGTGATAGGTTACCGGCCTACAATTACAGTTAATTACGAAACTGCGATTAAAGCCAAATGCAGCGGATGCATCATGATGGTCTGTTTTTGTAACTCTCCCGCTTCCCTCTCTCGCCCTTTGTCCCGGAAGCTGTCCCACAAGTGGACGTTTCCCAGCCACTGAGTTCAAAGCCATTAAAACACCGTACCAGTTTATTAAAAGCTTAATAACATCCGTTTTGTTTTTCTGCTATATACGGAACACAGTCGTATGTAAGTGTAGCGTATGGACCAATATAACGTACATTAAAAGCCTGCTGCGAAGTGTAAGACTGGGAACCATGTGACGCCAGGATGGGAGGACAGCAAAGCCGATTAATTCGGGGTTCGGCATGATATGATAAAAACAGGAATTTCAGGAAAAGGAAAATGGAGGGAAATGGAGGGGCAGCAACATCTGGGTATTGTCCCTCCTGTTGAGATGCACTCTGAAATGGTTCCTCCAGTCTTGTGTCTGAATCCCATTGGTCAAAAATGACCTCAACCCCGGTGCATTTTTACCCACAATCTCCAGGCACACTCTGCTTACTTCACAAGGGGTAGACCAGGTCAGACATAGAACCACAGGCCCAGGATACGCATGTTGGCAGAAAATGCACCTGCTAGTGACTTCAGTCCTTGTGGGACTGTCTCTACTGACCAGTGTGTCAGTGCTCATCAGTCGAGCGGTGTAAGGGGGTGGTGGTGTAATGCTTGCTGGCATTTGCCTTATATTCTCTACAGCTTTTTCTTTTGTTGTTTTAGTGCGGTTAATTATTTTCTTTTGTCTTGCATAGTGTTTGAATCACGATGATAAATGAGCTGTTGGTGATTCCCAGGAATCGTGTCTCACAGCAGTCCTCCAGCAAACTCTTCTGTACTTGTCAGCAGAACCAGCTCATTGGATGCAGAATGTATGGGGGGGGGGGTAGCAAGCTCACCTCTCTGGGGTTGCAGGTCTGAATCTCACCCCCAGCTCTATATGTGATTTTGGGGGTTTCTGTGGGAATTTGTGTGATGTTTTTATTTTATTTTTTTCATTTTATTTATTTAGCAGATGCTTTTATCCAAAGCGATGTACATTTGAGACGGCAGGTCACCCAGTCCCTGGAGCTATTGGGGGTTAAGGACCTTGCTCAAGGGCTCAATGGTGACATCACTCTCTTGACCATGGGATCTGAACCAACAACCTTCTGCACAGCATCTTAACCTGCTGATTCAGACATCGCCTTCTAAGAGATGCATGTGTGTCCTGCAATGGACTGGCATCCTATCCAGGTGGCACGCTGCCCTCGTGCCCTGTGCTTCCACCAATAGACTATAGGCTGCCAGCTTACTGCGGCCCTGATTGATGTATTAGGAACCCAAGAGCTGCTGATTGCTCTGACACCAGCTGATTCATCAATATTAATGTCATACAGATTCCTCTCCCTGTTCCCCACCTCTCTCTCCCTCCCTCTTTCCAAGCACGGGATCCTGATGCTCGGTGACAGGTTAAGGCACGCGTCATCGTCCTCGGTTAAAGTGCGTGTGCCCTAATCATACGCGACAAGGGACCCTAGCCTTGTACGGGATGGGGGGTTGGAGGGGCGAGCAGCAAAGGCGAAGCAGGAGACAGGAGGCTAAAGGTGAAGCAGTAGATCCCAGGGAGGAGGCAGAAGAAGAGAGAGGGGAAATGGAGGAGAGGGAGGAAGCGGAGAGAAGGCAAGAATCAGAAAGAGAGAGGTGCTGTTATTGGGGAAGTGGCTCTGGATTTTATGGGAAGGCGAGTCTGAGGACCGTCGCGCTTCCTGTCAAGCCCCCGGTGGGAGTCAGTATGTCCAGTCTGCTCTGTGTTCTGTGCTCTGGGCAGCTAAAAATAAGTATAGGGGAAGACAGAAATGAAATTAAACAAGTGTCGTCTCTCAGTCCATACAGATGCATCCTTCCGTGTGTGTTTAGTGCGACTTTGCTCCTGCACTGTGCCACGGCCTGGGTTATAGTTGCAGGAGCAGCAGTGCTGCAGTTCTTGGGATGGCCCGTGATTAACAGGCTGGAGTGAGATCGCTGGGGACAGACAGGTGTAAACCTCAGAACCACATTACGCAGTCACAGGCCACTCTCAGCGCCCCAGGTGTTACGACAGCCTGTCTGTGTAGTTTTTTGTACAGGTTGCCGTTTGTACAGCCAATCCCGTACTGCTTGTTGAACTGACACCAGCCAATGACTGGTCTGCTTCCTGCATCTTCATCATCTTTCCCTGTATTAGCCCTTACAAATCCCGAATGCAGGTAACGAATACCGGCCGCCATACGCAGTGAGGTAATTGGACTGTGTTCTTATCGATATCTCGATTGCAGCAGAGATGATCTTGCCCGATGGCCTTGTGCCGCTGTAAAGTTCCTCCACCTGTTGTGAGAGGAAAGGAGACGGGTAGGGCAATGAAATCATGGATTGGGGAAAAAAAGGGAAGGGAACGATTTTCAGAAGACATCAGTAGCACAATGGGTGAAAATGGCAATTTGGTCTGGACAGAGGTGAGGAATGGTCAAGCACGGACATATTTCCATGACTGATAGGTGACCTTGTGAATGTAAAGAGGGGAGATTCCTGTAGTTCAGAGGGCAGTTATGATTGATTGAGTTCTAGTTTTGTTTTGTCAGGATTTTGTTAACGAATTTGACCCCTGACACCAAAGACCTCACTTTCTGCGTGTCCTGGCTGTTGCTATGCATATTAGCTGGCTGTCTAATGCTACGGAATGGATCAGGTTGTAGTAAAGTCCATTAAAAGCTTTCTGCATAATGCGCGGCAGCCCTGAAAGATCGATAAATTGATCAATGAGCCCGGCTTTAATTTAATACGCCGCGCTTTCGCAAGAAAACGGCCTTGCGGTGGATTCTCTGGAGGGATCCAAGACAGGAACATTTCTGCCAGCAAGAGGAAAACGGCGGATGATTCACCGAAGTCGGTGGAGTGATTCTCCGAGGAAGACGACGGCAGAAAAGGTACAGATCACAGAACCCAATCTGGGAAAGGAAAAGAAGAATTCTCCAGCCCAAATGAGGGGGAAATGGTACCAGAGGTACCTAAGAGGAGAGTGCCACTCTTCACATCCTGACGTAAATAAAACCCTCTGCATGTCCACAGTGGGGGTCAAAACGGGATTTTGAAATTCTTCCATACCGTCGATTGGCAATGTAATGGGCGCAGGGGAGCAAGCAAAGCATCGGGGTTTGCAATTTACCGCCATAACGCCACAACATGTCGGAGGTAGCGAGTAAGGCCGTTTGCCTCGTTAAGTGACATTTAACTGCGGCCTGCCGAAGCGAGCGAGGCGTGGATGCCTTCTCGCTGTAAAATGTCGCTTCATTCCTTCTGTGGCGACGGATCGAGCTGGAAGGAAAGCAGGGTGGCCCCAAAACGCCTCACGCTGAATGACGCAGGGGTCCACACCCGTCTAGGACCCCCCCCCCCCCACGGCCCCCCACCCCTCCATATTTCACACGCATCTCTGGATTTGTTAATGGCAGCTTGCCATTGGTGGAGACACGGCTCATTTTCTAACATTTACCCATCATGCTCAGTCAGTGCCTGGGTGACAGTGACTAACCATTCCTGATATAAAAAAGCAAATAGCTTTTATTTTTGTGCTGTGATTGAATGCTTATTGGCTGCCAATTTCCTCGCCTGTGTTATGTTGATTTTCCCAGGATAAATGTTTATTGAAAATGGATGCATGAATTGTTGGATAGTATTGAAAGCATCGAGATAAGCTACCAAATACCTATGTGGATCTGGAACATTCTAACAATAGAATTACTTGTAATATTAAAATTTGATTTATTCAGGTGTTATTGCTATTTATATAGCAATTTTGAATGCGGAGAAGTGAATAATTTTTGTCTTCATTCGCTGAGGCTTTATTCATGCCAATGAAGTGATTTGTTTGAGAGAGCCAGAGAGCGCTGAGTAATAGCGAGAGAAATGGAGAGATTGAGAGACAAAGAATGAGATTGGGGTGGGAGGGCACGGTAAGTGAGGAAGAGCGGTAAGGAAGGGGGGGGGTGAAAGGAGAAGGCAGGGGTATGTGGGACGGGTTTCAGGAGGAGGAGAACATCTGCTTCACCTGGGAGCGAGGAGCACGCTCGCCAGACAGGAGGAATGTAGAGGCCGTAAGTTATGTAAGTCACCCAGGATCATGGCAACCGCTTAGCAAAGCATGTCGTGCAAAAATACGAGGAGAGAGAGAGAGAGAGAGAGATGGTCGCAACTAGGGAGGATGACAGACACGGGTGCTTGCAGACAGACACTGAAGGATGGGCAGGAGGCACAGAAGAATGGTGTGGAAACGGGGAAGAGGAGCAATGGGAAGAAATTGAGGGGAAAGAAGAGAGGACTACAGTGACACAAAGGTAGCGGCTGATGACTCACTCGCGCTCAGCTGTGTGGATTAAAATAACAGCCCCAGCAACCCAGTCTGTAGAGATGGAGTCAGGTTCTCTAACTCAGAGACAGGCTGATATACTAAAAATACCCTCCCTGTGTGGGCTGAAGGGGAGAGTAACAATCCCCCCCCCACCCCCTGAGGGTAGTCACTGTGACAGGGTACTGGGGTAGGGCAGAGTTACAGTATGACGGGGTAAGTGGGGATGTTGATGTCATAGGACTGGGTAGTGTTGCTGGGTGGTGGAGTGTGTGAGACGTATTAGGATAGAGTGTGATGGGGAACAGGATATAGGTACAGTGTATTGGGAACAGGATACAGGTACGATTTGATAGGGAATAAGATATAATGTAGATACAATGTGATGGGGAACAGGATACAGGTACAGTGTGATGGGGAACAGGATACAGGTGCAGTGTGATGGGGAACAGGATACAGGTACAGTGTGATGGGGAACAGGATATAGGTATAGTGTGATGGGGAACAGGATACAGGTACAGTGTGATGGGGAATAGGATATAGGTATAGTGTGATGGGGAACAGGATACAGGTGCAGTGTGATGGGGAATAGGATATAGGTATAGTGTGATGGGGAACAGGATACAGGTGCAGTGTGATGGGGAATAGGATATAGGTATAGTGTGATGGGGAACAGGATACAGGTACAGTGTGATGGGGAATAGGATATGGGTACAGAATTCAGTTATCATGTACCTGTGTAGGGCTCAGTTAGACTGTGCTCACATCAAAGTGTGAATGTCCTATCAGAACGATATGACAGAGGACGTGCTGGCTGAAGCCTCCTGAGAAGTATCTGTACGCACTCAGAAATCCATCACTTTGGGCACAATAATTTTTCACTGGTCGTTTAAATATGTAATCTCAGTTCAAATAATTCACATTATCTTCAAATTGAAGTTTAAATATTTAATCAGGCCAGTGTGTCACCGATTACACCCCCCACCCCAAGTTAGTCTTGTCTGGCGTAAAGGAGTAACAATGGCTTCTTGAGATTCCTCTGCCCTGGATGCCCTCCTTATGCTTGGCATTTTAAATAGTGGTTTCTGATAACGTTTCCCCTCCACTGGATAATCTGATGTAATAATAATAATCTGAATCTCTCATCTGACCTGAAGTCAGTGCCGATGGATTATTCCAACAGCGAGAGGTCGGTCATCCGCACACACTTACTGCTGCTGGTGAAACTATTCGCCCGCTTGTCCCTGCCAACGTGGGAGAAACCCACTCCATCGCTTGCTTCCGCTGCCACAGGAGACTCGGCCAACGCATCTAGGGGCTGCCGCACTATACGTAGCCGTCTGTGCGGGCATCGTCTGCGCAGAGCCCGTGAATGGAGGTCTCAGTGGGTCCCCGCCCACGCAGATGCTGGACTCCGCCCTTACCCAAACGGCAGCTATGCGGAGACGTACAGCACGCTGCCTTCGCTTGGAGTCACAAAACTCATTAGGAGCGACAGATTTAACAGACCCTATGGCATCAGTAAATAGAGTCGTAATTTTCCATTCGGATCAAAATGGGGGGAGGTGGTGGTGGTGGGGGTGTCAAAACAACAATCTGCCAGGTGCTAAATGCCTGAGTGAGCCAGTGGTGTTGGGGGTGGAGGGCGTGTGGCGGGGGGGATTTGCATCTGCGCTTGGCAACCGAGCAAGAAAATGGCTTCCTTCACAGATGACAGGGTGGGAGGGGTTGAAAGCGGGGTCTAAGTACCACCAATAATAATTGCTAAGATGAGTGAAGTAAAAGCAAACATTAATAAATGAATAATGAGATGGAGGGAATGGGGGTGTGACCAGCGGAGCTCAGAGGCCAATCAGAATACAGATGGAGCACCGACAAAGCCGAACGGTAACCAGATACATTGAAAATGACCAGAGTGCATTTAGTCAACGATGAGCAGGTCACTGCAAGGCTCCATTAACTGCTTTGTGTGCCCCTTCTCCACCAGCTACACACAGGCATAGCCTGAGAATTTTACAAATCGTAGACCAAAGAGAAGGTGAGCACTAAATGCCAAACCCCTCGTCTGCTCCTAGGAATGTTCTGGAAAGGGCAAGCAGATAAGGCCGACAAATGTGCCGTCCATCCGCGCAACCCGGTCTATTGACTCATCTGGTTTTGTTTCCTCGCTCTTCATCTGCACAGCTTGGTGGATGTTGACTTGCAGCTGTCATTTCCGATCATTCTGCAGTACGGGGTGGAGTGGCTTGCGAGCTCGTGCCTGTAAATGTTTTGCGTACTTACTTGGTGGAGCCATTGTTGGGGAGGGTGTCCCCACAAGACCAGGAAACCTCGAGTTAATCAGCTATAAAAACCAACTGCCAGAACTTTTTTTTTTTTTCTTCAATGTTTATGCTTTTTTTGTGGGGGGGGAGTGGGGGGAGGTGGCAGTTCACGAATCATGATGCATCAAAGTGATTCGGTGGCACAATGACAGCTAAGAAGACACGCATGTGTGTGTGCGCGAGCCTGTGCCCATGTGCGAGCCTGTGCCCATGTGCGAGCCTGTGCCCATGTGCGAGCCTGTGCCCATACACGAGCCTGTGCCCATGTGCGAGCCTGTGCTCATGCGCGAGCCTATGCCCATGTGCGAGCCTGTGCCCATGCGTGAGCCTGTGCTCCCTAGCCAGTTTTACTGTGCCTCCAGGCACTAGACATGGCTCATGAATGTTTTAGCTGGCCGACCGGGCTGTATTTAAAGACCATACTATGTGGCAGGCTATCTGGCAGGCCAGGAAAGGGAGGCTGGGGGGCTGGGTGGAGGTCTGTGTAAATGGCCCTGTTGACGGAGCAGCCGGAGGTATAAGCTATAGCCGAGGGCCCCAGAACATCAAGGGTCTGGTGGCCTCGGGAAAAATGGAGCAGTTTGTTAAATCGGCAACACTGGAGTGTCCATGCTGACGTCGACCTAGGGCCCCCAGAGAAGAGAATCCAGCTCTGTGTGCAACTACCACACCTGGAGATCATTGTTACCATTCATTAGAAATTGAATCCCAAATATAGAATTTGAGGCAGGTTTATGTGAGCAATGTCGGGTCAGGGTCCCAGAGGGGATGGGCTGGTAGTGGTTTTACCAGCATCCAGTGGTCTTGGTCTGTAAGTGGTGCTCACTGCACCCAGATGTCGGTGTCTCCGGAACATACCATCAACGGTGCAGATTCATGTTCGAGCCGAAGCGCAGTGCTGCATGCTGACCTTCTAGCTCAGGGGTAGGTAACCTGATCCATGGAGAGCCGGTGCGGGTTTTTGGGATGGCCTCTCAATCAGCCAATAACAGTGGATTCCAAGGACTGGAGTTGAGAATCGCTGCTTTATTATTGGCTGACTGAGAGGCCATCCCAAAAACCCGCACTGGCTCTCCATGGATCAGGTTCCCTACCCCTGATCTAGCTTCTGTCGGTATTATGGACCAGCGACTGGCAGTTGCTGTGAATTTGGCATGGTAAAGGCCTTTTGCATCAGGCGCTGGGGGGGGGGGGTCAATGTATCTTGTATAGATGTTTTATTATAGCATTTTATTAACGGATATTATCTTTCCAGGCAACTCTTTGTGCATTATTTTCTCCTCCCACCCTTTCTGCCCCCCTCCCCACATCCCTCATTGTGCTTGTGGACAACCACACTGACATTTTAACAGCTCTTACTAATCTAAGTCTCGCAAAGAACTAATGGTATTGACGTGGCTGGAGTTGGTGTGTGTGTGTATGTGTGTGTGGATTATGCTTACATTACATTGGGGGGGACCAAATGTAATAAAAACCTGTTATTTTGATGTTGTGGGGACCATTTTTTCAGCTTGTGAATGCAATCAAAAAACTAAAAAATGCCTCGTGTTTAGTTTGGTTACTTACGGTTAAGGTTAGGGCTGAGTAGGGGTTAAGGTCGTCATGTTGGGATTAGGGTTTCCCTCAGAAATGAATGGAGAGTCCCCACAAAGATATAATTACCAGCCTGTGTGTGTGTGTGTGTGTGTGTGTGTGTGTGTCTGCATCTATCACTGAATGGGAGGACAGGAGCTCATCAGTAACGCTTAACCCTGCTGGTTTTGCAGGGAGCTTCTTTCTTTTACAGACTCCTGATAATGTGTCATTTAATATGAATTATTTAATATTAAAAACACTCAATCTTACTGGAGGTGGGTTTAAACCGATGTTTCAGGGCCTGCTTCTCTTGGCTGTGGCTGTTGGAGCCAAAAGCTATTTAATAAATGTCAGAAAACATGTTCAGGCCTTTGCACAGGGCCGGGTTGATGATAATTAAACTTGTTCATGTGTGTGTAGCACTCATAGCCTCCCTTTTAATTCCAAAATTACAAAAAAACGCCCAAGTGAAGAGAGTATAGTGATGAAAACTGTAGAGTTCCCGCTGCTGGAACACACGTGCACCTCTCTCCACGGTCCGTGTTCTGCTCCAAAACATGGCCACCAGTGATTTTTAATGAGGAAGATGTCTGAGACTTGAAGCACATAGACCATCACTAATGCTATTTACAAATGTTAATCGTTGTATATTAGCGCAAATCTGATAACCGTGCGAATAAATAAGATTTGCGGAAGGTAGGGAGGTGATTAGGAAGAAGAATTAGACGGGATAATCTCCCGGCTCCTACTCTCACAAGTATGACTTCTGGGGGGGGGGGGGGGGGGGGGGTGGTAGAGACCGGGACAACAGCCGTAGTGATGTAGCATTGTCTGATGATAAATCCACACTAGCAGGTGATCTGCTGTGCTAATGGGCTGGGGGTACATGGAACCTGGGATGTCATCATTCTCTGCTGTTATGAAGAGTGGCCTCTATTTGTCAACAGAAGATATATCTACAATGGTAGAGTAATAGAGAGATGATAGTGTATTGTTATTGTTGCTCTACTTATTGTTTATGCTCTAGGCCCCGTCATGACCCAGGATAAATGGCTGGAAGATGGATGGATGGATGGATGGATGGAAGGATATAAAGGGTGGATGGATGAATATGAGGTTGGATGGATGGAAGAATGAATGGCTATAAGGATGGGTGTTTGTATTATTATTGGTAAACTGTCGGTATACGTAAAAACTAGTTCTTAATTCTGCTTCTCATTTCAAGGTGCGTCACTAAAGATATCGTGTGTCGGTGATCTACACCCTGCCCTAACCCCCGAAGTCATCGAAAAACGTGAACAACCCTTCCATTCACCCCCCCCCGTCACATCGCTTAACTTTCAGCGGAACAGTAGTTGTGGTTCGGGGGGGGGGTGTACTTTTATGGATGTGATGTCAGTGATGAGATGATGTGATCTGATATCTGTGATGTCATTAGTGAGTTGGTAATTAGCGTGACGCCATTTCGCCGGTAGCTGCTGTCTCTCCACACAAAAGTACTTCATGTAATAACACGGAGGAGAGTAATCCATTCTGCTGCTCTGCCACCTCGCTGTAATCGTTAATCACCGCGCCATTAAGATATTATAAAATGTAATAAGTCAGGGGGGATTGCGTAACACAGATAACTATAAATTCAGCACCAACGTGCCCACAAACGGCTTCCTCACCCCCCCCCCCCCCCCACAAAGGGCAACCCAGAGTTCCTCGGCCTCAAGAGCCACCAGGGGACACCGCTCTCTCCGCTCCAGCGCTGCTCTTCTGGCAAGAAGCAGATGTCGTTGGGGGGGAGGGCAAGTGGGCGTGTTTCGATGATGTCTGTTGCTAAATCGGCTGATCGTCACTGGCCCCTGGGCAGCTGCAGGCCACTGCCGCTCCGGTGGTGAGCTCCGGTTTCAGCCATCTGAGCAGAAGTGAATCCAGAAAACGTGTAACTGACCATAGTCCCCACCCACTCCGTGCAATCCCTGTGCTCTGATTGGTTAATTAGACTTGTCAGTGAGAGCACATACTACATAAGCTCCCGTGGCAGTAATGGGGCGGGTAGATAAGCCAGGGGTGCAAGGTGTTACCTGGGGCGTAACTAAGGGCAAAAATGCATAACGGCAGATATTTGCTTTGGAAGATATAAAGTGTGAGGAAAAAACACTCTGGTTCAAGGTCCAAATTGTTTTGAGCTGGGTAATGGATTATAGACAGGCCGTAGGCAGCCACCTCCTCTACGGGGAAGGAGGGGGCCACGGTGGGCCGTGTGGCCCCCCCCAGTCGGCCATTCCTCTCTCCAGAGCCTGCAGTCTCTCCATCACTGGCTCCACTCTTCAGTTTGCGGTGAGTCACAGAGAGAGAAATAAATTACAGTAGCAGCAAGGAGAGAGAAGATGTGGGGAGAGATGGAGAGAGGAAGAGAGTGGGAGGAGAGGGAGAGAGAGGGAGCTGGCGAGGGGGGCAGCTCTGTGCGTGCGCGTGTGTTTGGGGGGGGGGGGGGGGGGCGGTGCTTGAGGATGGGGCACCGTGCTCTCATTGGCTCCTCTGTTGGCCATTCGGTGACAGTGCCGTGCTCTCATTGGCTTCCCCGCCAGCAGTGTGGTTACAGTGCTGAGCTCTCATTGGCTGCCCCGCTGGCCGTGTGGTTGCAGCACTGAGTGGTCTTGATTTCCGCACCCTGACCGTGTACCACTTCATTGGGGGGAAGGAAAACACAGATTGGGAATGACCAAAATGAGCCCCCCCCCCCCCCCCCCACGTGCTCACACACGCGTGCCCCCTCGCCTCCCTGTAGCACCAGCACTGGAATGCCAGCGGGGACCTCAGACTGCTCTATTCAAACTCCTATCAGCTATGGTGTGGGGGTGGGTTGTTTGAAAAGCTAATACCACCTTTACTTAAGGGATGTTCCACGGCTCGGGTGTGAAGGATTGTCCTTCCTTTTTCTTCTTTTTTCGTGTCGTCATAAAATGATAAAGAAGAATTATTAACGATCAGGGAAATGATGGAGTGACAGGCCTGGTATTGAGCCCAGGTGTGTTTGAGCTTCAGTGGGTTTGCGATGACGGCTCTGTCGTAGGGGGGGTTCGGTGAAGGGGAGGTGGCCGAATGAGCTCCCACGCGAGGTCGCCCACACCCACCCAGGGTCCTGATCACACCCACCAAAAGTCAGCCTTGCTCACTCACACCAACCTAACGGTACTCGGCAGCCGCAATCACTGCCCTCCTCCAGCCCCTGATCTCAAGGCCGCACTCAGACATACTCAGTGCTAGAACTGGCTCCTGGGTTCCCGTAGAAGCGCCATGATTTGTGGACAGACCCCGGTAGTCACTGCCTGCATCCACGCCGAGGCCTCACAGGTTAATAAGAACGAAGATCCCCTTCACCTACCTTCTCCCCCAGCCCTGATCTCTCCCCCCCCCCCCTCCCCCCAAACTCTCCTTGTGCTCTGCCGTCATCTTTCAGAGTTACACCTCGTGCCACGGGGCATCTACTGTAAATGTCACCATGTTCCAGCAACTTGCTGGCATCCCTTTAATGTAAATGGAGCCTAAAATCAATTGACTCTTTTGTTTATTGTCATTTAGTGAAGAGCCTCAGATTTTCCAGAATTCATTCCTATAGACAGTTTCCTTGTATTCAGCTGCAGAGAGCATGTTTGTATGCGGACCTGCCGATATGTCACAGTGTGAACATACATGCAGACACTGTGCTTGTGTTCTGATCTGCATCGGAAGGTTTCAGGACCACCGTCACTTACAGTCATATTTTGCTTTAATTTAATATCCTCTGACAAAATATCCAGCTTTGCCTGATGAAAGCTGTAATTGTTTTAGTTTCTGCTGTGGATGAACCTGGGCGTCTCGGTGCCTGGTAATGAATAACCCCGCACTGCACTTTTCATTCTCACTGCGGCCGAAACGAGAACCTGAGATGTGGCGAGTTTAATGGCCAGCGCCAGGGCCCTCCGTTCACATTAACATAAACCATTAAGCCGTGCCGCACGAATCGGAATGGAAACGTCTGGAAGCCCCCAAGTGTCCGTGGACAGGAATGATGGGTATTTGGTTCAGAGGGTGCGGGTCAGGGGAGGCCGGTGCGTACATTAGCGAGACACCCAGGGGGTCAGTGCCAGTGAGCAGGCAATCAGGTCTGCTGTCCCCCCCCGCCCCTACACACACATAATTTTTGCCTCGGCCATTTGTGCAAAAGTTCCACTGCTAATCACTGTATCTGTTGATCCAGTGTGACCCCTAGCAACAGCATCCCACAGGCCCAGAAGGTCACGGTCCAGCCATGGTTGGAGCGGCGGACTGGATGGTGTCCTGTGGGGTGGTAGGGTGATGTTCGGCGCTAATGGGTCATTAGCTACGCGCTTAGCGTGCTGTGGGGGCCCACCGGGGGTTTCTGACGGAGCCCTCCGAAGAACACATGCTAATTAATTAGCGCAGCCCGTGGTGTCCTGTCACCCGCACGCAGGATGTGACGGGCCTGGAAGACGGCGCCGCTCCTGCCGCCCAGAATCTCGCCACGCCGCCGCTTATCGCATCCTGCACAGGCCCGGGCTGCACCGTGGTTATCGCCACAGCCACGTTGAACCCGGTTGGAAATCTCATGTGTTAAACTCATACGAGTTTATGTTTGTTTACCTCTATCCTGCCGGCTCCTCCGAACCATGGCAGCCAATCAGAGAGGTTGAAGAGACAGCCTGCCTTTCTATTGGCCAGGGCTGCCATCTCTCTGCGCCGACCTGGTCCCGTAGGACTGCCCCTTATTTGCCCTCTGCCAACAGAGTTAGTTTCACACACAGGCACAAAAAAATAAAGCGCCTGGCCTTTCATGTTACTTCTTTTATTTAGCGGGCGGGAATATTTTCTCTCCCGGATTTCTTGGCATTTCTCGAGCAAGAGAGAGACAGAGAGAAAATAAAGGTGTTAATTACCCCCTACCCTTCTCCAGATTTCTTACGGTTATGTGTTGAGCTGGACTGGGATGGCCATCTGGACCACGCGATGGCGAGGGGTGACGCGTGTGGGAGTGACAGGAGTTTGGACACGCCGTCCTCTCGGGAGCCCAGAATCTCCCTTACCTACCCAGGGCTGGTTCTGGAACGCGCCCGTCCACAAACCATCCATATGGAAGACATTTATTTTTTGAGGGAGGGGTAGGTTTTTTTCCAAATCTTCCTTGCCCCCCTAGAAGCCACCCCCCAATCAGATGGAGCGTTCCCCCTGCACTAAATAGTAACTCATACGACGTAAACACCTTGTCAGGAATAGGTGTTTCCAGTGATTGATTTCCAGTGGATGATTCCAGTGCGTAGTGGTCACCTTGTAGTCCTTCGCTCGGTGGCGGCGCCATGGCCGTATTGCCGGAGTTCTTTCGTATCCCCTGCCGCTCCAGGCCCTGTCCCCTGCGTTTCCCACGCCCTCCGTCAGCCCCTCTGAAGCGGTCCGCCCTAATTTGTCAGCATTTTCTGTTGGCGCCAGTGTCCCTCTCTGGGAGTTTATGCCAGTAATCTTTACGGGGCAGAAATTCCAGTTTATTTTCTTCTTTCTCGCCTCTGTTCCTTCCCCATAAAAATTCCAGCGATGTCGGCAAAGATTCCCACGATGGTGTGGCGTTTGATGTTGTGTACAAGTATGCCGTGAGCCCGAGGTGAGATCAAAGCTACCCTATGGCCCGACATTCCATGTTTGGGTTCTCATCTGGTTCCCAATGGCTCCTCTGGGGTTCCCCGGATTCTGGTCCTGCTCCGTGGGAGATTCCAGCTTCCCTCCAAAAAAGCTCATCACTGGTGAACTAATATCAAAAGAATTCAAATTGCAGTCATTTTTTTTTTACTGGTAGAATTAAGACCTTCATATTCTCTGTGTTTCCTTTTACGGAGATTAAATAAAAATACTATTTCAAAGGTTTCATTGTGTGCTGCCGGTTACAAATGTCTTCTATACTCACTTTTCATTTTTTATTTTACGGTGCGAGGAATGTTTCCCCTGCAGTAAAAATTTTTTGTAGCTGGTCGGCCGGCTGGACTGTGTGGGGTCACTGGGAGATGCTGGTCTGGGTTTGAACTTGCTTGGAAACACAGTAACTTGCCAGTAACCAGATGAGGAGGTCTGAAGTGACAGATTTATTTAAGCAGAGGTGGAAGTTTGTGTCTCCCCCAGCAGTGATGCTGTCTACATGCCTGTAACCGGGAAGGTAATATTGCCGAGAGTGCCCCCTCCCCACACACAGATCTCCCCTTGTGATGAAGCCACTCTGTATTCCGGGTGGGGCAGAAAGTCACCTGTAATATGTATGATTAATGCAGAATTATGAGAAAGCTAATCATCTGTGATAATTATGGCATAGATAAGGATAGTAATGAGGTCGCTGACGATAGCAGAGACAGAAAGCCCCCCCCCCCCCCAATTCTGCTCTGAGTCTGGAGGCCCCGCCCCTTAAACTCATCCCCCCTTTTGCTCCCAGGTATAATAAAATATGATAAAATGTGCCCTCCACCCAGAGATAGCTAATAAATAATAAGTAACACCATCATGCAGTTTAAGCCTGCGGAATAATTAAAAGCGTGACTGATAGCTGATTGTGCTGCTCTCTGTCGCCCTCCCCAGCTTCGATTTCCCAGCTCTGCCTTGTCAGAATGCCCGGGCGGCATGGGCAGGGATAGGGGCCGGGGACGAGGACGGGCGCAGGGGCAGCAGCGTGATCCGCCCTTACCATGTGTTTACCCTACTGCTTTTGTCCCCCTTTCTCCCCTACCCAGATTCGACGTGGAGAATGGCCTGTCCTCAGCACGCAGTCCACTGGACTCGCAGGCGAGTCCGGGGCTGGTTCTGCACCCCACCTTCCCACAGAGTCAGCGGCGCGAGTCCTTCCTGTACCGCTCTGACTCTGACTACGACACATCCCCCAAGAGCATGTCCCGAAACTCCTCCGTGACCAGCGAGGGGTGAGTGAGCTACGGTGCTGCAGAGGCTCGCTGTCCACCATAGCTCCCTTTTGACCTTTGACCTTTGACCTTTGACTGCCTCTGTCTCTTAGAAGAGAGCTGGTCTGGCATCTAAGAGCAGATGGGTACCTGCTCAGACTGTGCAGAACCCTAACCCCACAGCACATTGTACACCTGTACAACACCCCACCCGTTACACTTCATTATTTAGCAGACGCTTGGGGTTAAGGGCCTTGCTCAGTGGCCAGAGAGGAAAATCAGTCTATCAGCCAAGGGCTTTGAACTGATGTCCTTCTGACTCCAAACCCACAGAGCCAGACACTGCCCACGACACTGCATTCTGAAACCCCACCTTAGAGGAGCACTAGAACATTCCCTGACAGTATGATGTCCTTCTGCTATATACAGGATATGTCCATACAGCCTCAGAGGCAGAAACGGAGCCCCCGCCCCCCCCCTTGCCCTGCTGATGAGTGTTAATCGCTCCTCTAAAAGCCCCCAAACTGCCTAAATGACCCCGTTTTCACATGGATTGCCTTTCTCTAGGCTTCCCCTTCTCCTCATCCTCCTCCCCCTGTTTTTTTCCCTCTCCATTTTCCTTCCACTATTGTTTCACCATTCTTCCCTCTCTCACTGCTGCCCCCCTGCTGTGTTCTCTCTCTCCTCTGCAGACACACGGAGGATCTCATCGTCACCCCGTTCGCTCAGGTGAGTCCCGGTGGTGTCGGGTTCACCGGCAGGGTGCCTCGGTAGACGCGCTGAAACCCGAAGTGCGTTATTTCAATGCTGCTTATCTCTCTCTCCTCTGGCCTTAAAAGGTGTTGGCCAGTCTACGAACTGTAAGAAGCAACTTCACCATCCTAGCCAATGTCACCACACCTACCGCCAACAAGTCAGTACCTTCCAGTGTATCACGGTACCCGAAGTCCCGCCCCCTCCTGTCACCATCCTATCAGCCTTGCTGTCCATGTCTCTCTTAAATCTCATTGGTTTGTCACTGTCCCACTCCTTTCCTCTGTAGCTCACCCACATGTTCTCATGCCATGGGGCAGTTGTTTACACACAGTGTTGTGTTTTTTTTGTTTTTTTTTGGGAGGGGGGGTGAAATATTCCTCTATGTAGAGCAGATTTTTATGAAGGGACACACCGACAAACAACAGACTCACACAGAAAGCAGAGACCAAAAAATGCTCCAGGAGACAGCAGTACGACACGAATGATGTTCAGGCCGCTCCCGAATCCGACAGCCCGTACGGGATAGCCCGTTTTGCCTGCTGTGGGTCCCCAGCCGTGACACGTCTGAGTGCCGCTTTTGGCCTGATGGGAACATTAATGGTGCTGTGCTCGGAACACGGAGCAGAACTGCGCAGAACCAGCGGGATTTCCCAGATGGGACTCTGAAAGAGCTGACTGCCAAGACCAACCAGAAGCTCATTTATATCTGTATTTATATCTGGAATATATTTTAAAATCTAAAGATACTGTGCAAGTATTTTTCTTCTTCATCTTCTTCTTCTTATTATTATTATTATTATTATTGCATAAATTAAGGAGCATGACTAGCAGATATCCACACATCTCAGCCAACACAAGCACTCATAAACACAACAATGGTATCAAATTCTGAAAACTAACATGACCTTCAGAGAGACCGAAAAATGAGACACCGAAATAAAGACAGGGCCCGTGAAGGAGGGAACCGGCGAAAGCCGACTCCAGGCACCAGCCAGGGCCGGGGATTAGGATCGGATGCATGACCGGCCTCGCACTGCAGAACCGGGCTCTCGCCATCTACATCCCAGCGGGGCACCAGCATTATTAAACACCCTGCGGGGTGTCACCAGGGGAGGTCAGGCGGGGGTTTTTGGCAGGGGAGCAGTCCAAGTCGCGTGCGTAGCATGTGGCTGCTGGGGCCTTTATGTGGGACAGAGGATGAGAGGGTGAAGGAGAAAGGAGGAAAAGAAAAAGAGGAGGAAAAGAATAAACAGCAATGTAAATAATAGCCAATGGTGATATATGATGCCAAACTTAGGTGTTGTTCAGCCCGTGGGGGGATCGCCCTTCCCGCTGGGCAGGGTTAGTCCGCCCTCTGGGAGGGATTCCCCGCCCTCTGAGGGGATTCCCCACCCTCTGGGGGGATCGCCCTCCCTCCTGGGCCTGGTTAGTCCGCCCTCTGGGAGGGATTCCCCGCCCTCTGAGGGGATTCCCCACCCTCTGGGGGGATCGCCCTCCCTCCTGGGCCTGGTTAGTCCGCCCTCTGGGAGGGATTCCCCGCCCTCTGAGGGGATTTCCCACTCACTGGGGGGATCGCCCTCCCTGCTGGGCTGGGTTAGCCCGCCCTCTGGGTGGGATTCCCCACCCTCTGGGGGGATCGCCCTCCCTGCTGGGCTGGGTTAGCCCGCCCTCTGGGTGGGATTCCCCACCCTCTGGGGGGATCGCCCTCCCTGCTGGGCTGGGTTAGCCCGCCCTCTGGGTGGGATTCCCCGCCCCCTGGTGCTGATCCCCCTGCCCTGTGGTGGTAATCCCCGCGTCCACTGGGGGAATTCCTGTGCCCGTTGGTACTGATCCCTTATCACACTGTATATAATGTAAAAAAAAATTTTTTTAATTGATTGAGCAGCGCAAGGCCGACCGACATATAATCAAACACCCACATTTCAAAGCTTCAAAGCCTTAATTGTCTCTCAGCCAAACCACCGAGGCAGCGCATCCGTCCTTGACCGGCGGCCCCCCTCACAGCGGCTGTGTCCACAGCATTGATTCACCGAAGCGGGTTGGCGACCTGTGACAATGATGGGGGGAGGGGCGGGAATCAGGTGTAGGGGCCAAGCGTGACGGCGAATTAGCGTCTAATCGGGCTTAATGATAGCGCGCAATGTCTGTTAGCAGCAGGCAGCTCAGAGGCAGCGTATCTGAGAGGCCCAGGGGTATCAAACACTGAGGGGAGGAGGGAAGGGGGTCTCAGGGTGGGAGGGACTGGTAGCTGATGACGCAGCCGAGTCACCTGGTTCAGAAATACTGGCTTCCAAGCACACTGGATGTGGACTGGAATACAGGGCTTTCCTGACCCTTTTCATGGCCCAAAGCAAAATTTAATTAACCTAGTTGTCATTTGTCATCTTCCTTCACATTCTCAAGGGGCGATCAGATGGAGGGGGCGCCCTCTGGTGGCCTCTGGGCGCTAAGCAGCAACTAATGTCACGTATGCCTTCAGCCGGCTCTGCCAGAGCAGCACAGAATCAAAAATTTCATCTAAAGACACTGACATAATAAGCAGCTGGGTGGAACATGAAGCTTTTCACCGACGGTCACATCTGGGGGGAGAAGCAGCTCGAGGCACAAGACGCTGCATTCTAGCTGTGAAACGCGGGGAGTCCATCGCCGCTTTTTGATATGAGCGAGATGGTTACACAGTACTGCCGTCACTGTGCCTTTAGGCGGAACATCTGCAGGTGCAGGAGACCTGAAGCTCTGCAGAGACAGCCGGAGGTCAGGCAGCAAGGCAGAGGAGAGAGCAAGTGAACTATGGGAGGTCTCAGAGGCTGCTGTCTCTGCATTCCCCGACAAAACACGAAGGAATGATTTTCTCTTTTCCACCAGCAGAGGGAGACAAACACACCTACATCCCTCTCACATACACAGTAGTCACACCATAAACCCTTCGGGGTGTACATAGATGAACACCTGACTATAAATCCGCCCCCCCCCCCCTTTCATCCATAAGGTGTACTAACATGGGCTGCTGCAGCCATCTGCATGCAAAACAAGCCAAAGGTGAACCAGAAACTATAGCTCAAGCTGGTATTGTTGGTATAAGGAGTGTAGCGTTAAAACTAGTGTAAATGCTCCCCCTTCACACAAGTCCTTTAATGCAAATAAAAATTGTTGGAAGTATAAATTATGCTTTCTGTTTGGTCTCCAGCATGTTTTCTGATTTTTTTTTTCTCCTCGGGTGTAATGCTGCTTGTGTCCACAGGAGGACCCCTCTGGGAAGCACACCTACGGTTCCTAAGGCAACGCTTTCAGGTAGGGTTAACCCTCCGTACCAAACACTCAGCTGAAGCAGCCTCTCTCACACACACCTGTGTACTGAGGTACAGTCTGATATACAAACACACACACATAATCCACGCTAAAGCCCCACCAGCAGACCATTCTCCCTGTAGAGAAGTACAGTGTGTGTGTGTGTGTGTGTGTGTGTGTGTGTGCTATCCCATCATGCCTGTCTCCCCCACAGAGAAACACCAGCTGGCATTGCCTGCGTCTGCGTATGTCTGCGCATGTGTCGGTGTGTGTATCTCAGTGTGTGTCTGTGCTTGAGTCAGTCTGTTAATCTGTGTGTCCGTGTCCCTGTGTGTATCCACGTATCAGTGACCCCCCCCTCACTGTTTCTCCCCCTCCCCTCACAGAGGAGACATACCAGCAGCTTGCGCGTGAGACACTTGAGGAGCTCGACTGGTGTCTGGAGCAGCTGGAGACAATCCAGACACATCGCTCTGTCAGTGACATGGCCTCCACAAAGGTACTGATCAGTGTGCTGGCGCTGGACCGCACCCTCTACCAGAACCACACACAGAACCATTTACTGTATCAGGTTGAGAACCCTCTATTGCATTGTCTGCCAGAACAACATACTGAACTGTAAACTGGATCAGGTGCAGAACCCTCTATTGCACCATCTACCGGAACCACATACAGAACCGTATACTGGATCAGGTTTAGAACCCTCTATTGTACCCTCTAAGAGAACCACATGCAGAACCATATACTGGATTAGGTTTAGAACCCTATATTGCACCATCTACCGGAACCACATACAGAACCGTATACTGGATCAGGTTTAGAACCGTCTATTGTACCCTTTAACAGAACCATACCCTGGACAAAATCTGTCACCCAAACATTCTTGCTAAGCAGAATATAACATTAACAGTCATTAATAAGCATTAAATCCTGCATCGTGCCCCAACTGTAAGTCCAAAATCCCGCTACATAAACAATATACACATTGAGCTTTCTAGTCACATGTGTGTGTGACTGTGTGTGTGGGTGCGTGTCTGACTCACAATGTGCATGTGTGCACACATCAGTAATCTGTGTGCGTGTGTGCGAGAGAGCAAGAGAGAGAGTGTGTCTGTGTGTGTGATTTTATTATGTAATAAAAAGAGACGTGATAGTATTTCTGTATGTATGTCTCCATACTTGAGAGACAGAGAGGTTGGATGGTGTGTGTATGTGTGGATAATGTTTATATTACATTGTGGGGACCAAATGTTTTCCACAATGTAATAAAAACATGTTATTTTGCCGCTGTGGGGACAGGTCCACACAAAAAAAGTAAAAATACTAAAAGTCTCATATTTTGTTTGGTTACTTATGGTTAAGGTTAGGGCTGAGTGGGGGTTAAGGTCGTCATGTTGCAATTAGAGTTTTCCCCATAGAAATGAATGGAGAGTCCCCACAAAGATATAATTACAAATGTGTGTGTGTGTGTGTGTGTGTGTGTGTGTCAGGATGAAATGCAGGTGAGAGCAGCCTTTATGGATGTGGGAGCCAGATATGGAGGAGGATGGAGAGGGGGCTGGGGCTGGAGAGACAGACAGGGAGAGTGCAAGGAGCGGAGAGGAAAGGGAAAAAGCTGGGAGAGATGGAGAGGACAGGGGGAGGGGGAGAGGGTCCTGATGCTGATGTCTGACTATAACCTTGGTTGCTATGGAACAGTAGCAAGCTCTGCCCTTCCCTGTGAGCCATTGGCTGGACGCCACGGCCACCAGGCATGAGATCCGGACTCTGACCAATGACGGCAGAGCTACTCTCCTCACCGGCTCGCAGTCTTAAAGAGACAGAGCGTGGTTTAGTTGCGTTTTTCCGGGAGGGGGCAGGGCGTAGGCAGAGCCACAGTTTTGTGGGGGTCTGCCTCAGGACATGGGCAGGCATAGCGCGGCAAGCAATTACTCTGTGCCGGCAGCCGAACAGAGCCTCGTGGAGCCACACTGCGAGATGGATGAAGCCGGATCGCGCCGCGGCGGGTTCCCGCACGCACACACGCACGCACACGCACATAGAGCGGCACGCACGCACGGGCACGCTCCCTGAGCGTGCACCCGCACTCACACACACATACACACACACACACATGCGCACACACACACACACACTGGCTGATTAGCCAGCGTTACAGCAGCGAATCCAGGGGAACGGAAAGAAAAACAGATAAAAAACGGAAGAGGAGAATCGGCCCTGTTGGGAGAAGGAAGCCGTAGCGGCTCCGGGAGAAAGCGGGGTGACTGGTGGAAGCCCGACTGGGAGAGCGAGAGGGAGACTGCGGCAAGAGCGCGGGGGGAGCCAGGGGAGGATGGCGGGGAGGTGAAGGCCCATCCCCCGGCGGTGTGCTGCGGGGGGGGGGAGACGCACAGAGGCTGTTTTTCCGGACCGTAGGTGCACCACCGCCTCCGTCGTTCCGTGGCCCGAACCCGCACCTCTCTCCTTCCGCGGTGCCCTTCAGACGCTCCATCCATCTTGCTGCTGCGCTCCGTAACCCCCCCCCCCCCCCCAACACCTGCTATACCCGGCGAGGCCTCCGGGAGGCGCCGTCGAAGGGGACAGCCAGGCTTTTTTTCTGTCGGGATGCCGTGCAATGTCTTCACCAGCGGGCTCTGGCGGGGGGCCCGGCTTTCGGGTTATGACGGGGGGCCCCGTTCCCGGATCGGGGTCCGAACCCGGTGCTTGGGGCTGTGAGGTTCCCTGACGGCGTCTGTAGGGGGAGACGCTGAACGCCGTCAGGCTGTTTTTCTGCTGCCAATTTTTTCGACTCCTCTCTTGGTTCTCCTGCCTCTCCAAACCCCCCCGGGGAGGCCGTCGTTCTGGAGTGCCCCACCCCAGACCGCTGCGGCCTCCTTCCACGGACCCGGACCACACCCACATGCAGCTGGGGCCCCAGGACGGCCCCGCGGCCCCTGCACTACTGCTCCGCCTGCCTGTGCCAGTGCGCCGCCCCGCCGGGCCCCCAGAACATGGGTGTGGCAGAGGACCCGGCCAGCTCGCCCCGCACCTCCCCCATCCCGGAAGCGTATTCATCCAGCTGCAGCCCCCTGCGCTCCAAGGGCGGCCCCGAGCGGGAGCTGGGTGCGGCGGCTGGAGGGGTGGGTGGACCCCCAGACCGCATCCTGGACGGGAGGGGTCCGACCTCCGAGGTGCGACGGATGCCCCTGGTGGACTTATTTTGTGAGACCTGCTCCAAACCATGGCTCATTGGCTGGTGGGACCAGGTAGGGCTGGGCAGGGCGGGGCAGGGCGGGGCATGTGGGTGGATAATGGCTGGAGTGGGCGGAGTAAGATGGAGTGGGTGGGGTTAGTGGGTGGGGGCGGGACCAAACGCCTCTGTGTGGTCGAGGTTGTGTATGTGCTGCTGCTCTTTCCCGAGATTGAACTCATCACCAAAACATCAGTTAGGTCATTTCTAAGTCTGTCTGTCAGCTGACAGAAGCAGCACATGGCACGCTCGTGCTTCTGCTGGGTTTTTTCCAGCCCCCTTGTTTTCATTGGCTACTCGTTTGCAGAGAATCTGCCCCTCCCCCTCCCCCCAGCCACTCCGTACCTGAAGCTGTCCTTGCAGGGACCCCGGCCGCGCTCACAGATCCAGTTCCGTTTAGGATGATCTGATCCTGCTGGCAGAGCTGCACCTGTTTTCGGATGCTTGGCAGGTCTGCCGTGTTCCTGCCCCGCTCCCCCTAGTCAGCCTCCTCCTGTCGTCCCCAACGCAGACGTCATCGCCCCCAATCTGAGCCTTGCTTTATGCTTTATGACCTTCTGACCTTCATGGTCCTCCAAGCCATGTTCCCCTGTCCCATGAGCACCTGGGGTTTAGGTTGTGACTGAGTCGTGCTGACTGACTCTCCTTCTTCTCCCATGTTGTGACTCCTGCCTCGTAGCAGGACTCAGCATTTTATTCACACTGAGACAGATTTATTCCTTTGATTTTGGGAGAAACACCACCCTCCACCCTCCCGGTTTGTCTGTAGGTACCACATCACATCATCTCATGTCCCAAAACAGGTTCCCCAGAACATTCTGGATATTCGGAATTCTGCAGCTAGCTGTGGCTGTGGGGTCATGTGACCCCACCCAGCACCCAGGACACCTGCCTTTAACAAAGCCTGTGACCAAAACACAAGGAGCTCCCACACCCTGCTAGCCTCAAGGTCCAGGATGTAGCCCCAGAACTCTGTGTCCCTCCCGGAACTGAACTCTCATGGTCCTTAAAAGTTCTATTGCGTACTAAGAGACACCCTGTGCCTCCCGGTGGCTGCAGATGCCTCCACTCTTTGTCTATTTTTATGTAAGACTGCAGTAAATCCTTGATGGAAGTGAATATGAGGATTTTCCAGCATAATGATGCAAAATAAAACCAATGTTTGGAAGTAATTGACTGCAGATTACTCTGAATCGTGTAGTTAACTTAACTAGTACCCCATGATGTCTATCAGTGAGATGTTTGGAACCTGTATGTATGGACGTCACCGGTCTGGCTCTTGGTGCCGTCCGTGACCTGGCTTTGGTGTTCAGGCTTGTTTTGGGAGCGGATATTGGCAGCTTGGGTTTTGTGGTCCTAACCCCTGGCGGCGTGACTCAGCATTTTCCAGAACACGTCTTTGTGTTCGAGCCATCAGACCTGAGTGGTCAGGTTCTGTGCCCGGTGTTGTCCGGTCCCCACGTTAGTGTGACGCCTGTGTCACTACACTGTGTCTTGCATTTGTTGGCTGTGCTACAGAAGCTGTGTAACCAATATGTGTCTGTACAGACTGACTGTGTCAATAAGCCTAAGTGTTCTTATTGTGTAATTGGGTTAGAAAACTCTGCTTTTGTTCCTGTGTTTGTATAGTCTCTGTGCTAAACAACCTGTGTTAATCAGTAGTCTGACTAAGTTACACTGCATGAGTTATTAATGATCTGCCTGTATCATAGGGAGTTAATCAGCAATCTGTCTGTGTTGTACAGCCTGGGTTAATTATTGGTGTGACTCTGCTCTTCAGCCTGTGTTAATTATTATTCTGTGTTGTTGAACATGTCAATGAACATGTATTGGACAGGCTGCGTTAATCAAGTATCTGCCTGGGACATGCAGCTGGTGTTAATCGTCAGTATGTCTGTGTCATGCAGCCTGTGTTAATCAGCAGTCTGCCCATGTCATAAGAGCCTGTGTTAAACAGCAGTCCATCTGAGGCATGCAGCATGTGTAAATGGCAGTCTGCCTGTGTCATAGAGCCTGTGTTAATCAGAAATGTACCTGTGTCATACAGCCTTGTTAGTCGTAAGTCTGCCTGTCGTACAGCCTGCGTTAATCAGCAGTCTGCTTATGTCATACAGCCTATGTAATAGACAGTCTGCCTGTGTCATACAGCCTGTGTCATCGGCAGTCTGCCTGTGTCGTACAGCCTGTGTTAATCAGCAGTCTATCTGTGTCATACAGCCTGTGTAATCCACAGTCTGTCTGTGTCATACAGCCTTTGTTAATCAGCAGTCTGACTGTGTAATATAGCCTATGTAATCAATAGTCTACCTGTGTCATACAGGCCGTGTACTCGGTAGTCTGTATTGTATAGACTGTGTTAATCAGCGGCCGGCCTGTGTCATACAGCCTGTGTTAATCAACAGTCTGCCTGTATGACACAGCTTGTGTTAAAATGGCAGCTATCCTAACTTCTCTGACTCTGACAGATTCCTGATTGCTGTGCTCAGTCATCACGCGAAGTTTGACCCTAGAATGAATTCTCTCGCCCTGCACTCACGCCCACCTGCATATCCTTGTCCCTCCACTTCCTCACAATATTCCCTCACAACCTTCACACCTCCTGCGGTCGCTATGGAAACAGCTGCTGTCATTCGCCGCATGTAAATTAACGCCCCCCCCCCCCCCCCCAAAACACATATACGTGCCGACGCACAGACTCGGCATGCCTTGACACGAAAGCACACCTGCATCGAGGCCACAGACTTATGTAACCATGGCGATATAATGACAGCAACATCAGCACCACTAGAACGTCAACGGAGCGAGGCAGAGAGGTTTGCAGCGATGTGCTGACCGCAGGCTGAAAGGGCCTGGCAGGGTAATACGTAGTTAAAACATCTGTTATGCCTGTATCTGCCAGGTTGAGGAGCCCTGGATCTGCTCCATCAGAAGCCTGGTAGATGTTACCTTCTGCCATAAGTGAGCAGGCTGTCTCTCAGCTGATAGCACCAGTAAAAAGGACAGGAAATGAGATGCTCCCAAACACCTGTCAGACTGATACCTCTACTCATGATTGCCCTAGACAGTTGACCCAGGGGGGGCTCTTTGCTTACATAAGGCCTTTTGTTTCAATGCTACAACTTTGGATCTCAGTGTAGAGCTGCATATTATTCTCTGTCCGGGGGGGTCTCCTCGTTGACCAGTGTGTCGTGCTTTTTGTCTCGAGGCACTGCGTCGTTGTCGCAGGTCCGAGTGTTTCTGTTCCTCCCCATGGTCAACAAAATGGCATCACTGTGTCAGTTGTAAAGTCAGGTAGCATGTTCTGGCTACACAGGCAGGCTGGCAGTGTTGGGAATGTGGGTCAGCTTTGGGTTGAGTGGACTCTGAGCTTCCCTGAGATGCAAGGGTCATCCGCGTTCAGCTGGAACCTGAGGGAAGTCAGAGCAGCTCCACCGATCTCCGAACGGCCTGGTTTCCTACTCCGTGTTTAGTAAGGGAGTCGATCTTCATGTTTCATTGGGATAAGTTAGACGATACATTGATTAAACTACAGCTCCTGTCTCTGCGGGGATCGCCTGCGGCTCAGTATAACGCTAACCTCTTTTAATTTACAGACAAAAAAATGGCCCATTTATTACTTATTGGATGGAAAGAACCGTAAGTGTGTTACCGTGGTTACAGAGAATCGCTGTTTATTCGATGCAGGAGGGGCCCATTAAGAGTAGCTCTGTGTTGGTTTCATATTTGGCTAATGTTTCAGAACATAGTGTTCACGGCGACCAGCAGCGGCGTCATCCTTGATCGCTCTGAAAGTCTGAAAGGTTATTTTGGGGGGAAGTTTTGAAAGTCTGCAGGGGATGGACTCCAAGGTCACTGAAAGGTCACCAGTTGGGCCGCCACGGCGCACAGAAGACGATGAAATTCTGTGGATGCTTTTGGAAGTTATGGCGTTGTGGTAGCTGAAAGGGCAAGGGATTATGGGTAACCGGCCTCAGGCTACACGGGCCAGTTACCCCGGGAAGTATGTCACTGTACCTGCTCTTGTGCGTTCATTGCGCCTCAGCTTGCTGTGCAGGGTTATCAGAGTCCTTGCAGAGTATTTCACTGCTGTATCTACTTGCTTTTCCTTCTCTTCCTATGATGATGTTGTTGGTCCATCAGACATTACAGATGTCCACAACCTTCTGAGGTCCCTCCCTGCATCGGCTACCGTCCACCCCCCCCCCCCCCCCCCCCAAGACACACACACACACACACATAGGACGGATGGTTTGGCCTGCCTGCACTCCTCATACTCGACAAGAGGACAGCTGTGAAAAAATGTGCATGTTTCACACGTCTCTTGTGTGCACGCGCTCGCTAGACGCCTCTAGTATTCCAGCATCGCCTTTTTTTATTATTACTTTTGTGTAACATCCATCCATCTTCTAATCACTCGGGTCAGGGTCATGTGGGGGGCATGGAACTCGTCCCAGACTGCATGGGAGACACATGGATGGGATACACCCTGGAAGGGATGTTGTTTTCGTAGCTGAAGGTGCTTATTTAAACCAGTGAACAGAAAATTTGAGCTGAGGAAACACAATCCAGGCAGAATTAGGACATTACCTGCTATTGTTCTTCCCCCCTCCCCAGAAAAACACACAAAAATAAACCAGGATCTAGTTTGCAATGTGAAATAATTATTCTTAGTCAGCTGCTATGAGGGAGCAATGTGAACTAACCACTGTGGTCAAGGTTAAAGACCAGTCACAATTAGGAATAATGTTTAAGAAAACTTAATTAGCAGAGACAGGGGAGAATATCTGATTGATGCTTTTAATAGCTGTAAATAATTAAATGAATTTGTGAATGTGCTCAGAGACAGTTCGTGAACTAGCAGCCAGGACACGGGGGACTTTTAATTGCTGCTGATGTATTCATCCTGAGCCCGGGACCCATGGGTAAAACCCACCACCCCGTGAAATCGGCCAATGGGAGAGCAGCGACATCGAGACCCGTCCACCAATCCCCTGGGACTTCAGGCACATGTGCAATCACCCCTGCTGTCTTGCGTAGGCAGCCGGCAGGCTGACCCCGATCACAGCTAGAGGACATGGTGCTGCGAAGGCGTTCAGAAGGAGCAGGAGCCGGTTGCGTCTCCTTCGCTCCGATTCCACAGAGACATTAACCCCTTATCGTGTGGTTTAATCGTTTAGCATTTAGCATTAGTCATGTAGCATAATTTTTCACGTTAGCAGCCCGTCGATGCGCTTACTGGCGATGGTGATAATAAGCCACTATCTGTGCTGTTTCGATGCTGTCCGTCTCCGCTACCCCCCCCCCCCCCCCCCCAGGGCTCCGAGAGCCAGTGTGGAGTTGAGGCGTGACCTTGAGAAAGGTCAGAGACACCCAGCTTAGCGCAGGTTCCGCTCTCAGGCTGTCATCCAGCCAGCCAGCCCCTCTCCCAGCATGCCTCAAGACTGACTTTGAGGATTCGGTTGCTAGGGAAACCTGTCTGTTACCATGGAGATTATTCCGTACAGATGGATCGGTCAGTAGAACAGAGAACTTGTCCAAGGGGTCTCGCCGAAACTCTATTGTGTGTGTGTGTGTGTGTGTGTGTGTGTGTGTACATGTATGTGCGTTGTTTGAGTATGACCTGATATCCTCCCGGAAGTATGAACGAATTTACACACGTCACTAATGAGATGTATTACAGGAACAAGGAGGGACAACTGCTCCCGCAAAGAGACAATTTAATGAGAACAGATATTACAGGCACAGAGCAAGACCGCAGAAACACAGTGTCCTCCATTTAAGGTGCATCACCGTGCAGGATGCATCGGACGCACACCTTACGCAGACAGAAAAGGGTCAGCCAAACTCCTAATCCTGACCTACCAGCTGGGGTATGTTACGGCTGAAAGCAACATCTCAGAATAAAACCTTCAAAAAAACAGCTGGGACCCCAAAGCCTTATTATTATTAAATAAGAACGAGATGTTTATTGCAATAAACCGAAAAGAAGCGATGAAATTATGGCTAAGGTGTCGCATTTTTAGCACGCAACGGCATAAGAATCTCGTCGCATTACTGCAGGGCGCTGATTGTCCCCCCTGTTGTCTGGACTTTTATTCTGACACGTGTGACTCACAGCTGTGCTCGTGTCAGCCACCGCCTGCACTGCACTGCACATCTGGATCAAGCCATTTTGATCCATTCCACAACAGTCCAGACCTGGTCAGGATGACCGGGGATAGATGGTGCCCTGAATCCTCACTGCCACTGATTGTTTCCTGATACACACACTGATACACACACTGATACACACACTGATACACACACTGATACACACGTTTTCCCCGCTGCCACACCACTGTTCATCCTGCCATCATTTGCAGCCCCAGCAGCCGGGTCTCTGCTTTGAGACTCAAATCTTAACATTTGGACAGTGTAAATCAGGATTTTGCCATCTTCCTCATTTGCCATCTTCCTCATTTGACATCTTCTGCCGGCCCCTGGAGGTTGGGCTCCCCCTTCGATTTTGGTTCCTCCCAAGGTTTCTTCCTTCCAGGGAGTTTCTCCTTGCCACTGTCGCCTCTGGCTTCCTCACTGGGGGCTTTGGGCGGGGATAACATAAAGCACTTTGAGACAATGTAAGGTTGTGAAAATGCGCTATACAAGTAAAATTGAAATTGAAATTGACACAGGCATGTAGACTCCCCACATGCACAATTTAGGAGATTGACAGACATGCATCCTAATAAATCACACACACACACCCCTATGAACCCCTTTCGGGTCTGACCATCTTTCTGCGGGGGCCCCATTTACATGCTTTTTGTTTTATTCATGCCCCTCTTTTCTCCGTCTCCCCCAGTTTAAGCGGATGCTGAACCGGGAGCTCTCTCACCTGTCTGAGATGAGCCGCTCCGGGAACCAGGTCTCAGAGTACATCTCCAATACTTTCCTGGGTGAGCTTTACCGCCTCTCTGTCCACCTGTCAGTGCTTCTGCATTTATACCCGTATCACTGCACCTGTGCATGACCCCACCTGTACTCAGTCACACCACAACCTGTGTCACCCTTACCCGTACATACTGGTGATTATGATTACTCATTCACCCATATCTGTCTGTGTATACTTTCTTACCCTATAATGCACTTATACCCAGGAGTGGTGTTTACCAGCAGTCCAACTGCACATTGGCTTGGGGCCCCCTGTTGGCCACAAATAGTCACTACATGAAATATTACATAAGTAGTTAGCTAAAGGGGTTCCTATAAACGACAAACCCAGCCTGCACCCCTCACATTCTTGTAAATATTTTGTTATATCTTTTCATCGGACAACACTGAAGATATGACACTTTGATACAATGTAAAGTAGTCAGTGTACACTTTGTATAACAGCGTAAATTTGCTGTCCCCTCAAAATAACTAAACACACAGCCATTAATGTCTAAACCGCTGGCAACAGAAGTGAGTACATCCCTAAGCAAAAGTGTCCAAATTGTTCCCAAAGTGTCAATATTTTGTGTGACCACCATTATTTTCCAGCACTGCCTTAACTGTCTTGTGTATGGAGTTCACTGGAGCTTCACAGGTCGCCACTGGAATCCTCTTCCACTCACATGACGATGTCACGGAGCTGGTGGATGCTAGAGACCTTGTGCTCCTCCACCTTCCGTTTGAGGATGGTCCATAGATGCTCAATAGGGTTTCGGTCTGGAGACCTTTACCCTTAGATTCTTTAGCAAGGCAGTGGTCGTCTTGGAGGTGTGTTTGCGGGTCGTTATCATGTTGGTTCCCTGAATGAACTGTAGCTCCCCAGTGCCGGCAGCACTCATGCAGCCCCAAACCACGACACTCCCACCACCATGCTTGACTCTAGGTTAAGACACACTTGTCTTTGTACTCCTCAACTGGTTGATGTCACACACGCTTGACACCATCTGAACCAAAGCACTTTAACTTGGTCTCATTAGACCACAGGACACGGTTCCAGTAATCTATGTCCTTAGTCTGCTTGTCTTCAGCAAACTGTGTGCACCGTATGGTCTGGGCACTGGCAAGCTCCCCCCCCCCCCCCACCCCTTCAACCTCTGCAGCAATGCTGGCGGCACTCATACTATTATCAAAAGACACCCTCTGGACGTGACGCTGAGCAGTGCACCAGCTTCTTTGGTCGACCATGGCGAGGCTTGTTCTGAGTGGAACCTGTCCTGTTAAACCGCTGTATGGTCTTGACCACCATGAAGCAGCTCAGTTTCAGGGTGTTGGCAGTCTTCTTATAGTCTGGGCCATCTTTATTCTTTATTCTTTTTTTCAGATCTCAGAGAGTTCTTTGCCATGAGGTGCCATGTTGAACTTCCAGTTACCAGTATCAAAGAGTCTGAGAGCGATAGCACCGAGTTTAACACACCTGCTGCCCATTCACACCTGAGACCTTGTAACGCTAATGAGTCACATGACACCGGGGAGGGAAAATGGCTAATTGGACACAATTTGGACAATTTCACTTATGGGTGTACTCACTTCTGTTGCCAGCGGTTTAGACATTAATGGCTGTGTGTTTAGTTATTTTGAGGGGACAGCAAATTTACGCTGTTATACAAACTGTATAACAAACTGTCTACAGACTGTTTTTGAGATACTGTACCTGTCCACATATTTACCTGTAGCCGTCCATCCATACTCCCACCACATGCCAGTGTGACCTTTCCACTCCCCTCCCCCCCCCCCCCCCAGATAAGCAGAACGAGGTGGAGATCCCATCACCCACGCAAAAACAGCAGGACAAACCCATGTGCCACATCAGCGGTGTCAGGAAGCTCACCCGCAGCTCCAGCCAAGCCAACCCCATCGTGCCCCGCTTCGGGGTCAAGACGGAGCATGAGGATGCTCTCTCCAGGGTGGGTGTGGGAATGCAGGACGAGGTTCTGCAGACAGACGCAAACGCCATGGTCAGACCTACATGCACTTGCCATCTACAAAGTTTAATTAGCTCTTCACCTTAGAGAAGTGTAGTGGGGTATCGTTCTGAACAGAGTCATTCTGGATCCTTGCGTGGATGTGGGGGCGGAGTCATTCTGGATCCCCATGCGTCTTTTTTGCCACAGGAGCTGAACGACTTGAATAAATGGGGCCTCAACATCTTCCGTGTGGCTGATTTCTCTAGCAACAGGCCTCTCAGTTGCATCATGTTCGCCATCTTCCAGGTAGGGGGTCAGTGTGTGTGTGTGTGTTTACATGCTAGACAGAGTGTCTTGCATTATAATCATATAGATATTTATTCATTTTTACATCTGTCTGATGCTTTAATCCAAAACAATTTACAATAGAGGGAAGGGTTACGATTTACGTGTCCCCCCCCCCCCCCCCCCAGATTTAAACCCCTGACATTCGCATTGTTCGCACAATGCTTTGCACGTGTGTGCACTTATTTGAATGATATCGTCCTTGTGTGTAAGGGCTTTACACTGCACATATATCAATAGGTTTGTTTAAACCTGCAGCTTTCTGACTTAATATTATTAATATTAATAATACTTTGTTGTGTAAAACGTCCATTGAGATACAGTTTGCAATTGGAGTCTCAAAGAGTTGTAGTTACCGAGTCTTAGTGTCTGATCCGGCCAAAATCCAAAGCTAGACAAACGAACCCCAAAGCCGTGTATGTGTGTGTGCATATGTGTTCCGCGTGTTTTCACATGCGTGTGCTCACGCGCAGGAGAGAGACCTGCTGAAGACGTTCCGTATCCCGGTGGACACGTTCGTCAACTACATCATGACCCTGGAGGACCACTACCACGCCAACGTGGCCTATCACAACAGCCTACACGCCGCTGATGTCACGCAGTCTACACACGTGCTGCTGTCCACGCCCGCCCTCAACGTGAGTGACGCAGCATTCCCCCCAGTAACCGGCACTCTGAGCTCGCGCCTATGTCCAACCTGGCGCTAACCATCAGCCGTTAGCAATGCTGACAAACGCTAATATCCTGCTAGTGTCACTCCCTTTCTGAATGAACAGGAAGTAGTTAATCCCTCCTCTCAACGCAGCCAATCATTATCTTTTTTCCAGCGGTAAGTGACAGACCCAGTCCTGTGTGAGGACACTGTTGAGGGTGCGAAGGCTCCTCTCTCTCTCTCTCTCTCTCTCTCTCTCTGCCAGGCGGTCTTCACTGATCTGGAGATCCTGGCTGCTCTGTTTGCTGCCGCCATTCACGACGTGGACCACCCTGGCGTCTCAAACCAGTTCCTTATCAACACCAGTGAGTCCCCAGGAGGAGCAGGACTGCGGAGAGTTGTGACAGGGTGACAGGGGGAGAGGAATGAAGCTTGGGAAACACTGAAGGCAGTGTGGGGGGGCCCCCTAGGGTACTGACAGGGACAGCTGGGTAGCCGTAGGGTAACTGGGTGTTACCGAGGGTAACGGTCGGTCTGTGTAGAGGTCTATAATGAACCTACTGGGTCATGGTGCCAGAACAACAGTAACACCCGTTTTTTGGACCATGGAAGGAGGGGAGGGGATCATAAGGAAGACCATAAAGTCTTGTTTGCTGTTAAAAAACTTTTTTAAAAAAAAAAAGATAAGATTTGGCCTTTCCTTAGTGAAGTTTTATGGGTTTGCATTAAATTTGTAGGTAGGTTTTTTTGTGATTGTCCACGACAAAAAGTTGTTTTCCAATTGCACGGCCCATGAGGAGAACGCCAGACTGAATCATCTGATCTGCCAACACAGACTCAGAGCTGGCACTGATGTACAACGACGAGTCGGTCCTGGAGAACCATCACCTTGCCGTGGGCTTCAAACTGCTGCACGAGGAGAACTGTGACATCTTCCAGAACCTGACCAAGAGGCAGCGACAAAGCCTGCGCAAGATGGTCATCGACATGGTGAGCCTGTCCATCACATAGACTGTCTAAAAGAAGTCAGAATGTCCTTCCTCATCGTCTCCACTGTTTCCTCCATGACAACTCCTTCTACAGGTGCTGGCGACAGACATGTCCAAGCACATGAGTCTGCTGGCTGATCTGAAGACGATGGTGGAGACCAAGAAAGTGACGAGTTCAGGAGTGCTGCTGTTGGACCATTATACAGACCGCATACAGGTGAGACCATTGGGCATACAGACTGTATAGAGGTGAGATTGTCCATTACAAAGACCATATATAGGTGAGTTTGTTCATTACAGACCATACAGAGGTGAGTCTGTCCATTACAGAGTGTATAGATGTGAAATTGTCCATTACAAAGACCATACAGAAGACAGACTGTACATTACAAAGACAGTATGGAGGTGAGAATGTCCATCACGAAGACCGTAGAGAGGTGAAACTGTCCATTACAAAAATTATATGGTGGTGAAACTGTCCATTAGAAAGACTGTATATAGGTGAGACTGTCCATTGCAGACCATTTGTAGGTGAGACTGACCATTAGAAAGACTGTATGGAAGTGAGACTGTCCATTATAGACCGTATATCGGTGAGATTGTCAGTTAGAAAGACCATACAGAGGTGAGACTGTCCATCACAAAGAATGTATGGAGGTGAGACTGTCCAGTACAGACCATATGTAGATGAGACCGCTCCATACACAGATCGCACACAGGACCTCGCGTATCTGTCCACTGAGCACGTGTGTGACACGCAGGTGCTGAGGAACATGGTGCACTGTGCGGACCTGAGCAACCCCACCAAGCCACTGGACGTCTACAGGCAGTGGACCGAGCGCATCATGGAGGAGTTCTTTAGGCAGGGCGACAAGGAGCGGGAGCGAGGCATGGAGATCAGCCCCATGTGTGACAAGCACACGGCCTCCGTGGAGAAGAGTCAGGTACACACACATGCTCACACATGTTCACTATATTCACTAACAACTGTAGCTGCGTTAGGGGACACTCTCCTACAATATTATTTAATTGTTGATCATCAAGCCTAAATGACCAGATGAACAACAGATGATGAGATGGTCTTACACACTCACACACTCCCTCATACATTCACAGAAGCCCTCAAAGAAATCTGTACTCACTGCTGACCTGTGCGCTTGTTGATGGTCCAGGTGGGATTCATCGACTACATCGTACACCCCTTGTGGGAGACCTGGGGGGACTTGGTGCACCCCGACGCTCAGGACATCCTGGACACGTTAGAGGACAACCGCGACTGGTACCAGAGCACCATCCCACAGAGCCCCTCGCCCCCACCAGACCTGGGGGACCCGCAGCTTGAAGGCTGCCTAGAAAAGTTCCAGTTCCAGCTGACCCTAGAGGAACCGGACCAGAACCACCTGACTGAGGACTGCTGCGCTGAAGAGGAGGAAGAGGAAGAAGTGATGGAGGAAGAGGTGGAGGATGAGGTGGGCCCTGCACCGCCAGCGGAGTCCGCGGGCGCCGAGGCGGGAAACACAAACTCCGACGGTACCCCTGAAGAAGAGGAGGCGTCTTCCTCCCCGCTCGATGACTCATGAGGACCAGCCTGGCCCCCAAACCCTGATTCTGAGGGTGGGAGGGGGATGGGCCGTCATTTCAGTCCACGTCCCTGTGCTTAAGGGAGGGGGGAAAACAATAATGAAAACAAAACTGAATAACAGACACTATTTTTTTTCCAGAAAAGGAAACAATAATATTGTTAATATGATGTAATAGGATAGAAATGTTATTTACACAGAAACTGTAGAAATAATATTAATAACAGAAATGTTATTTACACAGAAACTGTAGAAATAATATTGATAACAGAAATGTTTTTTTACACAGAAACTGTAGACTTGGAAGGGACTTGGATCCCCTCTCGCAGGCATTAGGAAGGACAGCCGAGAGAGGAGGTTTCTGAAGGACCTTATTTTAAGGGGAAACTGAAGACAGTTTAGTGCAATGAACATGACACTGATACATACAGTGCACACACACAATCAGGCAATACCGGTGACATACGCACATACATGCATTCCCACACCTTTAGACACGTGTGTGTTTGTGTGTGCATACAATGTATGTGTGTGCATGTGTATCTGTGTGCGTGTAGTGTGCGCGCAGATGAAGTTTGCACGTGTGTGTGTGAGTTATTGAGATTGGTGTTGAAATCGGATCCACTCATTTGGATAAAGCCATGTCTATAGGGACTATTAATTAGTATTAATTAATGGGTATTATTGGGTATAAAATAATATTCATCCATATTTTACCCTTAAACTTGGTTCCCTGCAGCAAATCAATTCCTCGACTTTGAATGACACATTTTATGTATCCAAACAAAGGAAATAACAACTAAGGCAGTAATGAACTGAGGAAGACTAAGAGAGGGAGGGGCCTCTTTCCTACCCCTGGAGAGCCACCTGATTGGACGGCCATGTGCCTTTCTGACCACGCCTGCTCGACCTCCGACCCCCTGCGAGGCGATGCTCATTGGAGCAGAGGCGCCAGTCGTACATTCCTCATTGCACCCCCAGACACCCTCTTTCATTGTCTGTGTGTCTATCGTGATGCTTGGTCTCCGTGACGATGTCGTCACAGGTGACGCCTTTCACCTGTCCGCTATCACCTGCAGGCCGTGCTCTTTGAGAGAAGATGTGTTTTCCATGGAAGCTCTATTTAAGTGTCCAGTTACAATCGTATTATAAAGAGTGGTGTCAGTTGTCTTTTAGCAATCAATCATTTTATTTAATATTGTCGACTTTGATGGGACAAGTAGTCACAAACGCAGTTTTCCCAGATGGAAAGGAAAAACACGGACTACCAAAAAGGGAGAAATTAAGACCTTTCTTTGAACCTTGTGAAAAAACAATTTAATAGTGTCGTAGGAATATGTTACCTTTAAAATGTACAAAACACAGATTGTACTCACAAATAGAAATATGAGAGTGTTTTGATCATCGCAATTGATTGTCACTATGGCATTATTACCAATTGGGACAGGATAAGCAGTTAGCAAGCAATATAGGTTCAGACACGTCCACACACCCCTGTCCTCCAGCACAGCCACTCGTACATACACAGGTACACACACATACCCTTTCTACACACCTCCACTGACCACCAAGCAGACAGAGGTTTTGAGAACCTTGGAAAGACACATCGCGCTAGCATGCCTGAGTGGAAAGACTGTTTTTGGTTTCTCGTCACTGACGTGTGTTGTATTAATTGGAGAGTGTTAGGCCAGTATCACGGTGTGTATATATCAATTTTGTACGCATAAGTCTGTTTATTCGCCATGTTGTGTATATCCGCTTAAGAAGGACAGACACGAGCCACGTGAACATGGATGCTGTGCCAAGATACTGCAGTGATGTCATGAGACTGTTAGCCTGTCACATTCTAATGAGCCCCCAGGTACAGCGGTGCGGTGGGGGGGGGGGGGTGATCTTATATTTACTGATGAAGAAGGAAGACGAAAATGTCTGGCAAATGTTAGTCTGTCAAATATCAGTAGTTCTGTCTATCACTGCCGCACGAGTTAGCCTATCTGGCTTGTCACGTAGATGATGCTTAGATTACTAATATAAATCATTAGAGACTAAATCTCTTGTCGGAATGTGTAGCTTCACTCCCATCAGTTCTATTCCATGGCTGTGTATCGCAGGTCAGGCCGATCTCGTAGATGTGTGTGTTTGGTGTGCATGTGTGTGCGCGCGTCTGTGTGTAGAGAAAATAACATCGTGGGCCATCTGTTTTCAGCTGGTCAGTGGCTCAGCTTATCTGAGCAGGTCTGTGATTGGTGGAATGGGACGCCTGAGTCACCGCTGGCTCTGTGATTGGTGAGGCGGGACCCCTGAGGTCACCACTGGCCTGTGATTGGCAGAACGGTGATCAATCCCATGTGTACCCACCTGTCGTTCTATGGAATGTCGCTGTGTGCTTTTGTGGCTTTTTCTGTTTATCTTGTGAGCTATAAAAACAAACGAATATACAAATTGCCATTTAACACAATACTGTAGCAATTGTTTCTTACAAATCGATAATTAATTGATTGATTGATTAATTAATTAGTTATTGATGTTCTTTTTAAATTATGAAAAGAAGACATGATAAATGCCACAATACTTTTATTTGGACAGTTTGTGTACTTTTTTATTTTTGTATTATTTGGTTTAATGGTATGGAAGTTATTCAATTATTATGGTTGATATGAATAGTATCCTTATTACTGCTTGTTTGTATATATTGTAATAGACTGTAAATGAATAACTCTATAACTTCAGTGAACATCTATAACTATAGATTCAGTCTTTTTCTTCAGTCTGGTGATAAGATGGGGATTAATTATTGACATCTGAACCCTCATTCTCTCTGTCCTTGTCCCTCTTTTCCTGATCTTTAACAGAGTATTTTTAATTTGTAAAAAAAAAAATGAAGAAAAAACTTAAAAAAAAAAAAAAAAAAAAGCAAAGATGATGGAGTCACAAAACACTTTCTCTGTATCAGCACTTTATCCTCTGCAGGTCGGGGGTGGAAGGTGGGAGGAGTTTGGAGTGATGGCAGTAAGTGGGTGGGGCGAAGGATGGAAAAGGTAGGTGCGTGGGTGGAGCTTGCGCAAGGGCGGGGCCACGAAGGACGGGAAAGGTAGGTGTGGGAGTGGTCGGGGGCGGAGGTCCGTCGTGTCCTTAGCAGTACGCACCCCTCGGGTGTCTCGCGTTGACACGCCCTCCAGCTCCGTGCTCCCGGAGGACCGCGTCTTAGCCATCTTTTTTTAAATAATTGTTTTACTCTAGCGTTCCCACATGATCTTAACTTCAGAGTTCCTCCATAATTGTGGTCTACTTGTCGAATTTGAGCTTTTGCTCATGTGTTACTTGTTCACGACTTTAAAAAATTACAAAAAAGCCTAAAGATGATTGTAATATCTGTAAATTATACTGCTTTAATGTGTAAAATGTGTTCCTGTTATTTTTTATTATTCTATTTTTATGACAATATTTTGGTTTTCTTTTGAGAGAACTGAGGTGTCATTTTGTGAATAAAATGCATCTAATAAGCTAATATCTATATGAAATAATGATATATCTGTATATTTTTTCTTTGATTTCACTGTACGGTACTGTAAAGTGTGTCAAAACTACAAATAAAGGATGATTTTTATAATAAAAAGATAAAATAAAAGGCATGAAGACATTTATGCAACAGCTGCTATCCACACAGTGTGTGCATACGATTCCTGGTTTTGTATTTTCCTTTCAAGATTAAATTTGACATCATTTCATCTTCAGCATGTACAGGATAGCGCCTGTGCTTCTGCTGAGCACAAAACCATCCGCACAAACTACCCCGCCATGCGGCCAAGTCTGTTATTTTTTTCGTATTTATTCATTATTTAATTTATTTAACTGCAAACGCGACTGATATGCATTTTGATGTTTTAGGTAAAATGAGTTTCGGTAAAGAAGATTTCGTCTTCGTTTCGCTCAGGAAAACCGTCGAAGATGCGCCTAAAGGATTTTAGGAATAAAATTCTAGTGAAATGTAGAAATATACTTGTTCGGCATTTTCTTTCGGTCGCTCTGGCTTCCGAATATCAAGGAATAAGTGTTTAATAAAGTATTTGAATACGTGAATGCCGATTTCGTATGTGGGACGAAAATCGAACAAGGATGCGGCGATGTGTTTTTCTTTTCATTCACATGAAGAGAGCCGCAGCGGACCGATAGTCTTATATTTTATGACTTTATAACTGCACATAACAAAAACAGGTTGGGCCCTTCCCAGCGACTCTCTCCATAATAAATGTATCAGAATGTATGGACAGATATATAACATAGTTGTAATGAAGCTTAAAGGCGAGAAGTAAAAAAACCCTTGACCTTGGACTGTACACCCGGTACACGCTCACTAAAATTACAAATCCCATAATGCACAAGGAACTTCCTCTTGCGACGCACGTGTTTCCCTTTTTCCTCCAATCAGGTGAGAACACACTTATGCGCTACGTTGGACGGGTTTTTCTAATAAGACGGCTCGAAGAATAAGGTAATAAAATATTTCGGCACTTTTACGAGACTGCATGACGTTAGTGTTTGTATTATATATAATTTATATCTTGCATATCCTCTGGATCTGGGTTCATGCTTTGATAAAACCCCCGATCTTTCAGTACGTGCCCTAGGCAAAAAAATGCGCTTTCTTCCTGTGTTCCGGAGAGATGCGTCTATGTGTAAACGTGAAAAAACACGAGAACAAATAAAGCAGAATTTAGTTTTTCTCAGTACAGTATATTTGCATTTAGATAATGGTCTTCTAATGGTGGCATTATCTTAATGCTGCTTGCAGCACCATCCATCTGAAAATACTAGCGAAATTGTCCATATATCACAGAGAATTATGGGGTATACTCACGATTTTATAGAAAATAAATGCAGCTCGAATAAAATAAGGCAGTGTAGCTGTTAACCGGAGTGAGTGAAGTGTTTCCGGTCTTAGGGAAGCTACAGCACGGCAGTTTCCAGTTTAAATGGGTAATATATCTTTAGCTTAGGTTTATTTATCAGTATGGAACCCCCACATTCAGCTTGGACATGATCTCATAGGAATTTGATTTAGCTACATTCATTTTTGGTCTTTCGGTTATATCATGTTAAAATGATTTCTGCCGCATCCTTCCTGCTAACAGGGTTTGCAGACGGACCGCAAGATGCTCCGGCTACAAGTGATTCTGATCGTGAGCCTGGGCGCTGCCTTGGGGGCTGCGGTGGAGGTGCACCGGCCTCGGGGGGTCCCGCTGGAGAGTACGTGGCTACCAGTTAATACACAACCTAATTTTACTTTAATATGAACGTTACTACCGCAGGGTTGCCAGCTTTGCTCCGCAAGCCGGAGTGAGATTTTCAATTCTGCACAAGTCTGCACACGCATTTACATGTGTGTAACAGTTTCATTGCCTTTTAATTGGTCCGTAGGGTTTGCAAACTACACATGCACTTATGTAGCTAATTTTAGGTTTATGATGGAATAATATAGATTTTCCCTAAGATTTCTTGCGTGAAATGTCACCTACTGATATAGATGCTTGAGTTTTTGTCCTCAGGTGGCCAGCATGAGGTGCTGACCTCATTATTAAATCTTATAAATAAGCCACGTGACCCCCTCAGCCCCCCATAACTCACAGTGTCAGTTGCTCCGTGACCTTGAACAGATCGACACTTTTATGATGAGAGCCGGCCCTTCACTTGCCTGGACGGCTCCCGCACCATCCCCTTCGACCGCGTCAATGACGACTACTGCGACTGCAAGGACGGCTCCGATGAACCAGGTACCTCGTTTAGCATTGAGCTCCCGCTGTAAACGCCAGACTCGCATCGGCTCAGGTGATCTGTACACAGGACAGTCATGTGCTTCCTGACAGACTGATATCGGTGCGAATGCGTCCTGTATCATTCTACGGCTGTTTTCTTTTAGATGTAAACATTTGATCGCCAACTACTGCAACACCTGCTGTCTGTGTGATAGAAACCAGAAATTTGGGTAAAATTGACTGCATGACGCAATATAATGCGAATGAACCGGAAGTGGCTCATATGTTTATAAAATGCGACATGCTGAGCATTAAATGACAATTTAATAAATGGTTTTTTTAAATGATTCTGTCCACCAGGTACGGCAGCCTGCCCCAACGGCAGCTTCCACTGTACCAACAGCGGCTTCCGGGCCACCTTCATCCCTTCATCGCGGATCAATGACGGCGTCTGCGGTAAGCCAGGCCACGTTATGATCTGGGCGCCCGGTGACTCCCAAATAGCTCTGCTTTCGTAAAGTCTACCTCTGATGTCCTTATGCATCAGACTGCTGTGACACGACCGACGAGTACAACAGCGGGGCCTCCTGTCAGAACACCTGCCGGTGAGTCCCGCTCCCCCTGCCGGGCCGCCCCGCCCCCCCTCCCCCTGCTGGGCCGCCCCACCCCGCCCCCCCTCCGCCTGCCGGGCCGCCCCACCTTCCAGTTTTATGCCGGGGGACGTTCCTAATGAGGGCGCGTCTGCCGAACAGGGAGCTGGGCCAAAAGGAGAGGGAGACCCTGGAGAAGATGGCGGAGGTCACGAGGGAGGGCTTTCTGCTGAAGCAGCAGCTGATCGAGGAGGCAAAGAGGGGCCTGCAGGAGAAGCAGGTGAGGCCAAGAGCGTGAGCTGCCTCAGCTCCGAACAAAAATGTATTATTTAGCTGGAAAATTAGTTTCAATTATAGTAAATCTCAATTAATGTCGTTTCTCTGTCCATTTATCTAACAACCACTGATCCTGGTCAGGGTCGTGCAGGGACCTGGAGTCGAGTGTGAGGCTGGATATATATATATTTACAATGCTCATAGATTTTTATTTATTTGTTTTAAGTAAAAAGTTACTCTGAATTATGTAATTGTGATTCCGTAACAGTTGCCTTGTTAACCACTCTTTGCCACTAGGCTGCATCTTCCTCATGTACTTGAAAATACATGAGAGATGAAACCCCCTCACAGCTCTGCGGTGCCCCCCCCCCCCCCCCCCCCCCCACAGGGCAAGCTGTCCGAGCTGCAGGCCAGCAGGAAGGAGCACGAGGACAAGGTGGACGCACTCCGGACTGTGAAGGAGACCGCAGAGCAGCCAGAGAGAGAGGCCAAAGAGCGCCACCTGAAGGCATGGGAGGGTAAGCACGGGCTGTGAAATGACTGGAGCTACATCAAAATCCTGGCCTCCAAGGTATTTTACCAGCTCATTAATAATGTGCCAGACTCATGTAATACTTAATTAGTAACACCTAAAATAGTTTAATTATCAAAAAAAGAATCATTTAATTATGGCTATCCTTTCCCCCAGGGTTTTAGCCGTCTGTGGTCATTATAATGACCTGCATACATTTATTTCTGCCATAATGTTTTAGCGCAAAAGGCTTCTCTCCAGCTGGAGAAGGAGAAGGCCAAGATGGCTGAGGTGTTCCTGGAGCTGGATGATGATGCAGATGGCCTGTGAGTCTTGGGTTTGCCATGGGGGGGGGGGTGTAATGCTGGTGCTGGGTCTCCCACTGTGTGTGACCTGGTGTCCTGTGGCCCCCAGGGTGTCTGTGCCCGAGCTACAGACCCACCCAGAGCTAGACCCCGATGGCGATGGCACCTTGACCGACACAGAAGCTCAGGTGCCCCCCCTCCGCCCGATTCCTCCACTCATGCACTGATTTTACGCTGCGTTCTATTTGAACTCGGAAGTCGGAATTCAAGATGGCTACATCCACAGAAGTGAAGGCTGTAGTTGTATACTGTTTATCAGCAATTACGCGTTGCTTGTGTTTCATTAAATCAGTCGCGCACAGTTATGTCCAGCTGCTATCTGTGGACATGTTGCTGTGATGTTTGTGCAAAATGCCGTGTAATCTGCTGTTATCAGCCGGTATTGCTAACAGTGACCTGGTTTTGCTAAATGGCTTTCCGACTTGTCACACCCAAGTTGACCATGTTCCAGTACGTCATTCCTACACTTCCTACATCTGAGGTGAATGGAATGCAGCATTAATCGTGGGTGTGTTTTGAAGTAGGTGGTTCTGGGAGTTGTAGTCCTCTGTGATTGTTGCCTGCTGTTACTGCGAACGACACCAGTAGCTTGGTAATGGAATTTGGGAGGTGTTGTTTTTTGAAACAGGGGCTGCTGAGTGGAGCTGACAAGGTGGACTCTGCTGGATTCCAGAACGTCTGGAGTAACATCAAGGACAAATATGCTTCCGAGGTCAGGGGTCCGTCTTCTGGCCTTTTACCTAAAAGTGGCGAAACGGACTTCTGGTTAGAAGTTCGTTTGTGTTCACTGTGTATGGTGTCCTCAGTCCCAGCCAGCCCCTCCTCCACCACAAGAACCCCAAGACTCCGAGCTCGACCAGGACAAGGATTCCGGCAAGGATTCCGAGAAAGATGCGGACCAACCCTATCCCGAGGATGACCCTGGTGACGAAGAGGATGACGAGGAGGAGGACGATGACGATGACGACGTTCCAGAGGAGTACGACGACAAGGTGACGTGGCACCTCTGCAGGCCAATGTGTGCGACCTGCTCTACATGCCTGAGCTCTGGTCTCTAACGAAGAGGTGTTTTACTGACAGGCGCCCCCTGCTGGTCCGCCAGCAGAACACAGCGATGACGGTGATGGGGCCATGCCGTCGTATGACGAGGAAACGCAGGCGCTGATCGATGGTGGGTGGTCCCGGGTGCACACCGTGTGTGTGCAGGTGCATGTGTATGCATGCGTGTTGTTCAAGTATGTTTTTTTGTTTAGTTTTTTTTGTGTGTTTCTTACAGCTGCTCAGAAAGCCCGAGATGAGTTTGATTCAGCAGAGAAGTCCCTCCGTGAAGTTGACGATCAGATCAAGTGAGTCGTCTGACACCCCGTCCACCCAAAGAGACCACAAAAACACTTGACTGTACCATCCCTCCAGCTCCAACTCCTCGGTTTCCTCTCTTTCACACCTTTGACAGCCCCAGGGTGGAGGTTCTTGGGGCGGGTGGGGGAAGCTCAGTGATCGACAGCTGAGCCTCATTGGATGGTGCCCGTGCAGCTCCGTGACGTTATCTTGTCGGTGTTTCTGCTTCAGGAGCCTCGAGAAGGAGATCTCGTTTGACTTCGGCCCCAGTGCAGAGTTTGCCTACCTCTACAGCCAGTGCTATGAGCTGACCACCAATGAGTACGTCCCTATATTGTGTGTGTGTGTGTGTGTGTGTGTGTGTGTGTGTGTGTGTGTGTGTGTGTGTGGGTTTGCATAGATCATTTTTGGGGACACTTCTTCAGGTCCCCGTTAGGATAACCTCAGTTTTATAAAAATCTGTGAATGCAATTAAAGTAAAAGTGCCAAAAGTCTTGTGTTTTGGTTGGTTGCTTATGGTTAAGGTTAGGGCTGGGTAGGGGTTAAGGGTGTCGTGATTGGGATTAAGGTTTTTCCCCATAGAAATTAATGGACGGTCCCCATTTAGATAGGTAGAGCAACGTGTGTGTGTGTGTGTGCGCACGGGCAAGAGACTGATTCTGATTTTAGCTTGTGTGTGATTGATCCCAAGTTTATCCCATGTTTTCTGGTCTTCAGATACGTTTACAGGTTGTGTCCCTTCAACCGCGTATCCCAGAAGCCTAAATACGGTGGATCGGAAACCAACTTGGGGTGAGGATCCGGGGAGCAAATCAAGCATCTGCGCTGTGAGCCGATTCGCTGATCGTACGTGTTGTGTTTATTTCACGGCTTTGGATCTCTTGCTTTCTGTAGGTCGTGGGGCTCCTGGACCGGACCCGAGGGCAGCAAATACTCCACCATGAAGTATGACCATGGGACGGGCTGCTGGCAGGGACCGAACAGGTCCACCACGGTTAGTCTCACACCAATGAGTTTGGATCGATTTTGGCCCAATGGACATTTTGGTAAAAGGGGTGGAAGGGAGCAGTGGACCCAGTGTTTCCACAGATGAGCAAATGTCAGTAATCACTGATGTTCCTAAGGACATTTATAATGCATTCGACAAGTGCCTTTGAAGGACTCGGGAAGCATTATGGGATGGGGAGCTCCTGCGTGAGTTTGTGCGTCCACGTCTCAGGTGAAGCTCACGTGCGGGAAGGAGACGGCGGTACTGTCCACCTCGGAGCCCAGCCGCTGTGAGTACCTGATGGAGTTCTCCACTCCAGCCATTTGCCAGGAGCCTCCCAGCCTGGGGACGGTCGCCCCGGAGACCGATCCCCATGACGAGTTCTAGAACTGCTGCTGAGGAGAGGTGAGCTCATGCTCATGTGCGCACACGCGCACTCACTCACCACCAGCATCTCAAACTGTGTGCTGATACTCCCCCCCTCTTTTCAGCCCCCAGGTCTATGGGACCAGATCACTGCCCTCCTTTTCCAAGACCTCCTGATACCCTCTTCTTGATATGTCCTGAGCACTTACTTCATTTAGACCTGACAAGAAAATCCTCACGGCTGGGTTTGCACTGTTCTCCTCACTGGTTTTGAGCTGATGGGTCCGTTCCTTGCCCCTCCCACCGACAAACGCCCACCCATAAAGATACTGCTGTGAAATACCCATACCCCCCCCCCCCAAAAAAAAAAAAAACAGATGTCTTGCTAATAAACTGTAAGTGTCCGGTCTCAGAGTGTGCCTTTTCCTTTCCTTATTTCTGATTCTCTGTTGCACCTGCTTTACCCACGGCATGGTAGGTTCGGGGAAATTTATACAGTTCAGCTAAACCAATTTGCTGAGTATAATCGTGAGGTTAATTTACAAATGCGTCTTTTGCTTTGAAATGTATAATAAAAGGCAGTGAACTGCATCAGGGTTATTAGTGTTCGCTGTCACTTCTGGGCCCGTTTGCTGTACCATGTGAACAGTAATTCACTCTGATAATCCTTTACTGTCAGCGGTCTGCTTTGTGTTCATCCATCACTGTCAGTGGCCTTAAGAGGAGGGCAGTGCTGCTTCCATCCAATCTGCAGCGTTGCATTTTGATTGGTCGGAGTGAGTGCCCTGTCTGTAGTGATTTATGTAGGCTGTGCAGTGTGGTCTGCGATCATCTAGGTCTGGTGTGTATTTCGTCCGGCACACAAAACAAAAGCGTGTAGGACCAGTAAGATTTGTAACTTTTATTTTTTTTTTCTCGCAAGAAAAGTACAAATAATCAAACAATTCCATGAAAAGTTTTCAAGCGTCTTCAGATGATACCCAGTAATAGATAATCTAAGCTAAATCAAAAGGTGTATTTTGTTTTTTTTTTTTTTTACCCCGGTGTCTCATTTATTTGAATCGTTCTTTATCTTGTTCAAAGTTAAAATTTTTCCGTTGAATTTAGCTTTGTTCTTCTGACATTTGTTTTCCATCTGGATTGGTAGTTTTTCCCTTTTTTGTTACTATCCCCGAAAAACTATATATAAATAAATAAGAGAAATGGCAAAGGAACTCGCTCTTTCCCCAAATAAATAGAAAGCACATGGTTGTGAGAAAGACACACCACTGACCCCTACCGGCCACAACCATCCTCCACCTCCTCCCTCTCCTCTCAGTTATCTCAATTCTCCGGCAGGAGCACAGCACTACTCCCGAAAACACAAGTCCAGATAAGTGGTCCTGACCCAGAATTTTACCACCGCTTTTGGGGTTCATAAAGTGGTTGCAAGATTGGACAGAATCGATATTCCATACAACATGAAAGATGAGAAAAATCAAAGGATTTTTTTTCTTTTTTTTGTAACAAGACAAACAGAACACAGGCAGTAAACATAACATCAAGCCATTTTTGTTGTCTACACACCAATTTGTTTTCCTTACCAGTGCACTCTGCCTACGGATAACTTTTCGAAGTTATATTTCTGAATGTTTTTTTTTTCATTCCCGTTTATAAAAGAAAAATATGGTATAGCCACATTTCAGCAAAATTGAGAACTCATTTAAACTAGCAAATATAATGAAATAAAGCATAAATATACACAAAACATACTTTTATACGAGGCAATAATAGTAATAAATAGTTTTAAGTTAACAATAAGTTAAATCTACAAGTTTAAAGTCGCCCAAATAGTACAAGTTTGTTGGCGCTATCTTATATTTTCACGTTTAATTTTTTTTTTGTTGCAACAAAAACTACCACAGACTTTTACAAACACAATCGAACACATTTTGATTGAAATAAAAGTCTAACTCTAAAATCTGCAAACACTAAGAACTGCAACTAATTATTTTTAAATAAAGAGACAAAAATTATTGAAAATTTGTGCCCAATAAAAAGCAACTGAGTTGAGTCTTCAACCCACGTGTGTCCTCTATGTTAATCTCAATGACACAAAAACGCTTAATCAACGCGTGAATCTGATATGTAAAACGAACCAATAAATTAAATAAAAGGAGTTATATTCTAATATTGATACTGGTGGAAACCTAATCACCTCAGATTTTTCCATAGAATTTCATTGTTGCTCTTTCAAAAAATTTAGATTCTGAAACCAACTAGTCTATTTGTGTTAGTGACGCAGTCAGAACGAAAATCAACGGGCCAGCGGAAGGAGTTTTGTATATTTCCAGAGATCAGAGTTTAGAGTGCTTGTTTGTTTTTTTTGTTTTTTTTTTTTGTTTTTTGTTGTAATGAGTCGACATTTACACATTTGTTTTTTAGTTTTTTACATTTGATCCTTTCACTTTTTTGCAAACGATTTCAGTGTGACGTTTAATTTCTTTTTTAAAAAATATATATTATGTTCTCAGTCAATATAAAAACAAAGCACATTGCACTTGCTGTTCCATAAGAAAGTTTTTTTTCCTTTTGAAATGGATTATAACGAGCTCATGCGGTGCGTACCTGTGTCTCTTATCATTGTCCTCGGTGCTGTGTATGCACCGTTGTGTCATCCTTTGTGTCTAAATGTATGTGCAGTCCTGTTTATTTTTTGCATGTGGGCGTGCCCTGGCCCGGTGTGTGATTTAAACAACCTTCAAGTGTTCGAATGGTGATCTGCGCATATGCACGCCTGTGTGTGTGCGTGTGTGTGTGCGTGCATGTGTTTGCTATGTAATTGCCGCTGTTTTTTAAAAAAAAAAAAAAAAAAAAAACAAAATCAGTCTCTGCAAAGATGCAAGCAGCTATCTTTATAATATGCATTCGTGTTCGTGAGCCCTGTTTGCATGGAAGTCGTGCTGTCACTCTGCGAAATCATCTTGGAAATATAAAACTAACGTAAATGTGAGTAAAATGACGAATGTTCAGAAATAGTGATTTTTAGATTCTTCAGTGTACGTAGAGCTACAGAGCAGTATGCATAAAGATCTTGAGAGTTAGGAGCAATTGAAATGGGAGGGAATCAAATCGCCCACCCTTCCCTATTCAAGGTTTATCGTTCTAAAAGCCAAATGTTTTGAGGCTTCAGGGGCACTCAAAGCTTTTTTTTGTGGTTTTGACGTCACGCTGATTGTATTTGTATCATTTCCGAGATGCTTTAAAACATATTTAGGATATGGAAAACCGTAGCCGTATGTTTTCATTAGTCCATTAAATCAATGTCCAATTTCTTGTACTCGATCGACGCTAAAATTGCATCTTGTCAAAAAAAATTATAATTTAAGGTAAGACACCTTAGATAGGTTCCTGAACAATTCTATGAGTCTTTATGCACACTGACCATGATATGTATCTTCACAGCCATCTAAATTTTGAGGTGGACAATCTAGAATTTGCGCAAGACACAACATCAACTCGCCCCATTTAATCCCTATCCCCACCCTCCCCAACACACACAGACTTCCCTAAATGAAAAATATGAAAATTAAACTATATATGTCTGTGAAAATATTTTAAGCTCAAGAATCAGTACAAATTCTGATCAAGGTCTTTTTTTTCCTTTAAGTATAAAAATAGATTTGTTTCCTTCTGAATCCTCTCACATCAAAGAGACTACTGTCCTCTTTGGCTAAGTAAGCATTATCTAGAAAAGTAATTTTAACACAGTTCACCTTTTATTTAAGTCTTTTTTGCCAATATTTAAGATGTCTTATTGTTCCGTCTATTTTCGTTATTCTCTGCCAAAGTCCGTCTCACCCTAAACATGGAAGATAATATTTCTGCCGAAATTCTGATATATTTTTCAGAATGAGTCGGAATTTTGGCAGATGGTCACACTGGCATATGAAGTCTATTATAATTATTGTTTGTGTTTTAAGGAGATCCAAATTTAGCATTTGTCATGCTTATAATGTTCAGGAGACAAATGTCTTTTTCAAATACTGGGGTATAATTTCAATGGGGTACAGGTGGAGTGGGATTAAGACTAGGTCTAGAGGGTTTGGATTTAAATACGGTGAAGATTGTGTTCATTGACTCTATTCCGGGAAACATTTATTCCAGCCGACAGTGCGAAGTAAACACTGGGGCTTTTTCCGTCAAGTGAGTTGTTTTTCGCCATCGTACCATAAAAGGCGCATCTGTACAGTACAGTAAGGTTGAGTCGATGCTGCGTCCTAATAGGTGCCCACTAGAAACCTGCATCTCATGGAGGGTACTTAGGCAGGTGTCCTGGGGCATTTAGTAGAACATGAGGATACCTGGGGAATGGGAGGGGATTGTGTGAATGGGAGGAGCTACTACAATGGGCGGGGCTTTGATTAACAGAAGAGAGCCGTGGATAAAGCACTCCAAGTAACACGTCATATTGCTCTTCTGGGTTACAATCGGTAAGAGGAAAAAATAACGTAACCTCGCCCAAAGCGTTTGTTTGTTCTGCTACGGCTGCTGTATGTTCTTGTTAAACTCGCCACAGACCTGCCAGAGGCTTCTATGCAAACACTGTAACCATGGAAACACTGTCGCCATGCCCAAAGTCAGAAGACAGCCACTTTTGGTAGAACCTAATCTAGTCGCTAAGTAGAAAAAATCAGGCTGAAAAATACAGAGAGGTTCTCCTGTGAGTCAGTGATTTCCTTTTTGCATCCTCGATAGAGGACATTTGAGTGCGTGCGCGTCAGTGAGTCTCTTTACTGGTGTGTCCTCTGGGTTTCATTGGGCTTACCGGAACTCGGCCTACTTTGCGACATCTCTTTTGGTTGTTCGTTCCTCGTGGTGCGCGGGTTTACGTGTGTGCGCGTGCAAACGTGCGTTCGCCTTTTCGCGTGAGCGAAAGGCTCCCTCTGTCGGCGGCTTTCGATCCTCGCGGCACGCGCGCGCGAGTCGCGTGATTATTCTTCCGTGGGTAGGAGTGCAGTCAGGCCGTGCGTGCCTGCGTGCGTACGCGTGCATGTGTGCGGGGGTGCCTGCTCGTGTGTGTATGTCCGTGTGTGCTTGTGTGTGAGACACTGAATGGCCTGGGGACAGCCTGCAGTACAGTCAGGTTGCACCTAGATGAAAGAGCTCACGAATAGTAGACAAAGTTCTCCCTAAAAAACTGCTTACATACTTGGCTATTATAATGACCTTAAATATTGAATAAATATTTATATATTTATATTATATATAAGCGAACACTGTTTTTTTTTTTTTTTTTTTAAACTTTTTTTAATTTAAAAAAATCCTTGATTGAAATGCCCACACGTAAAAAAGTGATTTCTCGCGGTTCTTTCTGTCTTTGTTAGACACAAGCAGAACACAAGGTGGAGGGCTGTGGTTCCATTTTCTTGGTTCCAGTTAGGGTGAGTCGCACATATTTATAATTCATGCTTAACTTTCGACTGTTTTTTTTCATTCGTGGTACTTACTCTTTGCCTGTGTTGAATTAAAGCCTCAGTACATTCCGCCCCCGCCGTGTCAGCTTGCCCGGACTCCCACCTCCCCCATCCCGGTTAATTCAACACAGGCAAGCGAGGGGAAGAACTGTCGTGATTGCGTGGATAAGAAAAACACTAAACGTCATCAGTCCGTGTGAGTATGTCCGCATGTCAAAGTGCGCCCCCTTGATCCGTGAGTGTGGGTTGGACACTTGTGTACGTCCTGCGTGTGTTTGTGTTTGTGAGCGTGTATGAGAGAGAGCGAGAGACTCACTCCCGGTCCATGGTTTCGTGAGTGTTCGGGAAGCTCGTGAGCTCCCCCTGCAGGCTGAACCAGCCGATGTGACGGGGCGTCTCCTGCCCACACCTCAGGCCTTGTGCTGCTTGCTGGTCTTGAAGGAGACTTGCAGGACGCGGTCACCCAGTCGGTAGCCGTTGAGGCTGGCGATGGCCATGGCCGCCTCATCGTAGTTGGTCATGGTGACAAACCCAAAGCCTTTGCACTTGTTGGTGGTGAAGTCGCGGATGACCTTAACGTTGGTGACAGCTCCGAACGGGCCGAACAGCTGCCATAGGACGCTCTCGTCGGCCTCGGGTGACAGGTTATAGACGAAGATGCACCAGCCAGCCCCCGTCGGCCCAGTCAGATTGACCCCGGCCAGGCTGGTCATGCTGTCGATCGTGATGGGGGAGAACCTGGGCAGGAGAGATGGAGAACTACCATGGGTGTCACTCTGAAGTCCTACAGAGCATGGAGCACAGTGGCCACCCCCGGCGTGGGAGGGAGCGTGTGTGTGTGTGTGTGTTTGTGTGCGCGCGCGTGTGATTGGGTGAGTGGGTGTGTGTGCAACATAGTGTGCGCAAATGTGACTGAATGTAGTGTGAATAAGTGAGTGTCTGTGACAGCCAGCTCTCTATCCAAGTCAGGGTCTGTGTGTGTGTGCGTGTGTGTGTGTGAGCGTGATTGGCAAAAACGTTAAGTGTATTGGAATACTGTTCATGAACGCATGATTAGAGTGAATGTTGTGTGTGTGTTACCATCATTTTGTGCAGGTGTATGCGTGTGTGTGCAATTAATAGTCAGTGTGAATCTGTGTGTGCGTGTGCTTGCTTGACAGTCGGTGTAGATCCATGTGGGTGTACGCACCGTTTGCGTGCGTGTGTGTCTATGTGCTTGCGAGAGTCTGCGACGTGTTATATCGTTCTCTGCATTAATTAGCATCCGTTATTCATCCCTCGTTTTGCCGTAAGGCTGCGCGGGGGTTGTGTGCCGCCCGTCGGCAGTGGACATACATGTGAGTGTCAACAACACAGAATCCCGACCAACTCACACACAATGAGGGACCTGGAGTCCCTGAACAAGACAGACACTGAGAAATACAGAAAATACTCCACTGCTGTCCAAAAGCGTCTGCTGATAACACGATCTATCCAACAAAACACAGAACCCTAGAGGAGGAACCAAGGAAAGCCAGACAGAAATTAATGCAAAAAACTGTGGCCAATCGAAAAGAGACGCACAACTGAATCTGGGTATGTCCATGCTGGTGGAAAAAGGGAAGGGGAAATCAAAGCAACGGAAAACAAACGTTAGTCCAACGCGGTGCCAAACAAAAGTTAGTGCGAGTAAGGAAATTAAAAGGAACTGAAAGGTCCAACAAAGCCAGGCCAGAATTTCCTGCTGCGACCAGCTTCTGCCTGCGTGGGTCGTACCGGCGACCGGGCTGCCGTCAGCCTGTCAGGGTTAGCGAAGCTCACGGCGCCGGGTGGCTGCACTCGGCGGTGAGCTTAGCAACTTAGCGACTTAGTTCTACGCCAGCAGGTGGAATTCCAGCCGCTTTGTTTGCTCTTTGACATGGATGCTTTTGTTTTGTTCTGTTTTGTTTTTTTTTTTGTTTGTTTTGGACGTGAACCTTTATTTTCATTTATTTGTTTATTGGACTTTACCTCTTCACTCCGTAGCTGGCGTTTAGTAAATTGTCGAGTCTGCAACGCAAGAGGGGAGAGTTGAGGGGGGTGGACACGTTAGTAAAGAGACCCGAGAGGTCGGAGAACAGGGCTCTCGTTTCGCATGCAGCTCTTCCGTCTGTCAGCCTCCAGGGGGCGCTACTCATTGCAAAAAGGGAAGAGGGTACAAAGAGTTGGCTGGTGTTAGATGGCATGACTCTGGGTGGAAGCACGAGTGTGAATGTGCGTGTGTGCGTGTGTGTGCGAATTATCGGTACAGAGTAATCAGCTTATTATCCAGCTTTTTGATTATTATTCTGTCAAACTGGGCTTTTTTTCTATGATTAAAACGAGAGAACTGCAGAGGTGTCAGGGAGAGAGAGGTGGGGGTTTGGGGAGGATAAAAGAGGGCATTGGGACTTCAAAATGATGCTGGGAGATTCGGAGAGGTGGAAGAGAACTAGACTAAGTTCTGGGAGTTTGGTGCGGAGTGTTGGTGCTGTCAGGTGACTTGATGAAGGTGTGAGGCGTCCGGGTGAAGTGATACCTGAAGCGTTGGGTCTGATGGTGCAGCGGGCCAGTGTAACGACGGGCCGCCGTCTGGTACAGCTGGGTGAGCAGTGCCTGTCCCGTCTTCTGGCTGGGGTTGTTGGCGAACTTCACGGTGATAGGTTCAGCTGCACCCAGGGGCTTCTGCCCGTTCAGGCCTTTGATGGCTTCCTCTGCCTCGTTTCTCTTGTCGAACCGGATGAAACCCACTCCCCGTGATACACCTGCTCCGGGACACAAAGCAGACTCATGTTAATACCCAAGGTCAGGGGTTAGACCAGATTTCAGATCCACTCCTCAGAAATCCCTTGGGAACTATGGCTTTTAAAGACTGGCAGAGTCAATGGCATATGACTAAGAGTAACATATCAAGCAGCACAGACTGTGAGCTTTGAGCAATGGAACTGCCCTTCCACGATGCTCAGGGTCAAAGTTCAGGGGTCAAGGTTAGAGTGTCCAGGATCCAAGGTACAATCAGCTGGCACCGGTCGTCGTCCTTGGAGGAACAGGCGTGTCATCGCTGGTTGGCGAAGAAGGGTGAGACTGGGTGCGGTTGGGGGGGGCAGCTATGGGTGGGGGTGGGGGAGGGGCAGAACGACCTTCGTCAAGGAGTGAGATAAGGCTGTACCTGTGACCTGGTCCACCAGGATGCGGGAGGTGATGATGCGGCCGTACTGGGAAAATAGCTGCTCCATGTCTTTCTGACTCATGGTCTTTGGAAGACCACTGACGTACAGGTTGGCGTCTCTGATGGAGGCAGAGCTCGGCCGGGCGTAGGACACCTGCAGGACAGCACATGTCGGCGTGTCAGTGTGTGCAGGGTGAGGTGCCGCGACCCACTTGTACCCCTGGCGCTACACGCTCGACATGCAGACTTGTTTGCACACTGAGGTTACGTACTAAGATAGTCTGTGTGCACATGGGCTGCATGCTGTGTGCCATACTGGCTGAAATTTGGCTCGACTAGTCATGTGTTTTATGTGAAATAAGCCATACAGGAAGAGCAGGAATAAGTGTGTGTGTCTCTGTGCATCTGTGTGTGTGTGTGTGTGTGTCTGTGTCTGTGTGTGTGTGTGTCTGTGTGTGTGTTTCTGTGTGTTTGTGTGTGTCTGTGTGTGTGTGTGTGTGTGTCTGTGTGTGTGTGTGTGTCTGTCTGTCTGTCTGTGTGTTTCTGTGTGTGTGTGTGTCTGTGTGTGTGTGTGTGTCTGTCTGTCTGTCTGTGTGTTTCTGTGTGTGTGTGTGTCTGTGTGTGTGTTTCTGTGTGTCTGTGTGTGTGTGTGTGTGTGTCTATGCATCTGTGTGTGTTTTGTCTGTGTGTGTCTGTCTGTCTGTCTGTCTGTGTGTTTCTGTGTGTGTGTGTGTCTGTGTGTTTCTGTGTGTGTGTCTGTGTGTGTGTGTGTCTGTCTGTGTGTGTGTGTGTGTGTGTGTCTGTCTGTGTGTTTCTGTGTGTGTGTGTGTGTGTGTGTGTGTGTGCGCGCTGTTGTGTTTTTCCACCTTCATTTGTAGGCTCCTGGGATCTCAGCTGCTCTTAGCAACCATCACAAAGTGTAAACAGCCACATCTATCTGGGATCACGAAGCAACGCACACAGATTCATGCAGTCACACAAACATTAACACACAGATACAGGCATGCCCACTCACACGCTACATTCACATTAGTACATACACCCAAAGGCATGCCTGCCTTCAGGCCTGTAACTAGCTTATGATGCTGACACAGGTCACGTGCCCAGCCAGGTGTGACTAACGAGTCCCGTAGGGTCATGCACTCTCTGATTGGCCATAGTATGGATGGGGATGGTCCTTGGCCACGAGCACATTTGTCTGAGTGGTAATGTTCAAAGGTGGCTAGGCTGAGAGGGTGTGGATTTTAATGGTGCGGACGGACTGGCAGGGGGTGCGGTGGGGGTGGGGAGGTGAAAGACACTGGGGGTGGGGGTGGGGGCGAGTGCTTTGGGGATGATGCCCTGTTATTAACCCTCTTTCCCTCACCATGGTACAGATGGTGCTTGGGGCCCATATGGTCTTTAATCCTGTAATGGGCATTCTGCTCTGTGAAAGCCCCCCCCCCCCAATTCTACCACCCCCGCCAGCAGCCCAGCGCAGTCATTAAGACGTGCTCCTTCCCCTTCGCCCCAGCTGTGTGGGACACAGCGCCCCCAGCCCACAGGCTGGTTGTCCTGAGGGAACCGTCCTCAGTGGCTCATCCCCTGTGTGCTGTGTTTACTACTCCCATGGTCAGGACACATTAGCCAATCGCAGCATGCTGGTCACTCATGGTCAGGCTGTATCAGCCAATCGCTACAACGCTGGTCGCTCATGGTCAGGCTGCATTAGCCAGTCACAGCACGCTGGTCACTCATGGTCAGGAGACATTGGCCAATCACTGCATGCCACCCGGCATTACCTCTACTAGCATTTTCATCTGCTTTGATCGTCTTTATGGTGGAGGAGAGTGGGGGTTTTTGAACGGGATGGTTTAATCTTCCTGTCTGATTTCTGTCTTCCCTTTGAACCCCAGGGGGAGAGCGGCGACCTCCGATCCCGGTTCAGGACAAAGGAGTTCCCTAATTATCCCACATCGGAGGCAGATGGGGTTCAGGCAGCGATGACTCTGCCGCCCCACAGCGACTTGCTTTAATTACATTTCCATTACAATCGCTCCTCTATGCCGCCAACCTCCTGCCCTCTGACTCCTCTTTCTCTCTCCCTCTGTTCTTCACACTTCCTTTCATTCAGCAGTCACACATCCCCCCCCAACTCTGCCCCCCCCCCCCACCCGCCCGCCCCCCAGTCCCTCCTCCCACAGCCCCCCAATCCCTTTCTCTCCCTCACATGAGCCTGCTGCACATGCCATTGTTCACGGCCGACCCCCCGAGAGCAGGGGGGCTTGGGATGGGGGGGGTTGCATAGGGGCAGAGATCTCCTCACCTTTATTGTTTTCGTTTGCAGTTTGAGGCCGTTGAGGGTGTTGATGGCCTTGTCGGCATCATTTGGGTCGACGTAGTTCACAAATCCATAGCCTAAGCTCTGACCTGCAACAGCGGAAGTTCTGATTCAGTCCATGATTTATAGTGTCTGTCATGCTGGATTTCAGCTGTTCTTTGGTGGGGATGTTTTATGCAGAATTCCCGCAATGGCTATAATTTACAGCTGCACATCCATTTGAACATGATTTGGGAATGCACACATTTATCCGCTTACAGTGGATTTTCTCGAAGAGGAACCTTTCAATGGGTCTTATTTTTTAAGGAATCATTAATTGCATCAAAATAATACCCAGTGGGAAGCCCTCCCAATGATTGTAAAGCATGCTTGGTGAGCCTAGACACATTTCAGGAGCAGTACCCGTGATCTTGTCCCGGACCAGCTTGCAGGACTCGATCTCCCCGATGCTGCCGAACAGGCTCTTAAACTCCTCCTGGGTCATGTTCTGGGGCAGGTAGTTCACTATCAGGTTGGTCTTGCTGTCGTCTGTGGAGCCGTTGGTGCTGATCACTGGGCCGTTGGGGAGGCTGTTTCCGGTTGGACCGTTGGACACCTGAGTTTCCATGGTGCTGATTATCTGCTGAGGAGAGCAGGAGGACAATCAGACACGATGTCCACCGCGCACAAACACCAAGGGAGGAGCATCTTCAACAGAGTATGGCTCAGCCCTGGAGATCAGTCAGTCGCTTCTGCGCAAATGACATGCCTTGGTAAGGGAACTTACTCAAGTTTTACATTTACCAACATTTATAATGTCTAAGTTACATCACTTTAGTCATCAATCTATTTCAGACAAGAACAGGCCGGGACAAGAAACGTAGGTCTGCCTACAACGATGTTACTGTGGTACAGCTTTAACTTGACGCTGCTCTATGACGCTGTGACCTTAATATTCTCCTTGTTAATGTAGCGGTGATCCATATTGCTTTTATTTTTAAACGCATTGGAAATTATGCCCCCCGCCCTTTCCAAACTTTGGTTCATTCCCAGTATTCCGCCACTGCCTACTACATTGTTTTCTGTGTTTGTGGGGACTGCACCACCACACCCACGCTGCGGGGGAGAGTAGGACAAGCAGGGGAAGACGGCTCTCCCCCCACACCCCCCCCCCCCCCCGCCAACGCTTCACGTTATCTCGGTAACACGGTTGCCGTGGCTGCTGAATCAGGCTTTTCCTGTGTGGTGTGCTGGTTACCGAGGGCCGTAACAGACGCACCTCCTCCTCTTCCTGGGACGCCATTACCACTGTACATGAGCCTCTCCACTTCCTACGCAGGATTTTAATAATTCACAGGCCCCTTTCTTACGTAGCGCTGGGCGTAAAACCTACCCAAGAATGGAAAACGTGTACAATGGAGGGGGCCATTAGGGGTTGGGTGCTGAGGCAGTTAAAGGGCCCGGCTATTCAGAGGCGGCCATTGAACCTCAGGAAGGGCAAGTAATTATACCCTTGAGGAAGGTACTTAAATGTGCCTGAATTGCTCCGACAAGGATCTATCTTTATAACAGAGCAGTGTGACCGGAGGCTGTACGCATTGCTCTGAGTGAGTGTTTGCCAAACAGGTGTTGCTAATGACAACATATATCGAGCAAAGGTGGCGTATAGCGACTGTCTTCTCATTCGTGTTGCTTCAGGATAACTCATGTGCATTTGAGCCTGGAGGATTGTGGGGGATTTTTCAGTCTGCGGCAGGACTGTGAACCGGTGCTACTGGCTGCAACAGGGGGCTCATGCGACCGGATCCTGGCCCACTAGACAGGCTGAGGGTCTGAATAGCCTCTTTTAGGTTTGTTTGGTTCTCCATCATTGGCCGGCATCCACTCTGGGGGTGCTGGGATGGGGAGTGAATGACATTGGTTGCTGTCAGACCTTCGATATCTTCTAACTCCCTGAGAGTCAAGCTCCCACCTGCTCAAGGTCACATGATGTTCCCCGTTTAGCACGTGATAGTTCTCTGATTGCTTTGGTCCTGATAGACGGTGAGAAGCTCTCCAGGACAGGGATATGTGGAAATGCAGGCAAGTTCTGTGCAAAGCGGCACAAAGCCTCGCGTCCTGCATCGGGGGCCCAGCGTCCCAGTTCGTTGGCTCTCGCCAGCAAGCTCGATAAACCAAAATAAAAACAAACCCTGCCGTTTTACATTTAGGTGTTTCTGGAAGTTAAACATCAGTCATTAAAGAGCTTTGAGTGGCAAGGTTTCCTTTCATCTTCAGATTTTTACCTTCTTTAATGTGATTGGCAGATTTAAGAAAACTGATGCTTCTTACTGTTTTTCAAATCTCGCTCCTTCCTTCTGCTGTCGTCCTTCCTCACTCTTTTGTCTGGTCCTCTATCTGCCTCCCTTATCTCTCTCTCTCTCCATAACTCCTTTCTTCCCTCGAGTTTTACCTCTAGCCAGGTTGTCAAGGTAACAGTGGCCTGACAACAGTTGCCATAGTGGCTGGCTTCCTGACTTCCAGTTTGATGGTACATGTGTGTGTGTGTGTGTGTGTGTGTGTGAGCGCGTGCTCGCATGTGTGCATGTCTGTGAAAGAGAGGAACTCTCCGGGCTCCGGGTTAGACAAAGGGGTTATCAGTCGCATTGTGTATGAAAAAGGAGCTTCTGGGACAAAGGCAGAGTGATACCGGGCCGGCCTGCTTTCGCTGTCTGTGAAATAAGACAGCTGATAAATGTGATCCTGCACTGGCAACGCAGTGCTTTGTTAGGCACTTTTAAATGGGGATTGGGCGACAGAGACAGAGGTGGGGGGGGGGGGGGGGGGGGTGGACAAAGGAGCAATAAAAACAACATGAGGAAATGAGAGCGGCTGTTTTTCGAGGCTAATGAAGCAAGGTGAAGCGTCCAGAGCAGCACAAAGAAACAAGCATAATAAAAAATACTATTTCGAGTCTTTTATGAGATTTAAGCGGGTGTAAGTGAGGGTTAAGATCTGGCTAAGATTTGTGAAGCAAAATACCCAATGACATTTTTCATGGACATCATATAAAAGCATGTGCACAAATGTAGCACCCTTAAAAGCTTTTTTTTTTTGGGGGGGGGGGGGGGTAAGCTCTTAAGGACCCTACAGCAAGGACACAGCACAATCAGAACCAGCAGAGGGGGGCCTTCTGGCCTACAGACCCCCCCACCACTGTCCCCTCTCTGTCCCACTGCCTGTCCCTGTCCTGTGACTCACACTGTCCCGATGCTCGAGCTGCAGGTAATCTGAGGATTGCCTAGTGCAAACACTGTCGATTACAGTCAATCTAATTATAACGCGGTGAAGGGCCATCCAAGTGGGCCACGCAAACATGGGGGGACGCGGAGTAGCGGAGGCTTCCTTACACATCTTCAACCCCCGGGGGCTTCAGAAAATGCTATCGTTTATTGGCAGAGAAGCCTGGGTCTTCAGCTCTGCCGTTTCCCATTTTGCTTACAGAGAACGGGCTCAAATGCCAAGATATTTCCAGTTTAACCAAAAATATACAACATAAGCATCGAGGCTAGCCAGCTGCAACAGCAATCTCTCCAAGGCTAAAATGCTGACCCGACTGCTAGACGGGTGTTTATGCACATAAAGCTAGATATCCCCGTGCACTGTGGTCACTTTGCCGCCAATCACGGTCAACATTTATATAAAAACCAGAACAGCAACCTAAATTAAACTCCGCATATTTTCAATCACCCACCTCCTTAAGTACCTAATTAAAATACCAACAAAACTTATCAGCCTGGCAATTAGAAAACAGTGAGGAGAATATAGAAATCCGATACTTGACCCCATCCAAACATAAGAATAGCAGCTAAGAAGAAAAGAGTACGATTTTGCCCTATATAACTGCTTGGTACATGTTTTGTATTAAATTATCCTGGATGTGAGAACAGCAGAGTAAATCCTGTCTTAAATGTAATCTGTTTAACATTACAAAACTTCACAGTTGATAAATCTCCCAAAATTGATGTTGGAATACTGAACCCATGACCTTCTGGTGCTGGGGCCTGTACTCTAATCCAGAAACTTGTGGGGAGCTTGACTGCTGATGCCTTCAAATGTATGTTGTGTTGAGGCCCCAGCTCGGGGTGACATCAGAGACACCTGACAGATCACAGCTAACCCGGCCTGGGATGTGGTCACGCTGAGATCTACAAGAGGCCTATTCAGTGCCCTGCCCCTTAAAGCACGAATGCTTTGCACGGTTCACTCGTCCAGTTTGTCTTCTTGGATAAATATTTGGAAGTACGTGGTGCCCATCTCTGCCGGGGGTGGGGTTACAGGGGAGGTGGAACACTCAGGTTTAGAAGGTATCTGCAAAACAGAGTCACCAAAGGCCTTGTATGCTGAAGGGTGTTGGTTCAAGTTCCCTAGAGAGGTCTTGCTTACACCCTGTAAGAGAGTGGACAATATGATTATTTCCAGTATAATGTTAAGCTATGTGAATAGCCAAAAATTGCAGGCTGTTTCTGGATGAGGTTTGGAGTCAGCTGAGTAATTAAGTGAAAAACATTCATTTGTAGCGTAATTGTTTTGACATCTTCTTGTGTAATATTGCCTTTTCTTTCTCGAGCTCCTGTCCTTGTTCTTAATTTGGATGCCGTTCTCCTCTTGTACTCTGGCTGCCTCTATGCGTTTCCACCATGTCAGCAAGGCGATGCAAAAAGAATTCGGGGGACAGATGATGTTTGGCAGCTCGGCAGACGAAAAAGCAAAACTGTTCTGGGATCCCTTTGCTCTTTCAAGGCTGCTGTTTGTAGCTTTTTATAGCTGGATTCCTTTTCTTAGCACTGTGAACAGCATTAAAGTGGTTGTAATTTTTACCTGGAATTTCTGGTAACAGCCCAGTTAATGTAGATTTCAAGTAAAAAACAAAAAATAAACTTACATTCAATTTGCAGCTAATTGATCCTATGATGTTGGTTTCTGATTAAGTCTGTGGGCACTAGGTGGCGTGCTCGTAAGGCGGTGCTTAATAAAGACGTTAAATTTAAACTGTCGATGTACATTAGTGACGGGGACAGTTAATTATTTCTACGATGTAAAGCTTTGTTTTTTAGCATTTCTCCCTTGCAAATTGTGTTCTTGCAAATAACACAATCTGCCAGATATTAACGTGCCACCAGGCGGAACAATGCTTCCCAAAATGTAGCGACTGGTCGGTAGCGGGCTGCGGTCCCGGCCTCGCTGCTCAGACCCCGGCTATGCAGCTGCTCCTGTTTGTGCTCCCCCGTCATTGTTATGCCTCCAGTCACGCGCGACGCCAGGCGATCCTTCAGCTATATCTTAAAACAAATGTGATCAAAGTGGCTGCTAAAACTCGCTGATTACAGGATAAGCCCCCCGTTGAAGGATTCAGCCCTGCTCCCCTTTTGTATGAGAGATCAGCCAGGAACCAAAGCTGTCGCTGATCACACCCCCAGCGCTGGGGAATTAGCGCGTCACCAAACATTTTTCACAGTTCAAGACATAGCAGGCCAGTCAATACTAATCTGCCTTTGTAATGATATTATAAGGTTATTGTTATGAGTAATATTAATAGTAATAATAATAATCGTATTTATATAGCATATTTTCAACTATAATAATATAGCCTAGGCCCTATACATCAGAAGCATAACGTGTAATTTTATTAATATATATGTTACTTCTGGGGAAAACAGCTGAGCGCTTGACTGACAGTTGCCGGAAAATAAAACGAAACGATGAAAGCGACTAAAATAAGTGAGGTTATGGACGCGCAAGGCCGGGTGCTATCCGTAGTGCTGAAGTTAGCAGCGACTGCCACTTCCAGCGCACCGCATGCAGACATGGCTTCGGCCATTATATAACATGCGCGTTAGCCATTCAACATCACAGTGTTTTTCTAACAAATTGTGACATACGATAAGTTAATTCCTAATCAGCCGACGCTAGATGTTTCTTTAAAACGTTTTTGTAAGCGTATACCTTTAGTAAATGTCGGCAGTATACGTGTCTGTAAAGCCGGGCGTGTTTTTTATTGCTGAATAAAGGGATTGACACGAGCAAACAAAAGAGCCACCCGTTCCTTCTGTTTCGGGCACTCGGAGACTATGCCTGCATTATGAATATTAATGTCAACAGTAGCGCTTTGTGTCCAGGCAGGAGGCTACGGGACTTTCGGAGAACAATGAGCATCACAGTCGCCAGCGCTCCCTTATGCGAGTGAGTCAAGCCACAATAGTAACCATCGTCATCGCCGTCGTAATTACAGCAGTAGTAATTCACACGACGTGGTCCTTTAGTGAAAAGAAAAAACTGATAAAGTGTAGCCTTGGGGGAGACGAGGTCTAATTCTGTCCCGTTACACCTTGATTAAATATGTTTTACCTTATTATTCCGCAAACGTATTGAAACAATTTCAAGTAAGCGACTCTGTTCTGTTTATTTTAGGGTACAGCTACGATTTCCCCCCAAACACTATGCAGAGATAAATATATTCAAAGCTAGGTAACCGTGCAAGTTTTTGCGATATCCTACAGTCTACTTTCTTCTCCACGATACGTTTTTCAAAGTATAAGTGAATCAGTAGATAATTCACCCTTTAACCCCCATCCGGTTAATAAATTAAGGCCTGTATTGTTTATCGGTAGCATAGCATTGTAAGTTAACATGCTTGCAATAAACCGTACAATAGGCAATGCTCTCGATGTCCTTGTCCTTAAATTAAGCTACGCAAGGGGACAGTTATGTGACTCAACGCTTTGTAGGGTGCAGGGTGTGCTTGCGGCGGATTGCGGAACCGAGAGGCCTGCTGACCACTGCCCAGCCTGCTGAGCGACTTTTCCCATACCTTTCTGTGTCTACACGTTATTCTTCATTTGGGACATTTCACCGTCCTTAATGTGCCTTTAAACACACGTTCCGGTTTAATCTCCACTACTCCTTTGTCAAAAATACGGCGGATATTCAAAATTATTTTTATTTAGCCGATCCATTTCGTACCCCCGCGAATTCTTCCCTGTGTTAATACGTATTTTCTCATTACTGTCATTTTTTTTTGTCGAAAGCTGCATCTGCAGTGGTTTTGTAAACAGTAGCAATGTCCTTGAAAATGGTGTTAAGTCATACTTTGTAAGTAAGGTCGGTCAACTCAACAGAAAATTCAGTCGTGTTTAAATACAACCTCAGGTACATAATAAGGAAGCCTATGAAATAAATTCTATTAATATATAGAAATATCCGGTTATTTGCCATTTGAACTCATGCGGTATACAATGATAGCTGTTTTGCACTTGCGTTTCATTGTTATATTTAGTATAATACGGATGCGTGCTGAGAACTGATTAATAAATTGGATCTATTCGGTTATCTCTTTTATGTAGAATTGTACACGTGATGATGGATATTTTACCATAAGAAAACGGGGAGTTAAAAAAAACCTAACGCCCGATAGGTTCTCCGGCAGGGTGTATATCAACCTGCGCTATACTTTCCGCTATCTTTCCTTGCATGTACGATTAGGGGAGGCATCGGCGGACCGCGCCCTGCATTGTTATATTCGAGAAAAATGTTGGTCGTGGTGGGTTCTGCGTGGACACACCCACCCAAGGAGCACACAATGCTACCCCTCCCCTTCCCTTTTGACGGTGACGGTAATACTAGGGCTCCGAGACGTCCGCTTTGCGGCCGCGTCTCGCATTTTCTTCGGGGCTCGTACATGTGCACGCACTGCTGAGGACACGGCCGCAAACACGGCGCTCCCTGAAATTTCCACTCCATTTCCCTGGTTGCGTCGCAACGAGAGCCCTCAGGAATTCTGACTTGCCTGATTCAATCCAAACCAATAGATGCGTAATCTCTCTCCCTCACTCCCTCGCTCACTCCCTATCTCTCTCTCCCTCCGTCACACTCACGCACTCTCGCTTTCTTTTTCTCTACCTCCCCCCACCTCCTCCCTCCCTCCCTCCGAGTGACTCGACCCTTTTCTCTGGCTTGCTCTCAACGGGCTTTTCTCCGAGCCATCATGTTTTGTCTCCGAGATCCGTCTAGAGCATCCTTCATAACCGCGGCGCGGTGAAAGGCTGTCCAGTCCTCCCCCATAGCTGCGCGACAGCATGCGGCCTCGGTCCGTTACCCCTCCCCTGCTCTCCTCCCTCCACTCCCCCCCTCCTCGCTTTTTTTCCCTTTCACATTTCAACACTGACACCTTTTATTCCCCGCACCGCTTAACCTTCCGTAAGATGCGTTCAGACCGTAAACGCAGTGCGTTTTCGGGGTTAAAAAAAAAGTTTCTAAAATCAAAGCGAATCAAAAATCCGTCGTAGTTCTAGGTCAGTGTCCGGAAAGAGAGAGGGAAGGAGTTTAAATCCTCCACAGAAAGCGGCGAAGACGTACACGAATGCGGCGCGCAGGAGGGCAGCTGCATCGCCACATATCACATTACTAATTCTCCAGACTGCACTCTAATCTGATCAACAATGTCGATTAGCCAGATATCCATGCAAGCTGAGGCTTATTGTATCAACATAGACTATGCATACCACAGAATACACACCATCTACGTAAATGCACAAGCAATGAAATAAATCAACAGTTAAAAATCAAACAACCAACCAACACTCTTATCTGTTGTTCATAGGTATGTATTAATTGCAGTCTTGTAAATATATAGGATATAGATCTGCTGGAATTTCGTATCCCACATAGAAAAAAAGAAGGAAAAAGATATACGCACAGTGACCATTCTTGATGTACAAAGATGGTTGAGATCTAGGTCCTTCAATTGGTAGGTCTTGAAGCCTTGTGTTGGATTTTTCGGTGTATGTAGTCTTTTTGTTTGTTTGTTTGTTTGTTTGGATTTGATTTTTTTTTTTTGCAACTTACAAGGTGAACGGTACAAAAAGAAGGAGGATGACGACAGAATTTCCAAATTAAAACAGGAAAAAAAAAAACAAATTCTCTCTCAAGGGGTGTCAGCCCTCAGTGGGGCGAAGGCGAGGAGAGGAGGTTTGGAGATGATAATGAAGGAGAGATTTCTCTCGGAGCAGCGTGGGCGATGTTTCGTAAAAAAAAAAAAAAAAAAAAAACGGAAAAAAAAGAGAAGACGTGTTCCCCCAGCAGGGTGTGTCCAGAGCCTTGTGTGGAGGTTCTTGTGCTCAGTGTGTAATTCCCAGCTTCTCTTGCACTCTCCTCAGTGCCTGCAATGCAATGTTCTTCCTTTATGAGCTCCTCCGGCTGGCAGAGAGTGGCGCTGATTGGCTAATTTGTGCAGGGAGGGGAGTAGCGGTGGGGGCAGCCTTTGCGGTGTAGTCCTCTCCCCTTCAGGACGTGCAGAGCCCCAAGCCTCTCTCTGCATCCCTGCTGCCCCAGCACCCACCCAACCTCCCCCCGCCCCAGCCTCACAAAGGGTACCCTTTGGTCATTTGTCACCGCAAAAACGAAACGCATATATAAAATATCAACAACCAAAAAAACGAGGGATGTATAGGACTGTGGCAAGAGTCTCAGACAGTTTTTCGTGGCCATCCGATCGAGGTGGACACCCCCAGTCGCCGGTCCGAGGAGCGTGTGAGGATTCTCTCGATGAGTTGGGAAGGGGGCGAGGAACGGAGGGAGAGCAGAGAAAAGGGGGGGGGGTGGGCCATTGTTCCGATCCTTTTCTCTTTCTGGAGTGGGTGGCTGTCTCGGCGTGCTATGAGGTGAGCATTTCTGCTCAGAGCGCCGCTGAAATGTTTACGTCCGACTGCATTGGGTGGGTGTTTCCCCTCTTTTTCCAGGCAGGCCTTTTTTCCGCTCGCTAAAAGACCCCGACGTGTCATGGACAAAATCAATAGAAGATGAACCAGCTGGGATTGGCTGGGCCTTCTTAAGGTGGATACGTGTTTTTTTCTGATACTCTGTCATTGCTCCTTCATCCTTGCCGTGATTCCTCTGTGTTCTGTAAGATGCATCCGCCCCCCCCCCCCCCAACCCCGAGGGAAGGCGTGTGACAGATGACCTATTTCTGCTGGGACCCTCTGGTAGTGCTGCTGACCTTGAGGGAAGGGGGCGGCGCTAGTGAGGCACATGGGGGCGTGGCCACCACCTGACAGGACCTCTGCGAGTGGGAGGGGCTCACAGACAGGTGCCGGTTTCGGCGGAAAGGTGTCCGCTGCGAGAAAGTCTGTTAGCGTTCAGAGTCAAGCTCTGCGGCGAGAGAAGGCGCTCTGGGCCACTGGAGAGGGCGGCCCATTTTTGCCGAGAAAGTCTACATGTCTTCATCATGGAGGATTTAGTAGGAATGTCACGGCTGGAAAGTCATGGCACGTATCGGTCTCTGCCTCCATCAGCAGATCCGTCATCAACCGATCTTCCGGTGGCCACAGTACTACTGTAATAATAACATTAAAAATAGGTCAGGATTATACACCACCAGATAACGTTAAGATTAAGCAGATTCGTAACCCGAGGCCCACTGGTTTAACTAGTGAGGAGATCAGCTGTAGAAACGTTAACTAAGGTCCTGCTGGGTCATTTTCTTGAGTAATTCAGGACTATAATTATAAGTCACCAATTACTAATTACAGTAATTTTTTATCAACTTCAGAACACTTGATATTATTCATAGGAGAGGCTCACGTTAACTATTGCTAATTTATCTGCTATATGGTTGGTTAATATCGCGGTACGACGGCCTTTATTTTTCATACGTGGCCTGGCTGGGACACAGGGCAGGTCATTGAGGTTGAACCTCCCTCTCTTTCGTCAAGCACTGCAGGACGTTGAACCTCCACTGAGAGCCAGCAATGCCGCAGGGGTCTCTCCACGCGGGGTCTCTCCACGCAGGGTTTCTCCACGCGGGGTCTCTCCACGCGGGGTCGCTTGACACGCGCGGGGCTGAAAGGTCAGCCGACCAAATCCCTTCCGGTTTCCGGCCTGGGTTTCCCGTGCCGTGGGGCTATCCTCCACGTGGGGCCCATCGAGGGGGGACTCAAAGCTGCTGTCTCCAGGGTCCTTGTCCCACATCCTACCATTTCATCTCTCCTTTTTCCCGTCTTGCTCCCTGCCCTGCATTTTTGTTTGTTTATACTCGCCCAGCGCCGCCTGGTTCGAGGCCCGCAGCTCGTCCGGAGCCTCTCTTCGTCTGATACTTTACATAATTGCCTTACATAAGTACCCGGCTCAGTGTGGTGCTCGACTGGGCTCTGCTAAAGATGAATATTTCATGAGGGAAGCACTTGTTAGGCACTAATAAGGGGATGGAGGATGGAACCGGGACTCTGCTGTGCGGGATGGAAGCCGTCTTTCTCAAGAACCCCTCTCACCGCCCAGCGCCCTACGCACATGCCTACCCCACCCAGCTCCACCTAATTTCAGACTACACCTGTGTGAGCGTGTGTCCCAGACACACCGGGGCATTAATACACCCGCCTAATTGCGTTAATAGCGACATTAGGTGCCGCCACTGCAACATCCGCTTTGTCTCGTAAATAAACATGGCTCTCGTGGACACAAAGGGAGCGTAGGTCTGTCAGACAGCGCTGGCTGCGGCGCTCTCCAGGGCCTTAACGAGGGCGCTTTGTGGCGAACCTCGTTAAGGGCCTCCTTAGACCACCCTCCATGGACACTTTTTATCGCCGACAGGGTGGCTTGTCAAGCCCCGTAACAGGAGGGCAAGTTCGATCAGCTGGTGCCGGTGTGAGGTGAATATTAATGGCTTTCGTCGCCGTGGTGGTCGTCCGCATCACTTTCGGCCATTATCCTGGACCTGCGTGGCTTGTTTTTTTTTTTCGTTATTAAGGAAAATTCAAAGGGCATTTAATGCAAAGGGAGATGTTTTCATGCTGGCTCGGCGTTCTGAGAGTATAAACTGGGACATAGTCCCCTGTCAATCATCTCCGTGAGCGAACTCACACCATAAAGCAGATCCGAGGAGCTTATCTATGGATATTTATGCAGGGTTTGTTCTGTTTTCCCAAGATAGAGCGGAACGTCGCGAGCCGGCCTCCGCGCTGCTTCACGCCCTCCTGCAGGCAGGTGTCCTCAGGGGAATCCATGTTTCCCGGGTATGAGGTTCCCTCTTTACTTCTCACACAATTCCTCCTTTTTTTCTAATGTAAAAAAAGGTCACATGACAATGGCAAGGAAGTGCTACCAGTGTCTTGTAATATATACAGTCCTGACCAAATCTGTAAGAGCACAAGTACAGGGCAGACAGCCCCGGTGGATTGTGGGTAGGCGAGGGAAACGCTAAGTTTACATTTTATTCGCTCTATACTGATGCATCTTTTTTTTCTTCTAGAGATTCACACGAGGCCAGAGTGTCAGCAGTACAACTATACATTTTTTATTCTGCTTCTCCAGGGCACGGAATACGAGGAAGGGGACACTCTGGATGGGGCGTGACTGTGCGAGTATTTCAGGCAGAAGAGCGAATGAAAAATTTGCGAGTTTAAGGAAACTAGCTGTGGACCAATTTAAATAAGGACTTGGGCATTGGGACATTTCATACTCGTGTTGTTGAGGCGTTCGACTTCATCACTGTCGCCGCTAAATGAAATCTATTCCCATTCATGGATGTAGTATCCAGGACGGTTTCAGTGGCCTCTCATCGAAGATATTCCTGACGTTCTCAGGTTCTTATAAAAAATGCCGTTTGCTGCTGACTTTGGTCTTTGTAGCCCAGTAAAGATCTCCTGACTTCGGTGGCCTGCTGCCATGAGCCTGAATCCCAGCTTAGCACGAGTCTCTTTGAAAGAACTTGCTGAGCTGCTCATAAAAGTTGGGTGTCTTCAACGACATGTGGCAGCAGTGGTGGGGGGGCGGCGGGGAGGCAGCCGTCTCCTCTGCAGTGTCAGGGTGTGTTTTCGTCATGTGCGTGTTTGGTTAAGGAGCAGCAGCAGAAACAGAGAGAGGCTATTGATATAAATTTAGCATCTTCCTTCTCTCATCTGTTTACGTCCCCCCCCCCCCCACTCTACCCACCTATCTCTCCATCTCTCTTACCATCTTGCTCTTCTCCATCCCTCCACCACCCCCCCCCCCATCCCTGAATCCACACACTCCCTACCCAAATCTCCCCGCAATAATCATAGAATGGAAATCAATATCGCATTAGTCTGTCTGAATGCTGGACCAGAATTAAAGTTTAATGGCTGAGACCACTTAACCTGCGAGGGGGCGGGAAGGCAGGTGCAGGGACACAGCCGGCGACGAAACTGGGAGTGGCGTGTGGGGGGGGGGGCACAGCGTTGCGGGGGGGGGGGTTGCCTGCGGCGTGGGGGGGGTGTATGTTTGCGTGGTGCTGCTGTCTCTAAGCCAGAGGATTCTCCAGTGGCCTTGCAAGCAACAGAGAGAGAGAGCGAGAGAGAGAGAGAGACACCCCTGGAAGGTCTGGCTGCCTCGCCAGACAAAACGGGCCCCCTAGACCTGCCCGGGGATGCTTTTGTTTCCCAGTGCCGGGCCCACGCCTCACCGCTGGGGGAGAGCGGTGCCGTTGCAGCCTCCTCCTGAGCCATGCCTTGGCTGCTTCCCTGCCAATTGCAGCGCAGTGGCGGCGGGTAGCGGATTCGGCGTGACTGGCTGAGCGGCGCCCGCCCGCCGCAGCCCGGCCCGGCGTGACAGATGGTGCGGCGCTGTGCTCTTTTCCAGCAGATGACTTGTCCTAGCCGACAGATGTGGGCGGCCGTCACCACCCCCCCCCCCCCCACAATCCCAGGGAATAGCTCCTCTTTCTTCTCCATTGATCCGGCTTCCCGCACCCCCAGGTCTGAGGGAGAGTGCATTCCCCACCGGAAGGAGGGGGGGGGGGTGGAGGGGGGTGAGGGGTACTGGAGAGTGCTATCTGCATCTCAGAGGGGAACTGGAGTGGTTTCTCTCTCTCCCACCCCCCTCTACACCACACACACACACACACACACACACACACACACACACACACACAGAGTCATGCCCCCTGACCCTTCTTACAAAAAAAATAAATAATCCTATCTGTACACCCACCACAGTCGCCATTTGAAGGCAGGATGAAGGAAGGTGCCATAAAGGGGGATTCTGGGGGAGGCTGCTACAGCTTAGCAGGTATTAGCCCCACCCACAAGCCACAACTCACTGGGCAGATAAACTCCATTTACAGCCCCACAGCTGGTCGGTGACAGATGCAGCTGGGACTTGTAAGAAGGCCTAATGCTCTTCCTCTGAGGGATCTCATCATCCTCTACCTCATCCCTGGGGGGGGGGGGTTACAGCTCAAGAAATATGTTTTCCTGAAGAAACAGTGTGTCAATACCCCCCAGGATCATAGAGCTGATTGGCTGTGGCCACAAATGTTTGTGTTTCGGCTACATTTTATGCCTTTATGATACTGCATTTTGAAAAGACCCTCATGGACCTGCAGGTAGCAGCTGTTGTGAAGCACCGCTCACAAAAAAAATCACCATTTTTATTCCGAAATTTGATCCAAGAGCACTATACAGTAACCATACCGCTGCCCATGTCTCCTGACAAACTGATTTACAGTCATTTGCAGTCTTGCCAAATCGCAGGAGTTTTAGTGCCGTGCGTGTGGCTGTAAATCAGAGTTTTTCTCCTCCATCGTCGCTAAGGGGAAACGCTCGGCCGTCCCGGACAGAACCTTTGTGGGACGGAGCCCATTGTGCCTGCACCCATTGTGAGCGGCTGTAATGTGTTTAATGGGAGTCCTTGATTGAGTGGGGAGGGGGAGGCTGGAGAGGGGGGGCGTGTTTTTGGCAGGGGCACGTGCCGGGAGAGCAGGTGGGCGACGGGCAGCTGAGCAGCTTGGGGGGCGGGCGGGGGGGGTGGGGGTAGGGTAAAAGGAAAGGGGGGGGGGGATGAGGCCTCCCCATTCAACCATGTTCTAAATGGGGGTGGGGGCAGGGGAAAGGACCCAACACCCAAAAATAAAACACTCCCATCTGGGGGGGTGGGGGGTGGGCTACAGAAAGAGCCAGAGAGACACCCCCTTGTTTGTTCTTCAGTAATCTGAGGGGGTGGTGGGGGGGGGGGTGCACAAACTCTTTTTTTTCTTCCCTGCCTCATAATAGAAGGGGGGGGCAGGGCTTTTGATGAAAGAGACGAAAGATGAAAAGTACGGTGGTGCAAATGAAATGTCACTTCTCAGAGGACCACGGTAAGGACTGTTACCTTCATTATCTGCCTGTGAGTCCAGACATCACCTCCCCAAACCTCTGAATCTCTGGCCCAAGTTCATCCACAGGAGAAGGTTTATGCCCGAAATGCACCAGTATACCTTGGGGTCCGTTTCTCCTTCCACTCTAGCGGGAAGAGAAGATGTAAGTAAACCCCAGAGCTGATGTGATCACAGATCATTACACTCTCCTGCGGGGCCTTTTTCAGAGTCACTGGTTTCCAGTTCACTAATTCCAGTTTCCAGTGCTGCCCGCATGGCATTCCAGTGTGAGATTTATCGGATGCTACGTGGAGCATTCGATGGGTCTGCACCCTGGCTCTCCCACCACGGATGTCATCCTCATCTCCCAAATCCTCAAAACATCCTGACCAGTGACTCAACACTCTTCACCTTCTTGCTGACGGACACAAGTCAGGACTTGGCGGGGGGGCAAACTATTCTTTGTTCCTGGTTTACGCTGGATCTCTGAGTAACAGTTTAACACATGTCTTCCTTATGCCTTTACAAAAGCAAATGGCACATTTTACCCTCAAAGGCTGCTGTAGAGACCTTTTAGAGAACTTTTTACATGCTGAGATCGAAAATGTAACTCAGTCACTACACCAAACCGTCCTGTACCTCTTTGTTTCTCCATAGGAAATCAATGTTAAACATCAGACTATACTGGTCTCTCTCTCTCAGTCTAAATATATATATATATATATATATATATATATATATATATAGAGAGAGAGAGAGAGAGAGAGAGAGAGAGAGACTAATGTTCACAGTTAGGGTTAGCATGGATGGCTACGTTGGACTCACCCACATGCATTAAACCCTCTATCTGCACTTGGCCACAGCAAGAGTCTCTCCAACCAGGAAATCCCCCTTAATTCTTTAATTAGTTTTTTTTTCATTGACTCTAATTGACACCCTGAATAGATTGATTTCAAGTCAGCTGTTGAATTCATTCAAAATAAGGAGCAGGGTAACTCAAATGTGCTTTTTATGTGACTCTGAGTGGAGTCTGCCTGCAATAGCTCTCTATGGTGCTGAAAAGGTGCTGGGGATGGGTATTGTGGGAGTGATGGGGTGGGGGGCTGGGTGAGGCTACTCCCAGTCAGCTCTCCATGGTGCTGAACAGAGGGGCTGGGGTGGAACCGGGGGTGCTGGGGGCGGGGGTGGTTGCACTACCTGCAGCAGTTTTCTCTGGTAATAAATGTGTCTACAGCTGCTCTCTGTAATGCGAGTACTTCGCTGAGAGAGGCAGATGGGAGGGGGGGGGTCAGCACTCGCAGTCTTTACAGTAAAATTGACAAGCACTTCCTGGCTCTCAGACATTCGGGTCGATAACGGGAGAGTGAGTGAGGGAGCGAGATTGAGCAGCGGTTCAGAGGACCCAGAGGAGAGCGGGTCGCTTACCTCTGTCTTTGCCCTTTCTGAATAATTTAGAAGAGGCAGGGAAGAGACTTATCTGTTACAGCAAGGAGCAGCCATTTTCTATCGCTGATTTTCTTTTCGATTCCATGTCTTTATTTAGGGTCGAAGTGCTTTTAGCTCGGTCACACGCACGGGTGTGGGAGGAACCGGACGCATGTGCTCAAGCAAAGTATAACCATTTGCTGAGAAAAGGGTAAGGCTGATCTGAAAAGGTGCGGTTCTATTTCAAGGACCGATGGTGGACAGCCCCCTCTGGTGGCCGGAAACAGGATCAGGCTACATTTAAAGGCAGTTTACTCAGCACTTCGACGAATCCTCAAAATCACCCAGAATTCAGTGTGTTCGTTTTTAGCGCCCCCTAGGAAATCATGCCGTAAACCTATGCCTTAATTATGTCGACAAACGCAGTGATTGACTATTCATTTAACGTAAACATGGTGATGTTTTAGTCATATTCTAACATAATTGGAGGATAAAAACAAATGTTTCACAATTGGCACAGCGAGATGAACAGAATGCGCATACATCGTCTGTGAGAGTGGGGCACTGGTCCAGTGTTATCTATTTCAATGCTTGCTGGCGTCGGCTGCGTCTGTAGACAATATCAGGTTTCATATGATTATTTTTTTTGTCTAAACTGATCTGTTTTATATAATGGACTATCTGTCTGAGTTTGTTTTAAAACAATGGGCACCGTTTTATTCGCAGCAGAATAAAGACTACGTTCATTCGTATCATGGTATGGCTGCAGCGGCCTTGTCCAAGACTACATTCAGTCTGGACCTCTAAGTATTAAGAGCTTTATAGTACAAGAAGAAGTTCTATTTTCTAACATGGGGCTACGCTGCTTCCCCTTACTGAACAGTTTCTATTCTGCAACAGGTACAGCAGCAATGCGTGCGGCCTTGGCTATTCAAATACTGGATGATAATCAGTTCTTATTCTGCTTATTACATGCTGTTACAGATATTTCGAAATACTCTTTACTATACGTGTCAGCTGCACCATCTTTTGTATATATTGTTTAGTCATACATATGTTAAGCGGGTGGATCCATCCGTCATCTGAGCCACTTACCCTGGTTAGGGTCGCGGGGCTGTTAATCGGATTTTTCTTAAGCGAATAAATAAAGCCATCAGACACACACACACACACACACATACATATACACATAGACTTTCACTTGAACTTTTAATAGCCCATTTAAAGAGTTTTCGGGTTTTTTAAAGTTATTTCATAAATGTTAAACTGTTACCGTATCATGCAAAGTGGTTCATATACGTAGCATCTTAAGTCTAATTCCGAAGACAAACCCAGCTCCTATCGCGTTTTTCTCGATATGAAACAACGCTCCGTTGCATTCCTTTCATCTTTGCAGCAATGACAACTCCGCAATCGATATAACTTATTATATCCTGACAAATATACGCTGTAATTTGTTCATATTCAGAAGATCGTTAATGCTTTTGCCGTGATCTGATGTTTTACCACATTTTAGGTATTCAATTCACATACCACGCGCACACCTTGCGGAAATTCTGCCCTTGGCCGCCGACCTTGGGAGGATGCGATTGGCTGATGCTACGATCTGCCGTGAGGCGATTGGTTGACCCATTTCCATTCTCATACAATGACAAGTCCAGGTGCCACCTGCCGTTTCTATTCCTGTTTAAGTAACACTGTTGTTTGGGAAGGTTTGATTTCCCCCCCCCCCCAGAAAACGCCTTTTGTTTCCTAAGTTACTTACTCTCGATATTTTTTGTTATGAAGAGTAGAAATAGCACGTTAAATTCATCAAATTGTTATACGTATATAACGCATAGTATTGAAACATATAGTTCCAATGTTTTAGGTACTTTGCTAGTGTGTGGAACAAAGGATATGAGCTGTGCATATATATATTTCATACATTCATAAGTTATTTTCAGTATTTGTGTATATGCATTCACATTATTTGTTGTGATTTTGTTTTCTTATTATTATTATTATTATTATTATTATTATTATTATAGTGCGCCATTGTTAATGAAGTTCATGGTCAAATAACTTTACGGTAATTTAATCGACATAAGAATCTAGAGTTGCTTTTACGCAAATGAAACAGGTTCAGTGGGAAATTCGGAGCGAGCGCGGAGCGCGAGAGCTCGCGGCGCACGTCGGCGTGCTGCTATTCGGCTCCTCGGCACTAGGTGGCAGCGCCTGGTGGACGCACAGCACCGGGAAACTGGAGAGACTCGCAGGACAATAATACAGTGCGGAAAACAGAAAGAAGGGGGAGATATTGTGAGGACGACCGCGTCGGAGCGAAGACGGCGTGGGGATGGCTGCTCCCAGTGAACGGAGGGCTTTTGCCCACAAGATCAATAGGTAGGACTGGGTGCGCCTGGCCGCAGCGCAGGTGAACCGAGGGAATGGCCCCGGGCGCCTGCGCGACGTACCGGCATGACAGCGCAGGAAAGTCGGCTTTGTTCCGCCCGGGTGCTCGGCGTCCCGGATCAGCTGCGCTTGCAGTAACCGGATGCCTGGAAGTACTTTAGTCACATTTCTTTTAACAAGCCGTCTTGGCATTGCTTTGCGGTGCGACGTCCCACTGTGAGCCCGGCTGAGCGAGCTGACACCCGGCTCTGTCGCTTTCAGTCGATGCTGGTTAGTAGGTTAAAGTTAAGGCAGCTGGTTAGCGAGAAGCCAGGGGTCTTCCCGGGAGAATCGGGCCGCCTCGCCCCGCCGATTGTGCGTGGATGTGTGCGGTCCGACGGACTCTGCGACATTGGCCGGGGGGGGGCTGAAAGTTTGCACAGCCGCCTTAGGCTCTGCAACTCTGAGCTCACCTTGCACCCCGCTTCCCCTATAATAAAAATAAATCATTTTTAAAGTGGAAGTGCTGTTTTGGCTGCGGCTGTAGTTGTCTTTCGATCTGAGTATTCTCGACCGAGTGGGCGTTTTATTTCCCTCATAATGTACAGGTATTCACGCTTACGTTGCCTGTGTTGTTTCTATTTAGGGCTGTCTTTAGGGTGGGAAGCTGCCTGTTAGGCATCGCCCGCTTTGCTAAGTGGAGATGTGTGTGTATATTTAGGTAATGTATTTTTGTGTCGGTAATGGTCAGGTCAGCCGGTAAAGGACACACTCCACGGCGAGTGAGCTCTCTCTCAACGTCTGTCAAATGCACAAAGAACATCATGAAACGTTGTGGCTAACGAAGTGAGAGCCCGCTCACGGATTAGGGACGTCTGCCTACACGCAAACATGTACACACCCACCCTCAGATGTTGTGAAGGCTTGTCCATTGTCTGGGTACAGGATACAGGAAAGGGTGGTGGTGGTGGTGGGGGGGTGCTTTGGGAATTGTTTGTAGCTGTCCATTTTCCTGTTTGGCTTGAAGCATTTGGGGGGCTGGTGGCTGAAGATATCCAGTGTTACTGGGGCACTGCAGTGGATGCATCCGCCGAACAGACAGAGAGACTGTCTGCCTATATGAGGGCAGTGTGACGATATCAGAGGGCAAAGCCACGACAGCTGTGTGTGTGTGTGTGTGAGGAAGCAGCTGCAGCCATTTGGACGGTGCCACTGGGTTTGTGCAGGAGGGTGTGTGTGGCGACTCATTCCAGTCTGATCCTGTCAGGCACTGAGCTTCCATTTGTCTTTAGCCCAGCGTAATTGCACGACGTGATATTTTTTACGTTCACGTTTGTACTCGCGATGAAGTGGGTCTGCTCTTCGTGTTCTTAGTACGGCTTCTTTCTTATCAGTTACAAAGCACGCAAAAAAGTTTTCTTGGCCGCTAAACAGCGCCACCTGTGGCTGAACAGGCCGTCGATGAGCAGTTGTGTCGCTGCCATGGTTTCACAGCACACCGTGACTGTGGTACCCTCACACGTGAAGGCTGCCCCGCCTCCCCACAGACCATTTGCGAATCCACCCTGAAGTAACCCAAGACAGTATCGAGCCCTGATCTTGTCACGCAGGAATGTGTCACGGTTCCCCTGTAGTACCATGTCTGTTCCGGGCTCCCCATGCGCCGAAACTCTTCCTTCTTGCGGTTCCCGTGGCGATGCGTAATGGATGCCTGATCCACCCCTCCGTGACCCTTTCCATGTCACTGTCGGGGCCATGCTAAATGTAAGCTGATCCCCAGCCCCGTAACTGACGGAGTAGGTTTCACTGAGCTTTTGTGCTGCCCCTCTCCCCCCCCTTGCCTCCCCCCCCCCCCCCCCCCCAGGACTGTGGCTGCTGAAGTGAGGAAGCAGGTTACCCGCGAGTACGGCTCCCCTCAGCTCTCCAAGAAACGCCCTGGGCTGCACCAACCTGTAAGTGTGCATGTAAGCTGGAGAAGGGGCTGAGGGTCTGTCCGTGACAGTCAGCTATAGTTAATATCAGGGGTACGCCTGTTTTTATACCCCCCGCCCCACCAGACTCTCAGCAGCACTGGGGCAGTGTTCAGAACCAAAAAGCTTTGGCACGGAATACAAAAAAATGTGTAGTAAGCATGTGTTCCAGAGTAAGATGAATTAAGTGTAACTGTCTGCCCCATTACATACTATAGCTGTCTGTCTGTCTCTCTGTCTGTCGATATCTGTGTGCATGTATATGTTTGCTGGCCCGCATGCCTGTAAACCTGGCCACCTGCTGCTCAGGTGCCCCTGACGGACGTGGTGGAGCCGGTGGACTTCGAGGAATTCCTCAGCAGCCACGCCCTGGGGGTGGAGCCCGGCCCCCTTAGGCAGCTAATGGAGTTTCCCCCCGATGACCTGGAGCTCCGCCTGCAGGAGAGGGAGTGCATGACACTGGAGCCAGCGCTGCCCGAGGAGGAGTGAGTGTCTCCTGGGTGGGGGCTCTGGTAACCTGACCAGCCGCTTCTGCCCCATGGCGTCGTGCTACTGCTGTGCTTGGGTGGAACAGTACAGTGAGACATATGCTCAATGGCTTGTGCCATTAATTCTGCATCTGTTTAGAATGCCGCACAGCCAGTTAGGGGGAGGAGGGGCTGCGAGTCGCTGGTTTGTCGCACCGATTCAGGGTGTGCTGTTCTCCCCTTGCAGCACCCTGGACCCCCGCGTCAGAGATGCCCTGGGTGTCTACACTGACGACTGGCTCATTATTCAGAGAAAGTGAGTCATGTGCCAACCCCCCTCCCATTCTCCTTTATCTATTCTTCATCCCTCTGTTTTTCCGTCACCTCCCCATTTTTCCTCTTCCTTCATTCCATCTCTCCTTCATCGCTCTGTCTGTTCTCCCTCCTGTGCTTCTGTTCCTGGTGTGGCAGTGATGGTGATGATGATGATGATGAGTGGTGATGATGATGATGATGGCTTGATGCAGGTACCAGCACCTGAGCACAGCCCACTCAGCCCAAACCTCCGAGCGGCTGAGGGAGAGGCAGCGGGGGCTTGTCAGACAGACCTTTGAGCTGGATGTGGTCAGTGCTGATCGCCATGACGACCAGGTATCACTTGCCGCCCCGTCATCAATGATACTGTGCAAAAATGTTGCAGCAGTTGCCAGTTGTTGGCGGTGATTAAACATTTTTATTGACGCCAGTGCCCTACAGGTCTGGTGAAGTATTGCAGTTGTTTAGAGATTTGCCGGCATCCTCTGATGTAAAATGCACAAATCAGTACAGTGGTGGAATAAAGAAAAAATATTAAGGAAAAAAGTTATTTTGTAGTTATTTTATATAAATCCACTGTATGTTTGCACATAGGATCGTGACATGCGGAACTGGTGTAGGTCAGATCGACAGGATGACAGGGACAGTGTCCGACCGTCAGTGAGCAGTACATGCAAGACATTTGGAAATATGTCGGTGTGAGCAGACGGAAATGGACGTCTACATAAATGTGAATGTATTTAGGTTAATTTGTGTAGCAGATGCTTTTATGCTAAGTGACATACAAATGAGGGACAGCTGGTTGGAGCGATTGGGGTTAATGGTGATGCTCAGGGACCCGACGGTGACATTACTGATCAAGGGATTTGAACCGGCGACCTTCTGATCAGACGCACAGTGTCGCGGCCCACTCAGCCGCACGCCGCGCCAGCACATATGCATGGTGTGTACGTACAGATAAATTCAGGGATGCGTGGGAGCTCTGAGCCGACCAAAACACCAGCAGTGAAATATGGATGAGTGGGTCTGGATTGAGGCTGTGACGCTAGGGAATGGAGCCTAGCAGATTCCTCCGGGTCTCTGCCCGCACACGTAAACGCACGGCTTCACCCTGCATTTATTGTTCTAGTTCTGACATCACTTTTAAAGGCGGGGGCGGGGGGGGGGGGGGGGGAATTCCGTGTGTTTTGTTTCCCTGACGACGTCCCTGTCTGTCCGGTTTTTATCCCGGAGTAGCTGGAAGCTGCGGGTGGATTTAATACCCACCTGTGCATATCGCACTGTTGAGATTTTAGTTGAATCTTTTTTTTTTTTTTTTTTTTTTTTTTATTTTTGTGCATCCATTTCCAAAGGTACCTCCTGACCAAAGAATACAGCTACAGGCCTCAGCTCAGAGGCCCAAGACCTGAGTGGGTCAGAGGTCATGCAGAAAAATGACACACTGCCATCGGTTACGTCCTCATTGGCACCCTATGTGTCACGTGGTCTGACTCCACGCCCCCTTAATGGAGCTTATCGGTCTTGTAGGTACCTGTCTTAGCTTACAGAACTGACAGGTATCTTCTCAGCTTACGGAAGAAGTGCGCAATTGACTCATTTTCCACGTTGGTGCCAACGTCGGGGAGCAGATCAAAATTCTATTATTTTATTTGTTTTCGTAACTTTCGCTGTGTCCTTAATTAGCCTCTCAGCATGTATACGGGTACATGATAATGAATTTGGTGGCAGGGGGGTGGTTTAGGCAGGGAGACCCCAACTCTTTTTAACACTATCAATTTAAAGGTGACCTATTATGCTTTTCTGGTTTTCTCCTTTGTTTTGAGTGTGTTATACAGCTTTATGTGCATTTAAAAGTCTTAAGCCCCAAAGTACCTGCCAAAGGGAGTAATTCTTACCACAGAAAGCACAGTCCTCTAATCTGCCTAATTGAAATTCCATTCTTTACTTCCGTGACATGGTGAGGTCACCTCATAACACAATCCTTATTGGCCGCCTTGTTGCGTAGATCTGTCTGCAGACTGCAGGACAGTGGAATGTATAGGGCAAGCTGACCAATCAGAGCACACTGGGCTCATTGGGGGTGGGGCTTAAAACTGTAACAGAGCATTTCAGAGAGTGTTCTAGACTGAGCGAATAGAGTTTACAGTATTAAAGTATTAAAAAAATAATGTTTTTGGAACATTGAAGCATATAATTCTGTTGTAGAAGACCCCAAAATTGAAATTATTGACAGTGAAAATTAACATAATAGAGCCCCTTTAAATGGATGAATAAATATGTTTAATATGCAAAGCCCCCCCCCCAACCCCCAGGATGACATAAAGCGCCGCTCTGTGTCCCTGGATGACACCCCCCGTGGCAGCTGGGCCTCCAGCATCTTTGACCTGAAGAACTCCTCGCCGGATTCGTTGCTGCCCTCAGTGCTGGAGCGTACCGCGGCTGAGGACATGGACCGGCGCAACACAGAGGCCCGCCAGCAGGGGCGCCACCCCGACCTGATGGGGCTCTTCACAGCCCCCGACGAGGTGCATGTCTGTCAGCCAGCACGGTGACACTGCCACTCCCCACCCCCCACATGTGGCCGTGCTCACGCCCCCTCTCTGATCTCCTTCCAGGACGAAGCCGTGGAGCGGAACTCGATCCCGGAGGTTCCCAAGGAGCAAACGGGCCAGAGGATCTTGGTGAAGTGCCTGTCACTGAAGTAGGTGGTGATGCCGTCACGCGGTTGCCATGGTGACAGCGGGGGGGGGGGGGGGGGCGCGAAAGGCTCCACGCTCTGAACCCGTGTTAGATTAAAGCTTTTGGAAAGATTCAGATGTATCTCACCTTCTGGGGTGCTTGTAAGGTTTGCGTTGATAGGTGTCTACAGTCCAGAGGCTTTGCGTGCAATGTGCCCTGCCACTAAGTGATGTAAAATAAAATTAAATAAAAAAATCATAGTACAGGTTGGCATCTCAAGGTGTGTGGTCAGGAGTGAGTTTACCTTGGGAGACAGACCTTGGGTACGTAGGTATCGGCGGGGGGTTCCTTCTGTGTCTCCCACTATAAGGATAACTAGGGAACTGAACTACGTTTCTCACCGTCACAGGTTTGAAATCGATATTGAGCCGATCTTCGGAACCCTGGCTCTGTACGACGCCAAAGAGAAGAAAAAGGTATCGTATGGGCCGGCATGCAGTGAGGGTGTGAGGCGCGAGGCCGGCATGCAGCAGGTCAACTGACCCGCTAGCCAGTTTTTCTCGGTGATCTTTATGCATTTTTAATGTAGCACGACCTGTAAAACCAGCACAGAACCAAGAGGTGTTAATTTTTAAATAACGTTCAGTATTTGCTGTGATTTGAAGGTCTGAGGGCAGTTTATGGATCAGTAATTATGAGCCTCTCTCTCCTCCCTCCAGATTTCGGAGAATTTCCACTTTGACCTGAACTCAGATCAGATGAAGGGCCTTCTCCGCTCACATACCCCGCACATGGCCATCTCCACCCTGACCCGGTCCGCCATCTTCTCCATAACCTTCCCATCTCCGGACATCTTCTTGGTCATCAAGGTGTGGCCACTAGGGGGCGTCCCCTCCGGCCGAAAACAGGGACTGCCACGATCTCTTTGGCCCTTGCTGAATGTGTGTCTGGTGGGGGGGCGGTTGTGTTGCAGCTGGAGAAGGTGCTACAGCAAGGGGACATCGGAGAGTGTTGTGAGCCATACATGGTCATGAAGGAGTCGGACTCTTCCAAGGTATGCCCTCTGTCAGTGGGAACTGGTATTGCAGCAGCTGTGCTTATTCTGTGTGTGTGTGTGTGTGTGTGTGTGTGTGTGTGTGTGTGAGCATGAGTGGGAGAGAGCACATCCTGCAGAAGCTGCCAGAGCTGATATCAGTAATTTCCCAATCCTGACCTTTCGAGTTTAAAGTTGTGCTGTTTTCTCTGGGCGCTGAGTCAAGTTCCGTCGCACAGATAGGGGGCCTGTCCCTGCATGACCCAGTTTGGAGCTGGGGGAGTCACGTTGATGCATGATGAAATCTGTACCTTCCATTAGAGTCTCCAAAGCTGGACAATTCATTAAATGTTTCTTTTTCTTTTTTTTTACCTATTATGCTTAATAATGAATTTGGCCTGGATGCTGTTTAAATTACCCCCCCAACTCTTCTGGTTTCCCACTTATAAGTCACACTTTTAGTCTGTTTTTAGGCTTTTAGTCTTACCCCCCAGCCAGCGGAAGAAGATCGCTGTCTAGCCCTGGCAGCTCTTAATTATGCCTGATAATCTAAATTAGTTAATTTCATTAAGCTCGCCGACTTTGCTGTGTGTGTAACACGTTAACCCCTTTGAAGGCTCGCGTACTCCTCGTTTTCTAGTTTGTTGGTTTCAGGCTGAGCTGGGAACCATGGTGCCGGCTGAAGCCAGTCTGCCCAGTTGTCCAGCTCCCGTGGACTGCGAGCTGATGTTGCCTCATGTTCCTGGTGTCAGTTTCAAAATCACTGCTTGCCTCATTTGCGCGGGACGTCTGCCAGTTGACCTGTTCTCTTGTACCCTTGAATCACCCCCTCCAGAAATTAACCGTGTCCCCGGACTCGAAAGGGGGGGGGGTGGATAATCAGAGGCGGGTTATAATGAGTCAGCAGGCAGTACTGCGGATAGCTGTGCTTCAGAGACCCTGCCTTTAACCCCATTCCCCAAAGCGTGTTATTAGTGCGTTATTAGTGCGTCATTAGCGTGTTACTTCAAGACATTTATAATCAAGTCTTTTCTGTCAAGTCAACCGTCGACATTACTGAGCTTTTTGAATGACTGGGATGTGACGAGCTATTTTTACTTTGATTCCTTCATCTTTCTTATTCTGTTAGTTGGCTGACATACTAAAAGCATTTATAATGTGTTTCACATCCATTTCTGCCGCTGAAGTGATTACGGTGTAGTATATAAGGGTACGGCGTAGTATATAAGGGTACGGCGTAGTATATAAGGGTACGGCGTAGTATATAAGGGTACGGCGTAGTATGCGAGCTGCTTCTGAGGTAACGTTCTCGTCCTCACTCACCGCATTCCTTACAGCATCACAAACCACCAAATGGCCTGCTGACCCTTGTCTCTCGTTCTCAAATCCCCTTTTTCTCTTCGCTTATTTCTCCTTCCGCCTGCATGACAAACAGCACAAGGAGAAGCTTGAGAAGCTGCGAGCGCAGGCCGAACAGTCGTGCTCCCGCCTCGGAAAGTTCCGGATGCCCTTTGCCTGGACCGCCATCCACCTGCTCAACATCGTCAGCAGCGTGGGCGGGCTGGACCGAGCAGACTCGGACTCGGACTCTGGTAGTTAATGCTGGCATGGGTCGGTCCTGATGTGTGTGTGTGTGCCAGATCTATATCACATTGTGGGGACCAAATGTCCCCACAATGTCATAAAAACCTGTTGTTTTGGTCTCCACAAGAGGAAATTCTTAGAATTTTTTTTTTTTAGTTGACTGCAACCAAAACACTAAAAATGCTAAAAATCTTGTATTTGGTTTGGTTACTTATGGTTAAGGTTAGGGGTTGTCATTGTTGGGGTTAGGGTTTTGCCCGTATAAATGAATGGACGGTCCCCACAGAGGTATGAATACAAATGCATGTGTGTGGTCTGCCTTGACTGACGAGGATGTCTCCTCCCGTCCTGGGGGTAGAGAGGAAGGGCACGTGGAACGAGAGGAAGAAGAAGGGCTTGGAGCGCATGAGCGTCGGCGAGGAGATGTGCAACTTCACCTCCTTCCGTCCCGCGACGCTCACCGTCACCAACTTCTTCAAGCAGGTCTGTTCGTCTTCGTTCCGGTACGGGTGCATAGTACAGGCGCCATAGCGATACACACTGAGCCGTCAGCTTAGGGTTGGGGTTCTTGGGCTGGTGATATACGCTGTACGACACGTTCTGCTGATGCCGGCTGATGGCATCACTTTTGAACTTTTCAGTTACTCGTATTCAGTACTTATTTATTTACTCGTTTAATGACCTTAGTTTACTTATTTATGGAATCATATTTATTTTCGATTTGCGTTTTTTTTTTTCCTGCTTATGGTGGGTTTACTGGAACGTAACCCCATTGTTGGTCCAGGCGCACCAGTATGTATAAATATCACACTTATAAATGTGAAAGTATTTGTATGCCTTGTGCTTGTGTGCTGTGAGTCCATTGTTCTAGATTACCTAGAACAGAAACTGAAAATCTGATGCGGTCTGTAACATATTGCTTTTGGTTTTGGACCCTATGGTAAGTCCCTAAAATGTTTGTGTGTGTGTGTGTGTGTGTGTGTGTGTGTGTCTGTATCTGTGATGCAGGAAGGGGACAGGCTTAGTGATGAAGACCTTTACAAGTTTCTGGCTGACATGCGCAGACCGTCCTCCGTCCTACGCAGGCTGAGGCCAGTCACAGGTATCTGAGGGCCCGGACTCGCACAGATGCTCTGCCTGCCCCCGCAGGCCTTGCCCATCTTCTCATCCTATTCCACCTCTTCTTCCTCCCCTCCAGCCCAGCTGAAGATAGACATCTCTCCAGCTCCAGAGGTTCCTCACTACTGCCTCTCTCCAGAGCTGCTCCACGTCAAACCTTACCCAGACCTGCGGGTGCGGCCCACTAAGGATGTGCTGGAGTTCCCCACGCGCTACGTCTACACCCCCTACAGCACCTACAGGTAAACCTGGCTATTGCACTCGGTACATGTGACGTTTCTCACCCTTACAGCCACCTGCAGGTCATCTGAGGTATTACGTAAACAAGAAAATATGACACGCGTGGCTAATGATATTTGGCATTGCACACACATGAATCACAAATAAAATGTATACATTCCATTTCCGTTCATTTTCCCAGCGCCTGTACCAGGATGTCCAAGGCCACCCACCCACCACTGCAGCATACATATGATATATTCCACCTGGTGGTTAGTTTGGGTATTACACAGGCCCAACATAAATCACACTTGAGATAGTGTCCTGAATTCAAATACATAATTCAAAAAAATGTACTTAACTGTTGTTTCAAAATATTTAGACACATGATAAAATGCATTTTTGCTCCGTATTTATTCTGAAACTGGGCCCAAATAGAGTTCATGTTTGAAGATTCTAGCACGGAAGGCCTGCCGTTTCTCATCAAGAGGCATGGGAAACCGTGACAGTGTGTGCATGTGTGCGTGTCTGTCTCTGCGTGTCTGACCGCAGTGAGGAGCAGTGTAGGGTGGAGCTTTCAACTTCAACTGATGAAGGAGAGCGGGGGGCTGCCCGGCTCATGCATCATCCTCTGCAGGCCGGTCAGCTGCTGCTTCTGGTCCTCCAGACTTTTCCTTTGGTCCTGCATGCATTTCACCAAGGCCTTCAGAACACCAGCGTTCTGATCCGTTAGCTCCTGCGGGCAGTCCCGTTAGTGGGCGTGAGTGTGATGCCGGCCTGTGCGTTTGCACGTGTGATGTTTGGGGGGCAGTACCTTCAGTGTGTTGATTTTGCCGGGGGCGGAGTCCTTGAGGGCCGACTCCAGTGTGGTCACCTGGTTCCTTAGTTCCACCTCCTCCTGCTCCACTTTGCTAACAGTGCCCCCTAGCTCTGTCGCCTGTTGCTGCAGTCCAGCCGTCTGCGTCTGCGCAGGACAATCCGCACAGCAGATCCACTGTCCTGTGCCCACTGACCCTCACCCCCCCCCCCAGCTTCCAGCCTATGAAAGACTAACCAGAGAACTTTCGCTCGGTTGCCAAAAAAAGGCTAAGAAGTTGTTTTTTGTTATCATGAGACCGAAGCTTTCTTTGATCTCATAAGATGATTATGTTGTGACTTGCCCGCCCCCCACAAATGCACGAACTTCAAACACAAACCTAGGGCCTGTCCCCCTCTAGCGCCCCCTACCTGCAGCATGGCGAGGGCATGTTTGAGCTGCTCTTCTGTATGTGCCGCACCTTCCGCCTCCTCCTTCAGTCGCTCCAGCGCCCCCTGTTGCCGCTGTAGGGTGTCGGCGATGCGGGTGAGCTTGCTGTCAGTGTTATGGTAGGTACTGTGAAGGACCTCGCTGAACTGCAGCACCCCGTACATCAGCACGTTGACGTCGTCCGTGGAGGCCATCTCCACCTTCTCCTCCGTCTCATTCGTGGGTGTCGCCCGGGGCCCGTTTACCCATAAGGCCACGGACACCAAAAGCAGCAATTCCTTCATGCCTGGGATGAAAGGCCACAAGTCTCTCTCCTCGTCTCAGTGCAAAGTAGAGAAACTGCTTTTATTTCGACTTAATTTTATTTTTTCTTAAATGGAAACTCCTACTTCTGTATCCTGAACCGTCTCCTTGTAGGAGCGAATACATCCACGTCTCTTATATCGTGTGTTTACACCCGTCGGCTATCCTGCCAAGCAGCCAGCCAATCGGGGGGCTCCTCGTCCCTTGTTATCACCCTGACCCCCGGCACACAGCCCCACAAACAAATGGCACGTCTGGACAGCACGGGTTGCTCAACAATGTTTGATCTCCAGTGGCGTGCGCATGGCAGTGTGTATTTTTAGCCCGCATTGGGACCATTAGGGCGACCTCGTCCATGACCGCGCCCCCGGTCCTTCTCACTGCTTCCTACTTGTCAGCTTGTGTGTCTTTGGGGGACGGTTGTTTGTCGGAGTTGACCGCTCTGTTGAATTAAGGATGAACTCTCGCTTAACCTTGGACACGGTGACATGCATGAGAAATTTGTGCCGTACTCAAGCACATCCTCTCAAACATGCCGGAGTGGCACTGATTTTCTGTGGACAGTTGGAGGGAATTCAGTGGATCCTGCTGGGTTAAATAGCAAGAATGTTTGGGTTTGTTTGGCTGAGATTCAGCCAGCTCCTTTTTGGGCCGTCGGTTTGGATATCGGGGTCCTAGTTGAAGCATGTTTTCGGGCTACTGGATTGAACGTTTGATGCGTGGGTTGCCCTCAGTGGTTGACACTGTTCCATCTCCTTTGCTCCCCCTGTCAGGAACCTCCTGTATATTTACCCACAGAGCCTCAACTTCAGCAGCCGCCAGGGTTCGGTGAGGAACATTGCAGTTAAGGTGCAGTTCATGGCAGGAGAGGATCCTAGCCAAGCCATGCCTGTAAGTGCATTATTTGCTAGAACTCCACACTCATGTGACTGCCCAATCATATGCTTGTCTGAGTGACCAATCACGTGCTTGGATAGAACCCACTTACCCAAGTGAATCAGATAAAATATTAACGCATTAGCTCTGTCTTAATACATTTTACTCTCGTTTCTTAGCTTCAGCACTATATCCAGGATTTGGTTCTGAGAAGTTTGGTAATGTAGTGCTGGAATGTGGTCTCCAGCAGAGATGATCTCTTGCTGATGTGATTATGGCAGAGACCATGCAGTGGCCCTGATCTCTTCGCCCTTTTACCCCGATCCCAGGTTATCTTTGGCAAGTCCAGCTGTGCCGAGTTTTTCAAGGAGGCCTACACGTCTGTCATCTACCACAACAAGTGAGAGCGGCCGTCTGCTTCCAGCCCTCCCCATCTCGCTGGCCAGTATTCAAGCCTGCCGTCACACGGCTTTTCCTGCTGTCCGTCTGTTTTGTGTTCATGCATCACATGGAAAAGGGCCAGTTAAAGGAATAAAGCATAATATAATATAAACCTGAAATACATAGGCAGGGATGCGCATAACTGCACATTTGCATTCGTCGTATAAAGTGCGGCAGTTTCTTGTTGTGGCGGCTGAAATGTGTATTTATGTTGCGTGCACTTGTGCAGTTATGAGAAGAGATTACTGTGCATTTTATCCTTTATACCGTGAGAGAAGTACAAATTAGCTACATAACGATTGAAATGCATGGTAGTTTCTTGTCGTAACAGCTGCCACGGCAACAAATTGCGGCGCGTGCCGCTTTATATGGCGAATGCGTTCCTGCTTACGCGCATTTTAGCTTCATGTCGTCGTTAATTATTTTGATCTGTAGTAACAATGAAGTGATTGAAGCCCAAAGGTAGCGGTTATTGGGCGTTAATGTATCTGCGCAGTGCCTCTCCATCTCAGCCCCTCCCCTGCTTTCCGCTGTACTCCAATCCCCCCCCCCCCAGGTCACCTGAGTTTTACGAGGAGTTCAAAATGAAGATTCCTGCCAACCTGACAGACAACCACCACCTGCTGTTCACCTTCTACCACATCAGCTGTCAGGCCAAACAGAACACGCCACTGGAGACACCGGTGGGCTACACGGTGAGGGAGAGGATGGGGCTACATCGTGAGGGGGTTGGGCTACACTACTGTAAGGAGGTGGGCTTCATGATCAAGTGGGGGGGGCGCTACATTGTGAGGTGGCAGCCCCCAGGCCCTGCCACATCTCACACACACACACAGCCCATGTCACTCTCTGTCCTCCCTTTGTCCCACTGCCGCTATTCAGCCCCTAATAACAGTGACATGCGGAGTTTGGGTGTATTTCTGTGTAAACCCGTCCCGACTTTAACTGTGCCTTCTGATGATCAGCTGACTTATGATGCACCTCCCCCTGCACCTCCCTCTGCACCTCCCTCTCCTCCTCTGCAGTGGATCCCCCTGATGCAGCATGGCAGATTGCGCACGGGCTCCTTCAGCCTCCCTGTCTCCGTGGAGAAGCCGCCACCCAGTTACTCAGTCCTCACCCCCGACGTGAGCCCCCCACCCTCGCTCCATTCCACGTCTCCGTATCCCCCCACCCTCGACATCGGGCAATTTGTTTTTTTATGCATATCAGTATTGATTGCGGTATCAGTGTCTGTCATTCTGTCGGTGATTAGAAGGTGTCTGTGCTGCTCGGTCTGTACCCCTTTGTGTCTGTGTTGCAGGTACAGCTCCCAGGTATGAAGTGGGTTGACAATCACAAAGGGGTGTTCAACGTGGAGGTCACGGCAGCATCGTCCATCCACACACAGGTATGTAAGGCAAAAACAGGACACGCCCCTCGGAGTTAGTGGCGATGGTACAAGCTCTGGGTGTTAGAGGTGATGGTACACCCCCATGGGTCAGCAGTGATAGCAGTAATGTGACCAAGTGTGTGTGTGTGTCTCTCACTCTCTGCAACCCCCGTAGGATCCACACCTCGACAAGTTCTTCACGCTGGTCTACGTGCTGGAGGAGTACTCGTTCCCCTTCCGCCTGAAGGACGTCATCATCACGGAGGCCAACATGGAGGCGGAGCTGAAGGCCAGCATGGCCCATCTGCGGGGGGCGCTGCTGGACACCTGCGTCCGCTTCCTGCACCAGCTGCTCAACAAGCTCATCCTGCTGATTGTGCACCCGCCCGTCATCGCCGGCCAGATCGGTGAGTCACCCCCCCACCTCCCTCCCTCTCTCCCTCCACCAAGCCTTCATTACCGCGACTTTAATCCAGACTATAATTAGTCCTCTGTTCTGAGCTGGGGAGTGTTTGGGCATTTTCCTTTTTTCTCGGCCGGGTGCGGCTCCTGTCATTGAGGCTCAGTGACTGGCACGTCTGGCTTCTCGCAGTGTTCCCACGGTACCTCGCACTGACAGGTCTGAGCGCAGTGACACCCCACAGCTGCAGGGGGTGCTGTGTCTTTGCTGACGTCCTTCACTGGTTCATTAAAGTGCTTCACGGATTAGCAGTCAGGAGACTGCTTTCCCACACCTCTGAGATCTCCCCCCCCCCCCCCCCCCCCCCCAGTGAACTTGGGCCGCGCCGCCTTCGAAGCCATGGCCCTGCTGGTGAATCAGATCCACAAGAACCTGGAGGGGAACCAGGACCAGCACGGCCGCAACAACCTACTGACGTCCTACATCTACTACTGCTTCCACCTGCCCACCAGTGATCCCGCCCCACCCCCCAACGGTGAGCGCCCTCCCCAAACCCATTACACCTCTACCTTGAGCCCATGCACCCTCTGAGTCCAGGAGAGAAGCTTGTCGACAAGGTCACACATCCATTTCTGTGTCCGGAAGGTCATGGGTTCGAATCCTGTAACATATCACCGTTGGGCCCTTGAGCAGGACCCATAACCCCAGCTAATCCAGGGGTGCAGGGTGATAGTTGATTCTGCTCTGTGGCCCCAAATATTCCTCAGAAGCATCTGCTAAATACATTTACATTAAAGTGCTGTGTCTACATTTCCTGCCCCTTTCACGGCAAAAATTGTTGCAGTAGGTGCATCCACCTACGAAATGCCCATCCAGTATGCCACACTGTCCCGGGCAACGGGCCGGCCCAGCAGTCTGCAGCTGTCTCGCTCCAAAAGCATCAGTAACTCCAACCCGGACCTGGCCACCACACCTGCCTCGCCCGATGAGGAGGTGCAGAGGATCATTGGGAACAAGGTGAGCAGAGCACGCTTTGCAGCTTCTCACCTTGGCACGAGATTCTAACCTCCTGAATTGCTATAATCTACCGCCTTTTCTCGTTTTCCCGCTGATTCTACATGCTCCAAGTACTACCTCGTCTCTGTACTTCCTGATTTAACATTCTCACATCACTGCCCCTTCCTTTAGTCTTCCTGATTTAACATTCTCACAGCACCGGAGTCCTCTCTCTGGATGTGCACGCCTATAGCACCGCCTCTTCCTGTCCTCTGTCTGGATGTGCACGCCTATAGCACCGCCTCTTCCTGTCCTCTGTCTGGATGTGCATGCCTATAGCACCCGCCTCTTCCTGTCCCCTGTCTGGATGTGCACGCCTATAGCACCGCCTCTTCCTGTCCCCTGTCTGGATGTGCACGCCTATAGCACCGCCTCTTCCTGTCCCCTGTCTGGATGTGCGCGCCTATAGCACCGCCTCTTCCTGTCCCCTGTCTGGATGTGCGCGCCTATAGCACCGCCTCTTCCTGTCCCCTTCTTCCTGTGTTCTTCCTGATTTGTGCATGCCCAAGGCAGCGCCTCTTCCTATGTCCTCCCAGAATTCTCACCCTCAAGGCCTCACTCTTGTGTACTTCCTGTTTGCATACCTGACACCTGGTACCTCTTACCTACGCAGTGCTTTAAGACATTAAAGCAATACTACAGTGTCATCTGTGTTCATTGGTAAAAGGAATACAGTAGTCCCTCTGTATACGCAGTTCCAGTATCCGCGATTTCTTATCTGCGGTTGACCGTAGTCTGAGAAACGTTTGTAAATTGTGTAGCACTGAGTATTGTCACTGGTCCTTCAACCTGTGAAGAGTATGCAAAGCATGATTTTCACTGCTCCGTCTTCCATTGATTTATAACGTTTTTTCATTGGTCTGTTGTCTCTTGAGAATTAGGCAAAAACATCAGAATGCTTTTCATTTGAGAGAGTGCAGTGCTATATAATGTACTTTATTACTGTAATGTTGGCAATGTCTAACTGCATAATTTAAGTTATCACATGTAAATACATGAAAGTTAGGTTATATATGTGGTCTGCAGATAGTTTTGCCATTAACTGTCTGCTAATATGGAGGGAACTACTGTATATCCTCTCTAATAAATGCATATTCTGAATTGTCAGGTGTCTGCTGATGCTTTGGACCATTTCAGTGCGATGACCTGTAGCTTAATCGTGATTTTTGCTGACTAGTCCCTGTGCTTAAAGCTTTGACATGAGGAACTTCCTGTGCAGCCAGCCTTGTCCTGCTCGGCACTTCCTGTTTTGCAGTGCTGCTCTGTTTATACATGGAGATGCAAAACGCACGGCCGCTCCTTAAGTAGAGATGGTATCTGTGTGCAAATCGGTAGCGTATCGCGGGCCGTTACCGCGGCAATGGGCACCGCCATTCCTGTGGGGATGGGAGTGTGACGGCGCTACCTTGTGGGCTGCGGTCTGTGTGTTTGGGTAACAGTCTTCAGCGTGGTGCTCTGCTCCCAGAGAAGGTACCTCCCGCCTGAAGACAGACAAACACAGGGGGCGCTGCTTCCTGTTTGTTTGTCTATGAGCTTTTTGTGCCTGTGGCCATCTGTCGGTGTCTGACTTCACAAGCCTGTGCTGTGCCCCTTCCCCTTCCCTCCATCTCTAACTGTCCCCCGCCTCCCCTGGTGCCCCCTGACCCACCCCGCCTGTGGCCTGTGATTCTGGAATCAGGGTATCGATCGCTCGCACTCCTGGGTGAACTCTGCTTACGCGCCTGGGGGGTCCAGGGCAGTGCTGCGCAGGAACGCCACGTCCAGCTGCGAGCTGAAGCAGGTGCACGCGCCCCCCCCCCCCCCCCCCCAAGCATGCCCCCCGAGAGGCTGCTTGCATCCGTGTGCCTGTGTGCTCTTGCATCCATGAGGTTATGCTTTGTGCGTGTGGTGTTCTGTTCGGTGGGTGCTTGTGCATCGACTCCTCCTCCTCCTGTGGTCCCACCAATCACCTTGCTCCTCTTCTCGAGTTCCACCAATCACCTCGCTCCTCACCCTGCGGTCCACCAGTCTCCTCATTTCTCTCTCTCTGCAGTCCACCAATCACCTCATTCTTCTACCTCTTTTTTTTTTTTCTCTTTTCTTCCCTGCTTCGGAACAGCTTAATTTGCTTAGGCACGGGTTGCATCTCCGTTTGGACATGATGCCACAAGCTGGCTGCTGGTAGCCAAGCCTACAGATTGAGTTACTGACAGAAATACAACTGGAAGTGTAGGGGAACAGGGCTGTGGGTGGAGAAGGTGGGGCAGGGCCCGGGGGGGGGGGGGGGGGGGGGGGGGGGTGGGGGGGGGGTTGGGTTTCGGACTCCTGTTTGTGTCTTCGTCACCTTTTCCTGCTCTCCTGCTCCTCTTCCTTTCTAGGCCTCATCCACCTAGGAAAGTTTGACTCTTAAACTCAGTTCTGATAAACTGCCCCACAGTCCAACCCTCCTGTTTCATGATGGAGTGCATCTCCCCCCACCCTAAAATACCACTAAACCCCGCTAGCTTCAGGGCACAGGACTGAGTTTAAGAGTCCCTGTGTCTGTGTACCATGCCTTTCTCTCCTCCCTGCCTCCATCTCTGTCCCGCCCACGGCCCCCGGCAGGCCAGCGAGCGTGGCTCCAACCGCATGTCGGCCCTCATCGAGAGCGCCTCCCACTGTGCTGTCCCCCACTGGCAGGTCACGAGGAAGGTAACACGGGCGACGGCGCAGACGCACCCAGAAATGCACACAAACAGACGCACTCACCATGCAGACACACTTGCACGTTTGCACAGCAGCCCAGTACGTGTTCGGGTCGGGTTCCAGCCTGGGCTCTGTTGTTTTGCCATTTTGGTCTCACGCCTGCACAGCCCCCCCACGGCCACACAGCCGAGCTCACGGGGTCCGCGCCGCCTCCCACGAGGTGCGATCGCACCAACACGGGGGGGTTCACAGACCTCCTCTGTTTCGGAGGAACACAGTGGAAGGTGTGACTGACACTCTGGGTGTGGATTTCAGGAGCTGGTTCTGTTCCAGTAACCAAGTTGGAAGGTTAGAGTTTAATGCTTCTGAATATGTACAGAACTGGTTAATAGTAAGTGGTGCATTCCCCCGGGGTACTCTGACAAAACCTTTTCACTCTAGTCACATTACAGTCAGCTTTACTAACTTTTCATTCACTCTCTCTGTCCATCAACACCAACTGACACACGTCTGTCTGTTCTGTGAGTGTGAGTGTGTGTGTGTGTGTGTTCAGTGTTCAGTTGTTAAGGTGTGTATTTGATGTCTTTTTATTGTCTGTTGTCTTTGACATTTGTTCATTTGTGAGTGTGTGGGGGCTCCCCCCCCCCACCATGTCTATGTACCCCCCCCCACCATGTCTATGTACCCCCCCCCACCATGTCTATGTACCCCCCCCCACCATGTCTATGTACCCCCCCCCACCATGTCTATGTACCCCCCCCCCACCATGTCTATGTACCCCCCCCCCCACCATGTCTATGTACCCCCCCCCCCAACCATGTCTATGTACCCCCCCCCCACCATGTCTATGTACCCCCCCCCCCACCATGTCTATGTACCCCCCCCCCACCATGTCTATGTACTCCCCCCCCCACCATGTCTATGTACCCCCCCCCACCATGTCTATGTACCCCCCCTTGCATCTTTGTTCCTCCCATGTCCCCCACCCCCCCCCCCCCCCAACCCACTTGTACTGCTGACCGGCATCCTCCCTAACTGTGCTTCCCCCCTCCCATGTTTGGTCCCCCCCCCCCCCATGTCTGTGCCCCCCCCCCATGTCTGAGCTGCTGACCACCTCCCCCCCCATGTCTGAGCTGCTGACCACCTCCCCCCCCCATGTCTGAGCTGCTGACCACCTCCCCCCCCATGTCTGAGCTGCTGACCCGCCACCCCCCTATGTCTGTGCTCCCCCCCCTGTATCTATGCTCCCCCCCATATCTGAGCTGCTGACCGGCTCCCCCCCCCTGTATCTATGCTCCCCCCCATGTCTGAGCTGCTGCTCGCTCCTCCTCCCCCCCCCCCCCCCGTATCTGTGCCCCCCCCCCCCATATCTGAGCTGCTGACCGGCTCCCCTGTGCCCAGCTGCTCCATGAAGAGCTCGCCCTGCAGTGGGTGGTCAGCACCAGCACAGTGAGGGAGGCAGCCCTGCAGCAGGCCTGGTGGTTCTTCCAGCTCATGGTCAGTACAAATCCACACACATCCAGACAGAGCAGCTTGTGCTGTGACTGTGCCCCCCCTCGTAACCCCACCCCCATCCCCCCCCCCAGGTGAAAAGCATGTCCCACCACATCTTTCTCACCTCCCGCATCGACATCCCTCGGAAGCAGCGGTTCCCCGACCGCTTCGTGGACGACATCGCCGCCCTGGTGTGCGCCATCAGCGCTGACATCGCTAGTCGATATCACAAGGTACCTCGCCGCCCCACATGCCCTCTAAACCCATGTCATATTCAAACAGCAGCAGCAGATCAAGGGTGAAGTTGAAACTGGTGAGTTAAAGGGGGGTGTCTGGTGTGGCAGTGACAAGGGGCAGGGGGCTCTAATTTGGGGTTATTTAAAGTAAACTTACCCATCTGCGTCCAACTACAAATCCCGGTTATCACACGTCCGTTAACTGACTGTGACTGTCACGTGTATGTTTACTGTCTTTATGTACTCACTGGCTCCCCCTAATGGCCAATGTGTGCTTGTTTCCGCAGGACGTAGAGATGGTGGAGAGGCTCAACAGCAGCCTGGCCTTCTTCCTCAATGACCTGCTGTCGCTCATGGACAGGGGCTTCGTGTTCAACCTCATCCGCTCCTACTACAAGCAGGTGGGCCCGCTGGCGCGGGTTCGAGGGCCGGCCTGCCCCCCCCCCCTTCAGGTGGCCTCACGCGTGTGCATGTTCTCCCTCACAGATTTCCAACAAGCTGCCCACCACCCTCGAACCCGAGCTCCCTGATGGCGCTGCGCCTGGACTTCATGCGGATCGTGTGCAGCCACGAGCACTACGTCACCCTCAACCTGCCTTGTGCCTCGCTCAGCCCCCCCGCATCCCCTTCGCCCTCCACCTCCTCCACCACCTCCCAGGTGCGTCTCCACGTGGGCGGGTATGGGCTACGCGCTTTCCTAGTGGGTGGTGCTGCAGGTAATGACACGCACCCCCCCTCCCCCCCATTTGCCTCTGCCCTTCTCTTCCCAGAGCTCAGCCTTCTCCTGCCAGGTACAGGACCAGAGTGTGGCCGGCATGTTCGAGCTGTCCGTCCCCTTCCGCCAACAGCACTTCCTGTCTGGCCTGCTGCTCAGCGAGCTCTCGCTCATCCTGGACCCGGAAGGAGAGGGGTCAGTCCTGGGGCCTAAACACAGCACGGCTGCCCTTCAGATCGCCCGTCTGAAACAAACTCGCCTTTTTCATGACATGGGAACTGATGAGATGGGATGTAGTCATGAACACAGCTCTGGAAATTAATTAAAAGACCACTGTAAAATTTTCAGTTTCATCTCAATGCGTGTGTATGCGACTGCGACGTAAAACTGCGTCTGTGTTCCCTGTTTCTCATTAATGAAGAGCTTCTTCCTTGCTTTATGGGACTTTATGGGACTTCCGTCCTGCTTCTAGGAGCCCTCTGCCCTCTAACCTGGCTGGTTTTTGGTTATTACCAGTGTTTCTTGCTTCACCTTATTCTCGTGGGCTACTTTCTTAGGAACATTCAGCCTGGAAGCAGTGTAGCCTTCTGCCAGCAGAACCGGCATTAAACCCGGATTTACAAATGCAGATTTCTAAAAAAGAGTGGCCTCTTAATGTTTTCCAGAGTTGAATGATACAGTTCCTGTATTGTTAAAAAAAGGCTATTATATTATGACTGTGTACATGCCCCCCCCCCCCTTTAAAAGCCGGAGCTCCCATTGGACAAACCAGGGCTGCTGTGGTGTATTTTGCAGGCAGCTCCAGTCACCTCTGCTCGTCTCTCTCCTCTCCCCAACCAGGGCGTTTTTCCTGCACAAAAAGGCCATCAGCGGCCTGCACTCCCTGCTCTGCAGCCACGACGCCGACCCCCGCCTCACCGACCCCCAGGTGCGCTCCCACGTGGCCAAGCTCTACCTGCCGCTGGTGCCCGTCGTCATGGAGACGCTGCCGCAGCTCTTCGACTTCACCGGTGAGTGTGGGCGGGGCCCTGGGCGAGGCCTGCGGTCCGATTGGTCGGAGATGTGATCCCGCGCGCGTGTGTCCCCCCCTCTGCAGACACATGCCTCCCACGCGCACGTCACGCCTCCACCTTCCTTGCCGACGACGCCGACATGGACGGCACCAGCACCATCAGCCAGTCTGTCGCCATGGCGATCGCAGGCTCACCCTTGCCGTTCCCCAAGGCGAACCCTTTCTCTCTCCCTGTGGTGAGTGCCATCCAAGAGCCGCCCCCCCCCGCACCCCCTCCGTACTGCCCTAGCCTAAGTGAGGAAGTTGAAGAACTTCGGACCGCACTCCCATACTCTGCCACTAGAGGGCAGTGTTCTCCGCACTTAAGTCGAGAGCTGCTATTGAAACCAGCATTCTGCTAATCAGTATTCAGGCAAACATGAGTATCTCTGTCCGTATTTTATATGCATGTTTCTGTGTGTGTGTGTCAGTGTCTGCCCATCACACAGTAAGTCTTTCTGCCAGTTCAGACATCTGATATCGCATTTTTGTCCGGGAATCATCCTTGAAGCACATTTGCGTCCAGTAGTTTAATGTTTCCTGGATGTGTCCCCATGCGCCAGATGGCGTATGAATGATCTGCTTGCTTGCGCTGCGATTGTGTGTTTGCACTTGTTCTGCTCTCATCTGCATGCGTTTGTGCAAAACTCTGTCACGTTCCTCCCTGCGGGGATTAACCCTTGGTATGAATGCGATGTATGGGATGTTTGCAAATGTCTGGCGTGGGAAAGTGAGCGGCCGGGCGTGCAGTGCCATGCGGCGACTCAGCGCAGCTACGTGGTCGGCACAGGCGGGGCGGCCCGGCGGGTCCCTCTCGGCCGAGTGCAGCCGCACCCTGCTGGCCTGCCTCCTCTGGGTGCTGAAGAACGGTGACGCGGCTCTGCTGGAGCGCTGGCTCTCCGACCTGTCCGTGCTGCAGACCAACCGGCTGCTGGACCTGCTGCACCTCTGCGTCGCCTGCTTCGAGTACAAGGTACGTGCCCCGCCCCCTCCAGCTGGCCATTGGTTGGTGTTCTGTGCAACTGATTGGCTTGCAGGCTGGCTTCAATGCATCTGATTGGCTCGTGGGGCCATCGGTCCCTACGATGTTGCTTCAGGGGAAGAAGGCCCTAGAGAGGATCAACAGCCTGACGTTTAAGAAGTCCCAGGACATGAAGGCTCGGCTGGAGGAGGCCATACTGGGCACGATCGGAGCGAGGCAAGAGATGGTGCGGCGGTGCCGAGGTACAGTGCGTGTGCGTGTGCGTGTGCATGTGTGCGTGTGCGTGTGTGTGTTCGCGCCCCTGACATTGCGACTAACTCTCTGCAGAAAGGAGCCCCTTTGGGAGTCAGGAGAACGTCCGGTGGAGGAAGAACGTCACGCACTGGAGACAGCCGGCCGACCGCGTGGACAAGTACGTCCCAATGTCCCCCGGAGGCTGTCGTCACTGACTTTGGTTAGATATCAAGGCCAGCATCCTGACAAATGGGAAGGTGTTCATCTATGTCATTAATCTTTCTAAGTGTTGCCCAGTTCTGTAATTAGCCTGACAAACCCTGCAGGACCAAGGCTGAGATGGAACAGGAGTCTGTGGTGGACGGAAACCTGGCAACGGAGGCGTCCCTGATAGTGCTGGACACGCTGGAGATCATCGTGAAGGTAGCAGGACGCGAGCCCGAGTTCTGTGTACTGTGTACACCCCAGTTATGGGGGTGCAGTTAGCATGGAAGTGGTACGGATGGGCCGTGGCTGTGTTTATGAATGTGACAGTGAGCGTGGTTATGTTTACTGGTGGTAGATGAGGGCTTGGGATTGGTCGGATCCCAAGGAAAGGGGCAGTGTGTGTGTTTATAACAGCCCGCAAATGTGCTGCTACGACCCATATGGCGTCTGATGGTGTCACCACATTGAAGTGGCTCAGAGGGTTTTGCGGCCCCCATTTCTCTGCTCCTGCCAGACTGTGATGATGTCGGAGCTGAAGGAGAGCGTGCTGGGTGGGGTCCTGAGGGTGCTGCTGCACAGCATGGCTGGCAACCAGAGTGCCCTCTTTCTGCAGCACTGCTTCACTACACAGAGAGCGCTGGTCTTCAAGGTAGGCCGGAGAGCAGCTGTTTCTGCCTGTCTGTCCCTGGCCCCATCTCTGCCTGCCTCCCTGTCTGTCCCTGGCCCCATCCCCGTCCCTTGTTAACCTTGCCATCTCCGCTCCGCAGTTCCCCGAGATGCTCTTCGAAGATGACACAGAGCTCTGCGCTGACCTCTGTCTGCGCCTCCTCCGTCACTGCAGCAGCAGCGTGGGCTCCGTCCGCAGCCAGGCTAGCGCCTCCCTCTACCTGCTCATGCGTCAGAACTTCGAGATTGGCAACGTCAGTGCCGTCATGCTGCTCAGACATGCGCGTGAGGCCCACGCACCACTTAAGAAGGATCTGTGACTCATGCCTCTTCTCTCTTGGGCAGAATTTTGCTCGGGTGAAGATGCAAGTCACCATGTCCTTGTCCTCCCTGGTCGGGACATCCCAGAACTTCAATGAAGAACACTTACGGCGTTCCCTGAAGACCATCCTCACGTATTCGGAGGAGGACCTGGAGCTGAGGGAAACACCCTTCCCTGACCAGGTAACACCCCTCCTTAATATCCATGAAGGGGTCCTTACTGATGTCTGTTTAGTGCTACGTGGATCATTATCATTAGAGTGGGCATGGCTTAAGAATGGAGTAGGTGGGTAGGTGGGTGCATTGTAATGAGCGATGGACACCAGCAGATAGCCTTTAACCAGGAGGGGGTGGGATCACTTAATGGATCTCTAAGGCAGAACATTAACTTTACAAAGGCTGTTTCTTCCGCTGTCTTCCTGAGATGTGGCATGGTTTTTGGCTCATAAGTTTTACTTGCAGAAAAATATTCTGAGGGCAGAATGAAAAATGATTGTTTATCTTTCTGAACCAATCAGATTATAGAAGGAGGAGGAGGCGGGACCAACCAATCAAATGTCTTGGACCCACTTCCTCTACAATCTGATTGGTCATCTCTCTGAACCAATCATTTTTTTGTCGTACCCTCAGAACATTTTTGTAAAAGTAAAACTCCCACGAGCCAGTTTTCGCTGCCCTTTGACTGGTTTCCCCTCTCAGGGTGCAGGACCTTGTCTTCAATTTGCACATGATACTGACCGACACTGTCAAGATGAAGGAGCACCAGCAGGACCCGGAGATGCTCATTGACCTCATGTACAGGTACGGCAGGCAAACGCACCAGTCTGTAGGGTCGGACACTGGAGGGAATCTTAGAAACTTTTGTAGTCAGTGCAAAGCTTACCGTTTTATCGCGCCATACGTCGTGATTTCCTCCTTTCCCGGTCAGAATCGCTAAGGGCTATCAGAACTCGCCCGACCTGCGGCTCACCTGGCTACAGAACATGGCGGCGAAGCACTCGGAGCGGGGGAACCACGCGGAGGCGGGCCCATTGCCTGGTGCACAGCGCCGCCCTGGTGGCGGAGTACCTCAACATGCTGGAGGACACGCGCTACCTGCCCATTGGCTGCGTCTCCTTCCAGGTCAGCGGCTGAGGCTCAGCGCGCTGACGCCCGGAAGGTTTGCAGAGCGTGCGTTTGCTGGAAGCTTCTCGCTGATGATCACATCTCCCATTTGTGTCTGATGACAGAGCATCTCTTCCAACGTTCTGGAGGAATCGGCCATCTCAGATGACATCCTTTCTCCTGAAGAGGAGGGCATCTGTGCGGGGAAATACTTCACTGAGTCTGGCCTGGTGGGACTCCTGGAGCAAGCAGCGGCCTCTTTTAACATGGTGAGAGGCGTGGCCTATGGGCGCCTGACATTTTGTGTCTATATGGTCTGGAGGCGTGGCTTCTGCTGCTGGTGGCCAATGGCAGCATGGCATCCGTTATCAGTGCAGTGAAGGCGTGTGGCATCCACTGTCAGTGTGGTTTTCTCAGAACAATGGCAGCCGGGGTGAACGCCACCTCTGCTTCCATCCGACAGGCGGCCATGTATGAAGCCATAAATGAAGTCTATAAAATCCTGCTGCCCGTCCTGGAGGCCAACAGGGACTTCAAGAAACTGGCCGTTATCCACGGCAAGCTTCAGGATGCCTTCAACAAGGTGTACAACCAGGTGTGCGAGCGTGTTGGCTGGGACAAAATATCAGTGTTTAAATGTTATTGGTTCAGGTATGAATTGGCAGATGCGGGCGGGGGTCTCTGGGGGGGGGGGGGGGGGGGGGGAGTGGTCACCCGCTGCTGGTAATGGCGTGCAATCCTATTCTAATTCCCTCTTTCCTTTTGTCCTTCTCGACGACGCTATGATGGCCGTGGCCCCTAAAGAGCTCCGATGGGAGGTAAGGTTCTAATCCCCCCCCTCCCCCATTTATGAATTTTCTAGCATTTTCCTAACCATGTTTTTTTTCTCTTCTTTCATTCTTTCTCCGACTGTACTGTCTGGTCCCTCATCTGCCCTGTCGTGGGAATGAACTGGTGAGTAATCTCATGAATCCCCACCACCCCCCATTGTGGGCCTCCCCCCTACCCCCTCCCTGAGACCCCCCCCCCCCCCCCCCCTACTGTCCGTATCTCCACCCCATCTGTCACCCCGTCTGTCCACACTTTCCTCCTTGCTCTTCTGTGCTGCCCCTTGTCTGGTGCCGATCTCCCTATTTGAAGTCTCCCCCCCCCCCCCCCCCCCCCACAGCGGGAGAAGAGGAGCTTAGCCTGGCCGAGATCACGGCGGGGCAGCCTCTGATCTGGCCTTTAAAATGTCGGCCTGACTCCGCCCTCATGCCTTGCTGCAGGCCGCAGAGAATGTTCGGGACCTATTTCCGCGTGGGCTTCTATGGCTGCCGCTTCGGGGACCTGGACGAGCAGGAGTTTGTGTACAAGGAGCCCTCCATCACCAAGCTGGCTGAGATCTCCCACCGGCTGGAGGTAGGCAGCCTTCCGGAAGGTTCTGAGCTGTCGTGAGCTCTCCGCCTCACTGCTACCTCAGTTTCATTGTTGATTTTCATTGTTTCATTAAAGGGC